>NC_058109.1:36979580-37307080 GCF_914725855.1 Thunnus albacares | reverse complement strand
ACCCTCCTCTTGATTCGGCTGTCTTTACATCCACAAACGGAACCCATGTCAGAGATTGAACTGTCGCCTGCCTCCAACAGTTCCTGTAAGGGTAGGCATTCCCCTCAACCACAAAGACAATAAAGTCAGACTGTTTCATCTCTACTCAGCGTCAACAACAATCACAGAACTTCCCGTGCGTCCGGATTCATCGCCAGAGCTAATCACCACCAGAGTTGGCAAGCGTGATGTCACAGAGCCAACGCTGCCTCCACCGCCACAGCCTGCATCATCTGCACCCCCTGGTGGGGGCCAGGTTGTATTTCCCCCTGTGCAGCAAACATCGCCAAAACTTTTCTAGCAGCCTCAAGTTCCTCACTCTACACAAACTACAGAGGACTTTTATGCCAAGAGTGAACTAAAAAATCCTTGCTGCCTTCCTCTTACTGCTAACTTGCTGTCAGTCAGCATCCACACCATCTGTTCCAGATATTGCATTCCTCATGTTGCTTGTAATTTAGAAGTCACGTTCTCACTTGCATTCTTCGCTTTGCTCATATGCTCCAAATTCACCGCCTCAAGTCTTCACTCTGACCCAAGCTGCCATGCCTGCTTTTCAGACTTATCTTATTTTTCAGACGACACCGTCCCTCTCTCTCAACCCAACCGGTCAAGGCAGATGGCTGCCCACCTAGAGCCTGGCTCTGTTCGAAGTTTCTTCCCATTAAAGGGGAGTTTTTCCGTGCCACCGTTGCCAAGTGCTTGCTCACGGGGGAATGTTGGGTCTCTGTAAATTAAGAGTATGGTCTTGACCTGCTCTATACGAAACACCCCATAATCACAACTTAGTTGTGATTTGGCACCATTTAAATAAAACTGACTTGACTACTTAAAATGAACTAAAACAGATCAATCCGGTCAGCCATACCGAATTTTACTTCAAAGTTCAATCTCTGCTGAATCCTTCTGAGACCAACACAAAATACTTGCAATTCCAGAATCCCATCGACAGATCCCTGAGTGCCCTGAGATGTTTTTTGTTGTGATTTGGCGCTATATAAATAAAACTGAATTGAAGTGAATTAAATAGATCCTCTCTTCATCTTTGAATCACGTAACCACATAATCCACATTTCTCCCGTTCGACAGTGATTTGTAACAATTAATGTTGTCCTGTTGGCAATAGGGGCGCCAGATTACAAAAATCTCAACTACGACTATGACTGTTTACTGCCGTAACTGCAAAAGGTTACTTTTTTTTACAAAAAATGTCAATCTGGAGTGCACATGGTCAAACAACATTGTTTAATTTGGAAGACTTGTTGGGAATATGTAGGGTGGAGAGATAGTCCCGCCACTCAGAGAACCTGGGTTACATATGTACCCTTCTGTACTCCTTTAATACTGAGAGTAGAATGAATAGGTTTTACCTGCTTGTACAGCCATCCCTCTTTGGTCACCTCTGCTTTGGGGTTCCTGCGCATAGAGTTGGAGCGCTTCCCAAATGTAGCTGCCTTCCTGGGAGTACGAGACATCTGCAGGTCAGCAGTGATATGGAAAAAGAAGAGGAAGGGGGTTTATACATTGGCTATACATTTATTAAAGAACATTTTCTAAATAACAAAAAAATCTATACTGTAATAGTGACGAATACAGGATGGACAGACACTGATCGAGTTAGTAAGTCTCAATCCATAAAGTACAGGCATAGATTTTGAGTGAACTTCCCACAAAGATGACATGATGAAAATGCTCATTAGTGCGTGTCCATCAGGTAGTTATGAACAAATAAGCCTTGTCATTTCTATAGATGTGATCGACATCATCCAAGTGAATTCACTGACTACAAGCTGGAGTTGAATCTCAGTAGTTATAATAATTTTATTATTATTATTGTTATTATTTATTAATTTTGTCCTCAATCTTGGAAGAAAACATTGTAAGATCAAAAAAGATGTGAAGGAGTGATCACACTGACGACAGATTAAAGTTTCTCTGTTTGTAATATATATGCCCTGAGTACACAGTTTATTTATTGACCATGAAAGGAGTGCTGCAGTAGCAGTAGCATCACAGCCTAAAACCGTTTTTTGGAGTTCTGGCATTTCTGGGATTAAGGTTCGATGTGCAATATAAATGTTTTATTCAAGTCTCAGCAAAAATCTCTGAAATTAAATCATCGCATTAGCCCAGTTTGGTAACATTTACATCAGTACATCTCATGCAGTGTGGGATTTGCTGGAGCACTGCATCTGTCATGGATCAGTTCATTTGCATGTGTGTGTGTGTGGTGCTCACCCGGGTGTAAGGCTGGGCTTCTGGAGACAGGTCTGACACCATGTTGGCACTTTTAGAATGAGTGATCCTTTCAGCAGCACTATTCACCTTCCCATTCATGTCCAAATCAGAGTACCTGGACAGAAAAGCAGAGGCATGAACTATTTTTATTACTTTTAAATCTTAGAACACACACTGTAAAAAAGGATTTGGGGTTTCAGTCAGATGGACTAGTGTTATCATGTTGGGCGAACTCATTGTCCATTACAACAAAACAAATGAGTTACAACTTCAATTTAAAAAAATTATTAAAAACTCATATTAATCCATTCAGTTAACTGCTAATACTATGTTAGCCTTTGCATTTTATGTAACATGCATGCGCCACTGTATGACGTCATGGCGCCTTCCGCGCGGTGCAACGCAAATCTGCAATTAAGCAAAGAAGTCAGCCGCCATCTTCCTCAGAGCTGGAACCGCACACCATCATCAAGTAAGTATATTTATATTTAAACTGGCAACTTCATCGTAGGCAATATGAATTCATTCATTTGATGCATATCTCATGTTTTGTTTGTTTTGCTTATTGGGAATACATTAGCATGTTAGCAAGCTAGCTAGCCATCAGTTGGAAATTGCTGACAAATGGAGTCAGTTCACTTCATTCTGCTTTCCATAGGTCCACCCTCACTAAGCGGTAACTAACCGATTAATTAGCGCAAAATGAAGTGAATTACAAGAGTTGCATGTGTTCCCCATGTGTTCTTCCACTCGTCAGCCTCTCGGCCGGGAGGGGGGGGAAGGGGGGAGGGAGCCATCGGGCCCTGCACCTGTTCATGTTCGCGTCTGTTAGGGAGTAACATTATCCTTTTTTTCGTTTTGTTAGGGACTTTAATCAAGGCAATGGTCGTTTTAACTTCCTTGCTGCAGAAAAAGCGAGGGCTGGCTGTTTCAGGTCCTGTTTTGTGAGCCTCAGAGGGGAAGTTCAAGATATCCTCCAGAGCTGAAGCCATCCTTTGTACTGAGACGCAAACACAACCCACAACCAATAATGATTGTTTGCAGTTTTTTTTTTTGTTTTGTTTGTTTTTTTGTTTTTTTTTAGTATTTTAGGGTTCTTTTAACATTGGGCGCCATTTATTTATGTAGCGGTTTGGACAATTTGAATTACCCTCAACCCCACAAAGGATACATGGTTAACTCATGACCCTAAAAAAATGCTTTCAAAAGACCTTTTGGTATTGTATAAACAAACACAAAATGAACACTTAAATAAAGTTAATAGGGCCAAACACACCACCATTTGAATTTCACAAAATTATATTAGAGCACTCACACAAAAAAACAAAACTCTTCAACAAATGAGTCCAGGTCCATAAACAAAAATAGTGCTCCGTTCCGGGTTTTTCCCGTTTCTGAATATAGTTCAGTTTCAAACAGTCCAGTTCTCAAACAAAAATAATCCGCCTCGGGTTTTCCCGGAATTCCAAACAAAACTAAAAATAAGGAAGTCAGTTCAGCTTTTCACCGTCCTACCAACCCCAAAAGCCCAGTCAAAAAAGAAAAGAAAAGATAACGAAAAGAGCACAGTGAAGTCACCCGGCTTTAGCCGACTCACGGTTCAGGGGAAGTGTGGAAACGTGCGTTGTCCGGAGTTGTAAACACGGACGGTTCGGTGTGTTCGTGGAGATAAGAAGAGAGGCTGCAGTATCCACGCCTCGAGGGCAACCAAGGTGGATGTTAACGACGCGGACTGAAACGCGCGCTGATGGCCAAGGATAGGCTTACTACGGACATGGATGACTCACGAGGGTTTCTCTCCTGCTGTTCACCTGCCGGCGACTCCCGCCATACTGAATTAAATCTCCTGGTACAAAAAACGGAAGAGGCTGGACTCCGAGGGAGTGGCAACGTGGAGCTAACTCACTGGCTGACTGGACTAGTGGGGTGTGGAAGTAAGTAAAAAAAAAAAACAACAAAAAACAAAATGGGCAATCGCATACCAAAACATAACATATATTGCTTAGTCACGAACATAGCACAGATACCAAACTGATACAAAACTTTCAAATCCTTATTATTATTATTTTTTTTTATTCTGTGGGAGTGATCGCCACACTCTTCCCCCCTTAACAAAAAGAGAAAAAAAAAGGGGGAAAAAACCCAAAATAGAGCTATATCAATATCAGCCCTTTTTTTTATTATTTTTATAGGTCTATTAGATTCTTATCCATCTCCCCTGACTCTCTCAAACTTTTGGTTTTTATTTTCATTTTCTCAGGAGGCCTGGATGTTACCATAGGAGGACTTGCTGGAAAACCAAGGAAATCCTCATCCATGGTTTCTTCTTCAAATATCTCCCTCAACTGCCTGTTTTGCTGCTCTTCCACTTGCTGAGCAGTGGGGTAACAAGGCTTGAGGTGGGAGATGTGTACTATTTTCCGGTCTGTTCCACTCTCCTCCAGCACCACTTCATAGTTCAGAGGTCCCACTTGCTGAAGGACACGGTAGGGGCCCTGCCACTTGGGAGCAAGTTTCGCTGTGAAGGCTTTTTCTGCCTTGGAAAAAGGATGGGCTCGTAGCCAGACTCGTGCTTTTTCTGCCAAACACACTTCTCTGCGATGCTTATCATAATTTCTCTTCTGTCGCTTACGGGCCAGAGAGAGATTCTTTGCAACAAAAGCTTTGAGGTCATCAAGCTGTGTGATTTTTTGGTAGACAGACGAGTCGGGCAGGGCATTGCTGGGCTGCAGCAAGACATCCAGCGGTCCCCTGAGTGGTCGCTGTAGGTTGAGTTCAGCCGGTGTGACTCCTGTGGACTTCTGAACAGCAGAGTTCAAGGCAAACCTGAAGTCATGAAGGTGTTTATCCCAGTTTTTGTGCCTGGAGCCCACATAGGAGGCCATCATAGTTTTTAAGGTCCGATTCACTCGCTCTGTCAAATTTGTCTGTGGATGGTAAGCCGATGTGAGTTTGTGTGACACATTCCATGTTTCACAGGTAGCCTGGAAGATGGAGGAAACAAATTGAGAACCTCGGTCAGAGAGAATGTACTCAGGTATTCCCCATCTGGTGACAATCTCCTGGATGAGAATGCGTGACATGGATTCAGCAGTGGCGTTCCTTAAAGGGAAGAGCTCCACCCATCTGGAGTAATAATCCACAAAAACCAGTAGGTAAACATTTCTGCTTGAACTCCTGGGGAACGGACCCATTAAGTCCATGCCCAACATTTCCCAGGGACGGCATACCAGTGTTTGCTGTAGTTTTCCAGCTGGTTTGCGGCTTTCAGGTTTGTATAGTTGACAGACTTGGCAATTTGTCACATGTTGTTTGACATCCCAGCTCATTTTGGGCCAGTAAACCAGATTCTGCATCCTCCTGTATGTTTTGTATCTACCCAGGTGGCCAGCAAGGGGGTCTTCATGGAATGATGTCAGAAAGTGGGAACGCAAGCTCTCAGGTATGTATATTTGGTATATGGTTTTATATTCCAGTTTCACAACCCGATAAATCAGATCCTCAAAAATGGAGCGTCTGACACTCAGCGTCTTTTTTCTGGGCATTTCACACCTCTTGGACAGTGATGGACATATCCTCTGGAAACTCTGGTTTGGCAGACACCATTGTGGCACAGAGAGCATGGTGAGTAGTGTCAGATCCATCACATGGAGCTCTAGATAGGGCATCTGGCACAGTATTATATCTGCCTTTTCTGTACTCCACCGTGAAGGTGAACTCTTGAAGCCTGAGAGCCCACCGGATCAGACGGGTGCTGGGTTTAGTGGTCTTAAACACCCACAGGAGCGAAGAATGATCCATAACCACTGTAAAGAGGCGTCCTTCCAGATAAACTCTCCACTTCTCCACAGCCCAAACCACAGCCAGACACTCCAGCTCTGTAGTGGAGTAGTTTTTTTCAGCTGGGTTAAGGCTGCGGCTGCCATAAGCCAGGATTTCTTCGGTCCCATTGTTTGTTCAACGCACTATCACTGCACCCAGCCCTACCTCACTGGCATCGGTGTAAACCAGGAATGGAAGATCAAAGTTCGGATGTCCCAGGATAGGAGGATTCGTTAGGTGCTTTTTGAGAGTATCGAAGGCAGTTTGACATTCAGGGGACCAGCAGAACTTGACCCCCTTCCTTTTCAAGGCATTGAGGGGCTCTGCAATTTGTGAAAAATTTGGCACAAACTGATGGTACCATCCCGCCATTCCCAGGAACCGCTCCAGAGATTTCTTGTTGGTGGGCACAGGGAAGTTCTGGACAGCCTGGGTTTTCTCTGGCTCCACCTGAACCCCCTGTGCTGACACAACGTGTCTAAGGAATGTCAGAGAGGTACGGAAGAACTTACTCTTCTTTACATTAACAGTGAGCCCTGCCTGCCTAAGCTTGTCCATGATGGTTTGGACATCCCTGAAATGTTGCTGCCAGGAGTTGGAGTAAATGATGATGTCATCCAGATACACAAAACAAGTTTCTCCCTTGAGTTCGCCCAAGACAGTGTCCATAAGCCGCTGGAAGGTGGCTGGTGCATTTTTCAGGCCAAAGGGCATCACCTTGAACTGGAATAGGCCGTATGGACAGATGAAAGCGGTCATGGCTCGGGATTTTGGATCCATCTCCACTTGCCAGTATCCACTGTTGAGATCCAGAGCAGTGAATACAGTGGCTCCAGCAAGGGACTCAAGGATTTCCTGGATGGTAGGGAGGGGATAGGCATCAGTGAGAGTTCTGGCATTGGGTTTTCTGTAATCTACACAGAACCTAGGCTTTCCGCTTTTCCTGGGGACGATCACCACTGGAGAAGCCCATGGGGAGGATGAAGGTTCTATAACTTTACTTTCCAGCATTTCATCCAGAAGCTCCTTTAAAACCTTCTGTTTTGGTGGAGAGAGACAGTAGGGTTTCTGTTTTAATGGCATATCCTCCGTCATGAACATTTGATGCTTGAGTAGTCCTGTGCGCCTGACTTTGGTAGTGCAGACATTGATGTTATAATGCAGCATCTCCAGAAGTCTCTCTCTCATTTGCCCCTCCAGGTGTGAGCCTTGAACTGCCTTCTCAAAAAGATCTGTCATGTCTGGTAATTGAGGTTGTAAAATCTCCGGAGCATTTGCCAGGAAGAGGGCAACATGGTTGCCAGCCCCCTCCCCCTCTGATGTGCCGGGGTGACACGCTTGAAAAAAGTACCTCCCCGTCTCTCCGCGGAACCAGTAAGTGCCACCTGCCACATCAATGTGCATCCCACTGAAAAACGCAAAATCCAGTCCCAGTACAACAGAGAATGCTAGTGCCTGAGGAGACAGCACAACCATGGGTATTAACCAGGTCTTCCCATGCAGGCAGATCTCCATATCTGTCCATCCAAGAGGATGCTCCTGTTTCCCATTTGCCAGGTACAAGGGGACGCCTGACCATGGGGTAAGTCTGGATGCAGGTGGTTTAATGCTCATCCACAGGTTTTCATTTAGCAATGTGTATGATGATCCTGTGTCCAGAATGGCTGTCCCTTCCCAGGAGCCGATGGTGAGAGGCACCTTTAACTGCTGTGGTAGCGGACTGCCGAAAGTGGGAGCAGCACTGTGCCTATAGGCAGGCGTGAAGGATAGACAGGGGGAAGGTGATGGGGACTGCTCTACTGATGGACCAAGACCACTTGCAGATGGATGAGTCATCCCTCCGGACCCTAATTGCTGATGTTGATGTTGTGCCAAGGCCCGAGGTTTGTTCCTTTTCTGATTATTGAAAGTCGGACACGCATAAGGAGGATGGCTCCCTTTACAACGCCAACAACTCACTTGAGAGGAGGTGCTAGGTTGTGTAGTGGTTACAGACTGTGGTGGTGGAGAGGGTGTCTGTGTTGGTTCTCCTTTTTCCTTCAGTTTGCTCCCCTGCTTCTTCCGCAGGTCATATTGTGCCTGGCTCAGTTTGTCCTTCTCCAGCTGCTGCCCCAATCTGACCAATTCCTCCACTGTTTCCACCCTGCCTCGCAGTTGGCTGGCCATACGGGGATTGATGTTCCTGAGGATGAGTTTAATGACAGCCTCCTCTGCAATGTCAGGCCTCCAGCGACAGCATAATGAATGATACAGGTAAGCAAAGTCTCTTATGCTCTCATCCTCTCCTTGAACCCGTGTCCGCACTCTTTCTCCCAGCTCATCCTCATAGTCCTCAGACAGGAAAGCAGAAAGGAACTTGGACTGGAAGTCTTTCCATGAATGAGTAGTTGCACGAGTCACATCCCACCAATCCCTCGCAGTACCAAACAAGACATTCCTGAAAGTCACCATCAGTTCCCCATCAGTCAGCGGATTGAGAGCCAAGAAATCTTTACATCTGTCCAAGTACAACAGAGGGTCAGGGTTGTCCTCCATCCTGCCAAAGGTAGGAAACTGCAATTTAAGAGGACATTTCCCCATGAAACGGCGGCCCAAATCCCCTGAAATGGGAGAATCATCTGGTGAACACGGCGGACTCTCCAACACTTCTGCATGCATTGTCGACTGCAGCCGATGCCGCTGGGGAAGCGCCGCCTGATCACTACCAGGACTAGTTTGAACCGAGGCATCGGCTAGTGCTGACACACGGAGACTCTGTGTTCTCATGGTGGATATTTCACCCACCATCCCCTCCAAATGTTGGGAGCACTTCCAGACCTCAGACTGTAAGTGCGTGATATTCTGTAACACAGGGCTTAGGGTTTCCTTCATCGCCTTTAATAGGTCTGCATGGTGGCTTTGCAAGCGCCAGTTCAATATAACCGAGTACTGTTCGCGTACATAATTGAACTGTTTATCCATGGCCGATCTCAACTGCTGCAGTTGCTCATCATAGTATGTAGTAAGATCTTTTGTTACAACACCTAGAGCAAGCTTGAGTTCATCCTTATGGTTGCTCTGTGCCTCTGAAAGGGACTGGAATCCTTCCTGGATGTTTATATGCAAAGATTCCTGGGCCAAGTGCTTGAGCCCTGACCCAGTGGTGGCCTCCGATGAAGCAGCACCACCTTGCGGCAGAGCGAGCAAAGGTAGCGTCAAGTCGGAGTCCCCACACAAATCCATGTCCAATAAAGAGTGATTTGTCATAGGTGAACCAGAGATTGGTAGAGGGTCCTTGAATACTCCACCATCTAACACAGAACATTCTGTTTCAGGTCCTGTTTTGTGAGCCTCAGAGGGGAAGTTCAAGATATCCTCCAGAGCTGAAGCCATCCTTTGTACTGAGACGCAAACACAACCCACAACCAATAATGATTGTTTGCAGTTTTTTTTTTTGTTTTGTTTGTTTTTTTGTTTTTTTTTAGTATTTTAGGGTTCTTTTAACATTGGGCGCCATTTATTTATGTAGCGGTTTGGACAATTTGAATTACCCTCAACCCCACAAAGGATACATGGTTAACTCATGACCCTAAAAAAATGCTTTCAAAAGACCTTTTGGTATTGTATAAACAAACACAAAATGAACACTTAAATAAAGTTAATAGGGCCAAACACACCACCATTTGAATTTCACAAAATTATATTAGAGCACTCACACAAAAAAACAAAACTCTTCAACAAATGAGTCCAGGTCCATAAACAAAAATAGTGCTCCGTTCCGGGTTTTTCCCGTTTCTGAATATAGTTCAGTTTCAAACAGTCCAGTTCTCAAACAAAAATAATCCGCCTCGGGTTTTCCCGGAATTCCAAACAAAACTAAAAATAAGGAAGTCAGTTCAGCTTTTCACCGTCCTACCAACCCCAAAAGCCCAGTCAAAAAAGAAAAGAAAAGATAACGAAAAGAGCACAGTGAAGTCACCCGGCTTTAGCCGACTCACGGTTCAGGGGAAGTGTGGAAACGTGCGTTGTCCGGAGTTGTAAACACGGACGGTTCGGTGTGTTCGTGGAGATAAGAAGAGAGGCTGCAGTATCCACGCCTCGAGGGCAACCAAGGTGGATGTTAACGACGCGGACTGAAACGCGCGCTGATGGCCAAGGATAGGCTTACTACGATGACTCACGAGGATTTCTCTCCTGCTGTTCACCTGCCGGCGACTCCCGCCATACTGAATTAAATCTCCTGGTACGAAAAACGGAAGAGGCTGGACTCCGAGGGAGTGGCAACGTGGAGCTAACTCACTGGCTGACTGGACTAGTGGGGTGTGGAAGTAAGTAAAAAAAAAACAACAAAAAACAAAATGGGCAATAGCATACCAAAACATAACATATATTTAAAGCATGAATGTAAGGTATTTGCTTAGTCACGAACATAGCACAGATACCAAACTGATACAAAACTTTCAAATCCTTATTATTATTTTTTATTCTGTGGGAGTGATCGCCACAAAGTTTTACTATCAACTTCACTTGTTCACCTGTATTGGCCAGACACCATAAATGGTACACTAATGTGTCAGCCTAAATAGATTTGTAAGATTTGTTGGTGCACTTTTTTTTGTGTTTATTTAAAACACATAAGTAGCTGAAGATGGTGTCTATTTACTGGAGGGGCTACTGCCTTGCTGTTTCCGGCACTTGTTTTTTGTGCTGTCCCTCAACTGAAAAGTCAGCTCATCCTTGTGCTCAGTGGTGGAATGAAACTAAGTACATTTACTCATTTACTACATTTAATACTGACATATCCAAGGTACTTGTACTTTACTTGAGTTTTTTCATTTTATATTTTATACAACTTTCTACTTCTACTCCACTACAATTCAGAGGCAAATATTCTACTTTTTACTCCACTACATTTGTCTGACAGCTTTAGTTACTAGTTACTTTTCGTATCTTTCCTGTCCACTGAAAACCAGGGAGAGACCTAAAAAATCTTGAAGAAGAGCGAGAGAAGATTGCCCAAGAGATGAGAAAAACAACCCCAAACCTGGCCTTCATTGATGATGCAATGAATGCCACATATGCATTGAAAAGACAGGAGATTGTTGAAGAGGAGCCATCTGTGTCTGAAATGAAAGTCAGATAGCCTGCGCTTTTTACTGAAAGACAGGTAAAGTGTGTTAATTTTTTGTTGGATTTATGAGCTTTGAATTTTACCTACACAAAATCGTAGGATTCAAAAATATGCTGTATAAACAGGCATGACAAAGTAGTGATGTTATTATATTTACCAAATATATACCAAATATTACATCTGGCCAGCTTGCTGAAATGTGAAAATTTATGTCACTTTTAACTTAGTCAGTATGTCACTTCTTCATATAGATCATCAAGGCTGATGTCGATACATCTCAACTCTTCCTATGAGGGTCTGGACAGTCATCTGCTCAAACTCTGTCAGTTGTTCAGCTCAAAGCACTACAAGGGGAATACAAGAAATGACACCCCTGCTGGAGAGCCTTGACAAAGATGCAAGTACATTTCTTTACTTTAAAATATTGTTAAGCCAGATCATACTATGTTCACGTGTAAACTCATTGTTATGTTCTCAAAATAACTTATCTATTTTATCTGAAGACAATGGAGTTCAAGCACTACCGTGTCTTTGTGGTGATCACATACAAGTGCTCTTTGGATACTTGAGGTGTACTGTGCTTATTCCATCTTGTGAAGGCTCATTGCATGGGTGGAATATGCTATGGTGACACAGATGTGCTGTGAGAGTTTCAAAGTAAAGGCGTATCTTAAAGATGATGATATAGATCATATTTTCACTTTGCATCAATGACATTGGATCACTGATCATTGAATCCATATATCGGTCCAGATCGATGGTTCATTACACCCATACTATCTACTGATGCTTCAGATTGTATATTTTCATTCAATTTTGTTAAAGTCACCAGAATGTCTTGTGGACTGAGGTTGTATAATTTCAATAGCAACTGCATTTATATATCATGTGTTTTGGTAGGCATCGAAACCAAAGGAAGAGGGCAGCAGTGTTGCAGGGCCTACTGTTGTACATGAGAATCCCTCTGCATTCATGAAGATGTGTGAGGTAAATGGCGTAATTTTGTCCAAGATGATCCAAAGAAAACTAGTTCACAATGAGCAGGAGTGTATTACAGAAAGTGGATTTAGTGAAAATTCTGAGTTTGTTGAGAGAAACTCTGGGTTTTTAGTTCCAGAAAGAGAGTTAATTTAAACTCTGAGTCAGTTACCATGGTAACTCTGTGAACCTTTGCCAAACTCTGAGTTTCTCTCTGTCTCCTTCCACTTACAGAGCCAGACATGCTGTTTTATTTTCTCATTGATTCAGTCCGTATCAAAGGAAGCATAAGGATGGAAAATGGGAGCATAATTCCTGTGTCAAAAAAGCATATATAAATCCCCAACACCTTATTGTGTGGCTTTTTGTTTTAAAAGGTTATATTGGCACACAATAACAAAAACAAACCAACAGATTGGTAGACCAGTAACTCCAGTGTTCTACGAGGTAAAATTACTGATTTTGCTACTAGAGTCTGGTTAAGGGAGAGAGAGCGATATTTGGCTTATATAACAGCAGTTTCCCTTTTCCTTTTCTTTTTTATAGTGGCTTAAATATGTTTTGCTGCTGACCCTGTCCACAGCAATACATTGCTCAGCTTCCATGTTTTTTCTCCTGTCTGCTTCTCCAAACTGGGGGTGTGTCAACCGCCATCTACTATAGGTAATACAATGACTATCCATAAGTGCCTCATACAACCCTACTTCAAATAATCTGAACTATCCTTGTGATGGCTTTTTCATTCACCATGCACAAGCTTAACTCAGAGTGAAAATAATTGGAGTTGATGGAACTGACTCTGATCAACTGTTCTGGAACCAAAAACTCAGTTTCCCATCTCAGGGTTAATCAACTCAGAGTTCAGGATTAGGCTCAAAGTTTTTAAACCTGCTTCCTGAAATAGAATAATGGGTTACACTTGTTTTTTTCCTGCATCCTGAGTGTATGCCCTAAATGGCAAAGCATCTCTAAAGCACAGACACCTTTGTTGTTGTTTTTTGTTTTTGCAGAAAGCCAAAGGATTCTGAAGAAGACATCATCAAGGAAATGGTGACTGGAATCCTTTTAGTAGCTGAAGATGTGAAGGAACCCCTTCGAGTTTCCTACAACGATGTTGCTGTTGTGATCGCGGAAAAGATTGTCATGTGTCACTTGCGTGAGGTACCCAATGCTTTTGTGAACCTGATGGGACTGCTGTACATGCTGAACCTTGACTATCCAAAAGACTTAAAATACACTTTTGAGGTGACTCAGCGCCTGTTCATGGGAATTGGGTTGGACTCCTGCACTGCCAGGGTCCACACACTGAAGACCAAATTGTTAACTGTTCTGACTGACAGTTTCTCAGTTAGAGAATTTTTCTAAGTTTTTCTGCATTTTACTGCAGCAACCCTCAGCACTCATTCCCCCAACTGGAGTATATTGAACAAGTCACTTAAAATCTTTTTTTTCTCTCATTAAAGGAGGTTGCCCTGATTTTTATGTGTGGGACACTAATTTCAGTTTTTGAGCAGCCCTGAGCCAAGAGCAAGGATGTGTGAGAGGGCCTGAAGGCTTTTGTTTTGTCTACACACTGATTTTAGTTTTAAAAACAACACTGAACACTTGTGAGTGAGTGGGTTGAAGTTGAAGTACACTTTACATGAATAAAATTCTTGACTGAAATGTCTTTTCAGCTACTTTTTTTCATGTGTTAATATTTAGGTTGGACTTGGTTAGTTCTCATGTAGATTTATTGTAGCTTTGTAAGTACTGTTTGCTTGTCCTGGTACATTTTTGAAATCTGTCAACTTGTGTAAACTTAAGTAACTTGGTAATGTAAGTTGAAAGAATTAAGTATGTCATGTTGATCCAACTTGATTCACCTTTATAGAAACTTGATAAAACAAATTCAACCAACATCTTTTTCAGTTCTCTTTACTAATCTTTACTAGTTCAAATTATTTGACACAGGAAGTTGAGTGAACAAACTGCATGTTGCATCAAGTAATTTATTTAAGTGTGATAAACTTGACACATTACATTGACATAACTGAACTCAGAGAGTTAAGTCAACAATCTGCATATTGTATCAACTAATTTATTTAAGTGTAATGAACTTGGCACTTTTAAGTTTACCTAACTTAAGTTAGTCAATGCAACAAGATCACTTGACTAAGTTAAGTTGAGTCAACAAATCTTTTCTTACAGTGCAGTTTCCAATAGTACATGTGAAGTATAGTAAATCTGCATTTTCGTTGTTGTGACTTAAACCCCTCATCCTCTTGTAGCTTGCAACAAGAGAGTGTGCGACTACTAGAACAGGGCAAAATTACAAATGGCACAAATCTGATCTTGACTGATCTGTCAAAGTCTAATCTTATCTGATATCTTGTCTGATGTGGTTTTTCCACAAAAAAGTACATTTAAATTTAAATCCCTAAAATGTCATCTACTCCATTTCCCTCTTTACAAATTCCAGAATCTATAAATATGCAAATATATTTCATCTCAGAAGTTGAACTTCTGGTTAGAAGTTCAACTTCTGAGACTAGATGTTTCCTACTTCACTGTAAAGTCCATTCTCATTGTAAGTGCACTGGAGTCTTCAAGTTTCATCATCAAACGTATGTAAAATTTAGCTAAAGAATCCCTTTTGATGGTGACTTATTTAGTGTTGGCAAATAGTTAATATCCCATTGTAATTCAAACTAAATGTAAATAATCAAGTGTTAGCCTAGTGATAACTATCCCTATGCAGCGCAGTAGGGTAAAATATCAAACTAAATAAGGTCCCACTGGTGCCAGCTATAAGCTGGTACAGCCCATCATGCATTATTTCTTTTAAATGCACATTTTCTGTTCATCACTGAGTTCACTCAAGTGTTTGGCCTGGCCTGGCCTGGTCCAGGTCACATCATCCCTGTCTGGTCCAAACCACTGCAGTCTGGTGTAGACCTTTTAATCTATTTATGGATTAGGTGGATTACAGACCTGATCTCTCCTATGAGGTCCAACCTCAGGGAGCCCCACATTGATCTGCTGACCAGTGGAGAAATTAATGCATCTGCTCCATCTAATACAATTTCCCTCTTAAAGATATAATATGTAATTATTCCACATTAAAATAGACCTATTTTATATATTTTGTTGAGTTGTGTACTTACATTATCCCAAATGTTTCCAACAATTTTCAAACCTACAGAAATCTCAAAGTAACAGACCGTTTCATTTGGTCGCATGTCAATGGCATCATACCTCCCCTACCAAAGAGTAAACATGCACAAGATGCATACGGCAGCGCTGTGTTTGTCCGCTACAATGGCATCTACCAAAGAGTAACTTACACACATACAAGTTAGTACATCGGCGCTGTGGTTGTTCCACAGAAACTGTTATAATAGAGAAATAAACTGAGCAAACGTTAGCAGCAGCTTGGCTAACAGCCCTTCCTTTTTAACAATTTTAATCTGCGTGTACATTTGTGTCTGGAGAGGAGGAGACCTCTGCAGATAATTCGGCTCCCGGGAGAAACCGGCCGAACATCTGGATCTAAAGTTATAAGAGAAATAAACCGAACAAGTGTTAGCAGCAGCTCGGCTAACAGCCCGTACCGGACGTCCAGTGGTTGCCGTACATCGTCGAAGAAACACTGATTTTTTAGGTGAAACAGCTTTATTCAGTGTTTTTACCTGTAATCTCCGGGTCCGTTTGTTCTGGAGAGGAGGAGACCTCTGCGGGTAATTCAGCTCCCGGTAAAAACATCCCGAATGATTAACACTGGAGTACTCCTATCCCGATGAAGCTGGTTATTTAGACCCCTAGTGGCTGAAATTACATATAGTGCGTTTAAAGGCATACTGTGTCGGATTTGTCGGTTGCTGTTTGTAAACACAACATTTAAATTTGGCCTCTATTCCCTGGCCCAACAACTCTCTCTTTTGCTCTCTGTCTGTGCCTGTATGCACAAGGGCAGGGCTGAGCTTCACACACACACACACACACACACACACACAGTGGACAGCAGAGCACAGAGTCCACAGCAGACAGAATGAAACACTTTACTTTATTTTAGTGGACTACAACTGTTCGCTGCTGTAAGTGCAACAACCGGCAGTAAGGGAGACAGTACGAGCAATTTATCAAACAACTTTTGAACAAGCAGAACATCAGCACTGTGTCCACCATTTACATAGCTTCCTCTTGGATGCGTGCTTACGATCTGACACATGATCTACATTTTTATAGAGTTCTGATCTCACAACCTACATACTTTTATTGGATGGGGGCCACACCCACTGCCCAAAGGTTGACACCCAGAAATGTCCTGAACACAGCAGAATAATAATAAAATACAGGCAGAGGGCAGGGTCTCTGTAAATACATATACTGCCACACCCTTCTGGTGGGTCATAAGTGATGACTGAGAGGGATTACTTTTGTATGGGTCTTTTCATGGTTTTTTTTTAGGAAAATCTCGCATAGTATGCCTTTAACACTCCTTGAAATGAAACTCTGCTCTTTCCTCTTATTTCTTCAGTGTGCTTTGACAGTCTGTCTGTTATAGAATGGTTAGAGATGCTGGAGGCAGCACTGCTCTTATACATATAGCAATGTCGCTGATCCCTAATCACACATTGCAAGCACATTTAAAGGCAATTTTCATGTTTATAAACCTGCTGAGAAGATAACAGAGCCATAATAGAGCGTCATGTACATAGTATATCTGAGAACTATAGACTTTGCTTTGTGATTAAATGCAAGTAAATTTTCTGCTTGCCACAAACATTTCTGTAACTAATATGTCAATAATGTCCTTGAAGTGCATTGTCTGAAATGCTTTCTGGCAGCCCTTTACAGCCAGCTGATGAGCTGTTGATGACTGCTACTGTTCATGCTGCATTTCATGCTGCATCCAGTGCAGCTATGTGATGCATCACCCAGTGAAAATTATTCATGCACTGCAGCGTGACTGGATGATACATTTTCTATTCAGCCGTTGACTGATTCACATTTCTTGTGGAAGTATTAGGCAGAAAGAAGAACTGTTATGAAGTAGTGTTTGAAAATATACAGTATATTACTGCTGGTCAGTTCTGCTTGTAGTACTTACTGTAGATAGGTGTGTATTGGTGTGTGCTCTTCCAGCTGGATCGGGCTCACTGCTGGTCCACCTGGTCCAATGGGGTCATGTTGACTGGAAACAGACAGAAGAAAGATGTTAAAGATGACATCACAGGATGTCAATTGAATCATTTCATTTTTGTCACCATTAGGAGTGTGCCCAAATACAAATACGTTATTTGGCAAAGCACAAATAGCATTTTTTTTTACAAAAATTTGTTTCATACAAATATTTTTAAAATTTATTGTTTTTGGGAAGAAAAAAAAAATCCATGTCAAATACCAGCACACAGGTCGGTTACATCGCTATCTCAGTCTTTGTCCTCTGCTCCCATGCTACGTCTATCAGCAGGTCTCAATGAGGGGAGTCACATCCACCTGCTACATGACACACATTTCCTTATTTGGACATCATTCTAGGAGTTGGGGGTGAGAGAGAAAAGCTTTCTCAGAGAGAAAGCTGAGCTACTGACACAGGTAAAGTGCCCACAGGGGACTCTCCATAACCTGTCGTTCCCCTTCTCCTTTCCAAAAAGTTAGGTTGTAAAAAATAAGCAATAAATGAAAAGTGCAAAGCAATAATTGCCTTTGAAGTTCTTCCCTACACGTTACGTGCTGTGCTGTCTCTGTTTTATGGGTATATAATAGGTAGTCTATGATCTGGGAGACTCCAGTTCAAGACCCGGTTTGGGGACTTCCTTTGTAAGATAGTTTACTCATGAACACTTTTTTGAAGTGAACACTTTAATTTTCTAAAATTAACAGCATAATAAAAACAAAAACAGGATTTTTAAGCTTCTTTCCACTTTTATTCAAATACATATACAAATACAAATGTTGGGCCTGCAAGTTTGGCTATCAACAATAATTAATGATTGTCAAAGATAATTATTAATTATTAAGATCAATAAAATTATTAATAAGAATTAATAATAATGGGGCACCACCCTGGAGTCAGGGTAAAAGATAGCCAATTCATTCTTTCAGTGTACTAATCTATCAATTTGGAACTTTGATCAATAATTAACTTAATAACTATAAACAAAATCACCACAGGTTGAAGGATTTTGGAGTACTTTGCAGAGCAGTGGTTGGCAAAACTCATTCTTGTGCAACATTAAACAGACAACAGGTATATCCAAAAGCATTTATTTAACAAAAAGATAAAAGAGCAAAACACACAATATTAATCTAGCTTAGTGTATCTGAAGTCATCTGATGACTAAGCACACGGCATGCAGACAATATGAGAGAACCAGAGATACAAAAAGCCAGACCATGTGGTGTCTTGAACCACATGTGCTGCCTGAGCCAAAGTTTGCAAAGCTTGGTTTTAAACCTCTTAACTGTGTGGTTCTCTGTTCAAGGCCCATTGGTTAAAGGCTAAAGGTGCCAGGTTAGGAAGAGGTTAGTTGCATGCAAGGCCTAGTCACTGGATGTAACATGTGTTAAGCATGCTAACATTAACTCAGCTGTGCTGTGCTTCACTATATGTTGCTATACCCAGTTGTTACCAAGTCCATGGAGAAAGAGATGCTTTGTGGTGTTCTGCTTCTTAGCTGGTGAATCTGTGGATGAGTCAGGCTGAGAAGAGTTTGGCTCCAAAGCTGAAGGATGCAGGCTTTGCTGGGTAGACGGTGCTCCAGTCATGCAGGTCAGAGGGCCCAGGTTTGTGCAGTCCTTATTGAGTTAGCAGCAAGCTCACTCTGCTTCATGGCTCCTGTACTTGTTAAATCAGCCCGCAGATTTGTGTGGTAACTGCTGGCACTAGAAAACTTAGTTTCTGAGACTTAGGTAGGCTCTTGCGTCTTCTGCCGTAAAGAAAAGAGTTCTGTGTGTGTCTGCTGTGAGCAGGCTACACCAGAGAGCTGAGCAGCAGAGAGCTGCTCCAGCAGCAGCCGTGAGGAGAAAGAGAGAGAAGAGGGGGATCTCTAGTTTTGTAAACCTGGCTCCATGGGTGAGGATTTCACACTTAGGTGCGAACAACCAAGGCCTCAGGTTTCTTAGGGTCTTGAAACATGTGGTCAGCTAGTGAGACCCAACACAAATAATTAATTAATAACATCACTCACTCAGCTAATGCATCAGTTGACCAGAACACAACAGCACTGCAGCTGTCTGCCTGTATCAGCTCACAGTCCTCACTTCATTTACTTTACAGTATACAGATGCTGCTGCTCTGGATCCTACTGATCTGGGCTCTCGGAATCACTGTGTGTGTGTGTGTGTGTGTGTGTGTGTGTGTGTGTGTGTGTGTGTATGTGTGTATGTCAGCATATATATGTGTATGCATGGAGGTGCGTCTTCCATCTGGCATCTGGCCCAGTTTTTGCACATACATATGCCTTTATACTGATTACACTGAGTAGCATCTTGTATGCCAGCACTCAGAGACTCAGAGCTACCAAACAAACCAAGTATTGAGTCATAACAATGAAGTCACTGATTTACTTGTAGTAATCACTGACTTACTGTGACATAATCATAACAAAGAAAATAGTCTGTATGTTAAAGGACCAGAGTGTAAGATTAGGGGGATCCAAATATTGTCAGACATGGAATATAATATTCATAAATGTTTTAATTAGTGTATAATCACCTTAAAATAAGAATTGTTGTGTTTGATTATCTTAGAATGAGACCTTTATATCTATGTAGGGAGTGGGTCCTCTTCCACAGAGGCTGCCATGGTTCTACAGTAGCCCAGAATGGACAAACCAAACACTGGCTCTAGAGAGGGCCTGTGGTGTTTTCGCATGTTTTGTGGCCACTGTAGGGGAGGTGTTCAGTTGGTTGTAGTCTGCAACCTCACTGCTAGATGCCACTAAATCCTACACACTGCACCTTTAAATCCAACCCTAAAAATTTCATTCACATGATTTGCTTAAACAAAAATGTTTAAGCATGTATTTAGTAGTCAGTATGTGCAGGAAACTAAAGCATTTGTACGACTCTGTTTGGGAAGCTCAAAACACCTGCTTAAGCTTATGGAAAGATGGTGTTCTTAAAATGAAAATGTCAAAATGTAAGAGCTAGAGTTGACTTTCTCAATATTTAACCACAAAGCCATCTTTGATTTTGAATTGAGGGAGACACAATGAAGACAAGGGGTAATCAACTAGAAACAAAATAGAGGGAATGCCATTTCCTACATTTATATACATGTATATTACTCTACCTAATAACAAATTATGATGAAATGTTGGCTGTTTCCTTTTTTGACACAGCACTAGTGTCTAGTCTTCCTGTCAGGCTGAATATGCAGTACATAACCTCCATCAACAAGTTAGGGTGGTCTGTATGTAGCCTGAGAGGCAAAACCCACAGACAATATAGTCTGCAAATCATGTGATGCTGCTTGTAAAGCTTATTGCTGTGATTGCACGGTAACAATTGATTAGTCAGATGACAGCATCAACATTTACCCAGCAAGGAGCCTTTCTCATTTTGGCAATAGAACTGTAGAAGTGGGAGAAAAGAAAAAAAATCCCCATTAATAATTACAAATTTTAGTAGCCTAAAGCTAACAATATGTCACATGCATGTTGTGAACCCCACACTCTTACGTCAAAGTCCTGAGTGTTGTTTGTCCAACCATCCACCTCAACCTCCTCTTGGTGACTTCTGTTCAGTATAAGGATGTCACACTTCGTGGACTACAAAAAATGTTGCCAGTGAACATCTAAGCATCCAAGAAAATGAGTAGTGGTTATGTGCAGGAGTCTGCCTTTTACTTAATTGATTGTAGATATGTACTTTATGTCCTGGGTATGTGTGTGAGTATGTGAGACACAGTCTGTCAGTAACCTACAAACCTACATAGAGACAGCAGCTGGATAAAAAGTAGAAAGCAGGCAGCGGGATCCAAACTCTATTTGCTGGAGGACAAACAGGACAGCTGCACAGCTGTTTTGACTCACTAGTAGAGTGTGAGGAATGTATGAGTCTCCCACCTTTCAGTCAGCACATACTGCTAACCACAACTCGACCAGATGTTGAAGGTAAACAAGGCAGTTCCAGTTAATTCCTGAACTGCACCTTTTTTGGATGTACTATGCAGAGCTCACCTCAGAGGAAGTGAAAACAAAAATAAAAATAGTATGTGAGGAAAAATAAATAAATTCCACATGGTTTTCACGTAAAGTAAGGCTAATACTCGAAAGTCCCACTATTGTGGGACAGAGTCTTAAGACCACTTCATGGCTGCCACATTTGTGTGGACCCATGCAGTTGTGCACCAACTGCATATGTGCTATAAAAGCAATCTGGATGCTTGTTTAGTGTATTGCGTGTACAGACTGTTTAGTGTATTGTGTGTACGGACTGTATTCTTCATTAAGGGGTTGCACACACCATTGTTTCTTTTTCAACTTTTTCTTGTTCAAGATACAACAAAAAAGGAGCTTTTCCTCTTGCTGTGAGGTCTCCACAATGTTTTCTTGTGTGCATGTGTGGAACGCATTTGCATATGCAGACCACCACTTGTAGTATGTGTTGAAGCATGTGCCTATCTGTGTCTGTATTCATGCTGAAGTATGGACAAAGCTTCCAAGTTCATCTCTCCAGAAGAGTTCCAGAGACTTTTGAATCAATGCCACGGCTGAGGAACACCATTCTTCAAAAAGATATTCCCTCATTTAGTGTTTTGATGATGGTGGTGGAGAGCACTGTCTAACACGTCAATCCAAAATCTCCCATGGGTGTTCAACTGGGTTGAGATTTGGTGACTGCGAAGGCCATAGAATATGATTCACATCATTTTCATAGTCATCACACCATTTGGTGACCCTTAGTGCTCAGTGAATTGTGGCATTGTCATCCTGGAAGAGACCACTCCCATCAGGATAGAAATGTTTCATCATAGGATAAAGGTGATGACTCAGAACAATTTTGTATTGATTTGCAGTGACCCTTCCCTCTAAGGGGACAAGTGGATCCAAACCATGCCAGCAAAATGCCCCCCACAGCTTAACAGAGCCACCAGATCCCCTCACTGTAGGGGTTAAACATCCAGACCTGTACCAGTTTTTCCTTTAATTTGTCTGTATATCACAATTAAATGGAATGAGACAGAATCTAAAATCTATGGGAACTGTACCAATTACAGAGACCACTTAGCTTTTTAACGTTCTTATGGTGTGTGAGTAGGGCAAATAGAATTAAACTGAAATAATGATTTAAAAGATATCAATTTTCAAATTGCCATGATGTTAATTATAACTTACGTACACTTAACAGTGTCCTACCAAGCTGAGAGGTGAACGTTTTATTCTGTGACCACTGATTTCCCCAGCTGCTTTATAAGAATGACTGTTGCCAACAGCTGGAGCTTATTACCATTAATTCCATGCATTGGATAAATAACAAAAAGAAACAGTTGGCGGTCGTCTGGTTAATAAGCTCTGCAATAATATTTGGTGGACAGAGTAGTCTGAATCTACCATTAAAGCATTATATTGTTTTAAGGGTATCACTTTAACTTTAAAAGCTCTCAATCTGAACCTCCGATAGCTCATCGTGTCACTCTTTACAGCTAACCTTAATGTTAAGTTAAGCAGCTGCAGCACAAAGCTGTCAGCACTATCATTAGGGCTCATAGCTCACATATTAAACATTGTCAGGTGTGAATTTCCAGTACTTTGTTATTATCACCATAACTGGCAGACTGTGTACACTTATGAATGAACATAATTATCTTTAATTATATGTAATGTCTTAAGAAATGAGAACAAAATTGGTAAATTTGTCTATATTAAAAAAATAGCCAATCACTAATAAGTCTTTCCTATGACTGACTGGTTTGGAAAAAAGAAGCCTTAAAGGACCTCAGCAACAACAATTTAATAAGATTAAATTGTGTTTTCATGTAGAAAAAAGATAAATTTCATTTATGAAAAATAATTATTTGAATTATGACTTTCTTTTTGTCCACTTGCAACATTTTGTCAGAGCTTTCAACAGCATTTCACATTGCCCTCAGCAGATGGAGTTTTATTAGTTAGGGATAGGTCAGTTGTCATCATGTGACCTAAGTATGTCACTGTAATCAATGGCTGAGCAAATTTCACCTGCTGAGGAAGGCAGTGAGATGTGGTTAAAAGTTCCAGAAAAAGCTAGTAAGAAGACCTAGAGTACATTTTTTAAAAAACTGTCACATAGTCCACACACACATACACACACGCACACATGCACACACACACACACACACACACACACACACACACACACACACACACACACACTAACCAACATGCTGTATACATCACTGAACACATATCACCCATACATACACAGCAGGGCATATAGTTCCCCTGCGTTTCCTGCTGGCACTGCATTGCAGTAATCTCTGACCTCCAAGCTCCTGGCTGTCCACTCCTCCATCAGCCTCCCCTCCCCCTCCTCCTCTACTTCCTCATCTCATCCTAACCCCAGTTTACGGCCCGCAGTGCTCACTTCCTCCTTTCTCCTTCCACATACCTGACTCTCCTGTCCACACGGAACTTCAACATCCTCCCCTGAATCAGTCATGTACCAACAGCATAGGAGATGGGCCGGAGAGACGGGCAGAAGGAGGGCAGATGGAGAGATGAACAGAGAGGTGGAGAGTTGCTTGACAGACTGAGGAAAGGCGGGAGATACACACCACTGTCCTCTTCTCTCTCCTTCAGCCTGCATGCCTCTCTCTCTGCTTGTTTCCCCACCTGTCTCACCCTCCCTCTCCTCTCTCTCTGTATCCCCCTCCTCTCTCTCACTCTCTCATATACTCTCTCTCTCTCTCTCTCACACACACACACACACACACACACGCACTGTGCCTCCTAGCTAAGAATTGCAGCACTCAGCTTATTCAGTCCCTGCAGTCTGTCTGATATACGCTCCATCTCTATCATGGTCTCTCTCTAATTCTATCTTTGTCTCATTTACTCTCTCTCTCTCTCTCTCAGTATCAGTATCACTCCTTCCTTTTTCTCTCAAAGGACAATGCTTAAACAAAAACTCCATGTGTTCTCTGCTACTGTCAGAACTCAGACTGACTATGGGATTAATGACAGCCTTATTTCATGTGTGTATGTATTTGTGCTTGTGTGTGTGTGTGTGTGTGTGTGTGTGTGTGTACACCAGTCATTACTCCAAAAACTGAAGGTCTTTGACTTACAGACCCTCAGATAAAGAGAGAGAGAAGAAGAAAAGAAAGGATGAAAGGAAAGAATAAATGAAAGAAAAAGAATATGTAGTATAACCACAAGCTTTCTCTTACCTGTACCAAGCAATTTAGTTGCCTAAAATTAACAACAGTTTTGAAAGACACACGACTAACATATGTAGTCTTCTACAGAGTACTGGCTGAGGTCAAAACTAAAAAACACAAGAAAGAAAAACAGTTCACAGGTACACAACCTCAGTGAGGTGTGATCAAAATTGAGATTGTGGATGTTTTTCTAGTTGGCATGTGTCTTTTGTCATGTATCTGAAAAGATTTTTGGATGTGCACACCCTTGCCTTTTTCCATCACGATCATCCTCTAATGAACTGGCTTAGGTGGAAACTTAAGAAACCTTGACCCTGGAAGCTGTAGTAATAATCAGCAACAGTTGTTATATCATGTATTTATATTATAGCATTAATAGAAGAGAATAAAAACTGCCCTAGGTTTGAGAGGTTAGAGGTTAGAGACAAAATTAACCATCTCCTGCCCTCAACAGGCACCGTTCTCTCCCCAAACACAGGAACCTTGGTAACGGCAGTAAATCCTGACATATATTTGGACTGTTTTTCTCCAGTAGACTTGTCTGAACTAACTTCAATGATTTGTTCAGCTAAACCATCAACCTGTCTCTTAGATCCCATCCCAACTAGGCTGCTTAAGGAAGCCTTACCCTTAGTGAGCACTTCTTTACTAGATATGATCAATCTGTCTTTAGTAACAGGCTATGTACCACAGTCCTTTAAAGTAGCTGTAATTAAACCTCTTCTTAAAAAGCCTACTCTTGATTCAGGTGTTTTAGCCAATTATAGACCTATATCTAACCTTCCATTTCTATCCAAGATCCTTGAGAAAGCAGTCTCTAATCAGTTATGTGACTTTCTACATAACAATAGTTTATTTGAGGATTTTCAGTCAGGATTTAGAGCGCATCATAGTACAGAGACAGCACTGGTGAAAGTCACAAATGACCTCCTGACTGCATCAGACAAAGGATTTGTCTCTATACTTGTCCTGTTAGATCTTAGTGCTGCATTTGACACAATTGACCATCAAATCCTTTTGCAGAGACTGGAACATTTAATTGGCATTAAAGGAACTGCATTAACCTGGTTTAAGTCCTATTTATCAGACCGATTTCAGTTTGTACATGTGAATGATGAATCCTCCGTGAAGGCAAAAGTTAGACACGGAGTTCCACAAGGTTCTGTACTTGGACCAATTCTATTCACCTTATATATGCTTCCTTTAGGTAATATTATTAGGAAACACTCCATAAATTTTCATTGTTACGCAGACGATACCCAATTATATTTATCAATGAAGCCAGATGAACCCAATCAGTTAAACAAACTCCAAACATGCCTTAACGACATAAAGACCTGGATGACCTGCAATTTTCTACTACTAAATTCAGATAAAACTGAAGTTATTGTGCTTGGCCCTAAACACCTTAGAAACACATTATCTAATGATAAAGCTGCTCTGGATGGCATTACCCTGGCCTCCAGCACCACCGTAAGGAATCTGGGAGTTATCTTTGATCAGGATATGTCCTTTAACTCCCACATAAATCAAATTTCAAGGACTGCCTTTTTTCACTTACGTAATATCACAAAAATCAGGCACATCCTGTCCCTAAAAGATGCAGAAAAACTAGTTCACGCATTTGTTACTTCTAGGCTGGATTATTGCAATTCCTTATTATCAGGCTGCCCTAACAAGTCTCTAAAGACTCTCCAGCTGGTCCAGAACGCAGCTGCACGTGTATTGACTAAAACTAGAAAAAGAGACCACATTTCTCCCATTTTAGCTTCACTACATTGGCTTCCTGTAAAATCTAGAATAGAATTTAAAATCCTTCTCCTAACTTACAAAGCCCTTAATGGTCAGGCACCATCATATCTTGAAGAGCTCATAATACCGTATAATCCCACTAGAACACTGCGCTCCCAGTATGCAGGCTTACTGGTGGTCCCTACAGTCTTTAAAAGTAGAATGGGAGGCAGAGCCTTCAGCTATCAGGCTCCTCTTCTATGGAACCATCTACCGGATTCAGTCCGGGGTGCAGACACCCTCTCTATGTTTAAGAGTAGGCTTAAAACTTTCCTTTTTGATAAAGCTTATGGTTAGGGCCGACCAGGCTCGCCTTGGATCAGCCCTTAGTTATGCTGCTATAGGCCTAGACTACTGGGGGACTTCCCATGATGCACTGAGCTCCTCTCTCCTCCTCCTCCTCTCCATCTGTATGCATTCATGTAACATCAATGCATGTCACTAACTTTGCTTCTTCCCCGGAGTTTTTTGTGCTTTCTCATCTCACAGAAAAACCTGACTCCCGGGCCGAACCTTCGCGGTCCTTCACAGTCCTGATGGCATCCTTCCCTGGCTGTTGCTGCTTGTGCTTGTTGTTGTTTGTTGTTGTCATTGTTTTTCTTCTGTCCCCCCTCCCCCTTTCCCTCTCTCTCTCTCAACCCAACCGGTCAAAGCAGATGGCTGCCCACCAAGAGCCGGGGTCTGCTTGAGGTTTCTACCCGTTAAAGGGGAGTTTTTCCGTACCGCTGTCGCCAAGTGCTTGCTCATAGGGGAACTGTTGGGTCTCTGTAAATTAAAGAGTACGGTCTTGACCTGCTCTATGTGAAAAGTGCCTTGAGATGACTTCTGTTGTGATATGGCGCTATATAAATAAAGATTGATTGATTGATTGATTGATTGATGTACAGTATGAACTTATTCAGCTAGAAAATCACATGGAAAAAATATTTATTCAGAATCTTAGCTCATGCTGCAACAGGTGCAGCACCTCCTGACACCAGGTAACTAGGAACTAACCAAGTTATGCCTGAATTTTGTTCATCATGATATTTCCCAATGGAGATGGCATCTTCTGTGGATCTGTTAGTTCTGTATGCAAATGTATATGTGCTGGAGAACCAGTTGTTCAAAGTACTTCAGCAGAATGGGGGTGAATGCCACAGGGCAGTAGTCGTTTAAACTAGACACAGACACAGACTTTTTAGGTACAGGAATGATGATGGCTGTCTTGAAGTAGGTGGGAATACTCTCCTGTGACAGTGATATGTTAAAAATGTCAGTAATAACATCGACTAGCTGGTTGGCATGTGTTTTTAGTACGTGGCCAGGGATGTTGTCAGGCCTATCAGTTTTATTCATATTCACTCTCAACAGGATTCCTCCCACATCCACTGGGATACTAACAGTGGCAGGTCCTCTGGAGGTGGAGCAGACTTTACAGCTGACTCTTTGCTGAGGATATCAAAGCAAGCATAGCAAGTTCACCTGGCAACGTGGCCTCACACATTATGGGGGTGCTCCTGCTTTTATAGCCTGTGATGTTCTGGATCGCCTGTCACATATTTTTGGTGTTGTTGGTGTTGAAGTCTCTTTCCAGTCTCTGCTGATGTCTACGCTTTGCCTCTTTGATGCCAGCTTTCAGTCTTGCTCTGGTAGTGTTGTATGCTTCCTTGTCATCTGACCGAAAGGCAGCTTTTTTTGGCTCTCACCTCTCCATTAATCCAGGCTTTCTGATTGGGAAATGATTTTATTGTGTTTGTGATCACCACATCATCACCACATTTGCTGATGTATGATGTCACTGATAATGTATATTCCTCAAGATTAATGTGTTTCTCCTGGGTGGTGGCATCTCTGAACATGTGCCAGTCTGTGCACTCAAAACAGTCCTGCAGAGCTGCTGTAGCTTCATTTGTCCACACTTTAACAGTTTTACTGATGGTTTGACCCTTTTTATCAACTGAGAGTAAGTAGGCAGGAGAAGCAGGGAAAAATGGTCTGATAGACCAGTATGGGAATGAGGGAGGGCTTTGTAGCTGCCAAGAATGTTCGTATAAACATTGTCCAGGGCATTACTGAATGCTGATGACCTCATACAATTCCTGTAGTGCATTTTTTGAATTTGCATCTGGACGAGTGTAAACAGCAACAACAAACACACCAGTGAATTCTCTGGACAGAGAATATGGTTGACATCTTAACATTAAAAACTCAGCATCTAGTAAACATTGTCCATCGACTTTGACTGCATTTGAGCACCAAGCATCATTGATGTAAACACAACGTCTGCCTCCCCTCCTCTTACCTTACTTAGTCTTGTGTTCTGTTGGTGCGGATCATGGTCCACCCATCAAGTGCAATAGCTTGATCCAGGATGTTGGGATGGCACCAGGTCTCTGTAACAACATGGACACAACAGTCTCTGATTTCCCGTTGCTGAGTTAGCCTTAGTCTTATTTCATCCAGTTTATTTTCCTGTGACTGGACATTAGCCAGAAGTAGGCTGGGTAGAGGAAGAGCCTTAGGGTCCAAGCTCTGATCATGGCTCTCTTCCCTCTCTTCCTGGGGCGATTGCACCACTTGCAGTGACATTTGGTCCGGCTGGCCTGGCTGGGTGTTTGGGAGATGCTGTTGGCAGTGATCATTTCAAAGTCTGCTGCACTTATTCCAATCCCTGCCCTTTGTTTTCCAACGTTGATGAGTGTATTTCTGTCATAAGTAATATGTGCTTCAGTAATTAAGGTGAAAAAATAGCAAATTAAAACAAAAATATAGCAAAGTTTTAGGGAGCTACTGGCCACTGCATCTGCATGTAACATCATTGCCATGGTTATTGTTATGGTCATTGTCATCTTCTGGTTTGCCACAGTAGCTAACGGGAAGAAAGCCATCTAGAAATTAGTCAGCTAAGTCACCAGCCCTACAGCCACAGAATACTGGATCAGTATCCAGTCAGGCTACCTGTTCATATGAAAATCATATGAACAAATATGAATCATATTATGTACTTGTTAATATGAAACTCAACGGAAAGATATGTTATCACTGTCTCCATTGCGCAGTTTCTTTCATTTTGTAAAAACATAAACATGCTACCAACACAGTTTTCTCAACACATACTGTAGAATTTCTGTCTGCTTTCATGTCTCTTTATAGACTAAATGAATGAACAAACTCACGCTTTTTCCTAATGTTTTCTTCTAATGTTACTCCTCCCTCCACCCTGACGGCAACCCCTGCTGTAGTTACTTATTTGTGCGAAGCAATAACGTTACTCAAACTATGTTATTACTATGCAATGCACATCATTACAATAGCTTTTGCTTGTTCCCAAATTCAATATAAAATTGTGACAATTTGCGTTTTGGCAGCACTCAGAGCCCAACACACAATCACTGTAGTTAGATATATAAAACTGAAGAACATAGACTTGTAGAGTGAAAATTCACTTTGGGTTGGCACCCCAAAACTCATGTAAGAACATCATGTAAGATAACATGGAGCATCTCTAAGTGTCATCACTTGTCATGCCCAGTGTTGAGGTGAGAGGTGGGAGCTCCAACATGGTGAGCTTCTGTGTGTGGCATCATTGTCTGAAAGGCATGCTCAATGTGGCAGAGAACCAGCAAAGAGCTGGACATAATCCATAGCTGAGAGCTGGCAGCCTGTGAGGGGCTTCTAGCAGGGGGAGGGAGCCTACAGCAGACTGGTCATACAGCATATGGCTCTGTGCCAGATATTATGGTCAATCAGGGTTTGTCTTACACAAAGCCAACAAAGCAGAAAATCAATCATTTTGTCTTATAAAATATGCTTTAGAATTTCAACAAAATGTGTAATTTTCTAACTTGTGTTTTCAATAGCTAATCAACATGTCCTCACAGCCATTAATTTCTCTTTGTACATATACAAAACTGAAGTGACAGCTTGTCAATTTGACCTCCATTTGTATCAGTGAAGTTTACTGGCTTGTACTGGCTACCTACTTAGCCAGTAAATGAAAGCGAGGATAAAATTAAAATACAACTATTAAGTCCTTCAAACCACAAATATTACAAGGCCTTAAAAACTGAAAGCACTGAATTTTAAGTTGTCATGTCCACTGAGCTGCATTCAGGCTGACATCAGCCATCTCATTCATTCGAATGGGGGCAATCACTACAGGGTATAACGTGAAAGCTGTATTCACGATCATCGTGACGAAAGATAAAACGGTTGCCATGATAACTTTCCAGAGTTGTAAAATCCTGTCTGTGAGTATTACAAACCGCTCTGCACATGTGTTTTGGTGTCTGATAAGTCTTTAAATGCATTAATCTGTGGCTCCAACTGGACTTCCTTAATTGTGTTTCATGGTCTCACCGGGAGCTTAAACGACACACCCCCACCAATGCAGCCCCTTCAATGCTTAACACAGGGCTATTTTCAGTCTGAATGCAACCTAAACAAGACTAAATGTATGAGTAAGAGTATGACTGATATTATGAAGACTGATCAAGCCAGTGACCCTATTGATTCTAATGGGTCACCACTGAGCTCTACGAGATAAGACCCTACCAGCCTGATCAATAGATGTGGGTCAGACACACTGCTCACTATGTTTCTGTCTCTTCAACAGCTAGCCAGTTGCAGTCCAAAAGTGCATAACACAGTTAGTCCAGTACAGAAAGAAAGACACTAAGAGAGAAACTAAGAAACTTAATAAAGCATTCAGCACTTTAAATCAGTTCACTTTCAGATACTGAATCATTTTGGAATAGATTGTGATTACAGTGCAGGGTTTTGTAACGCAAAACACTCTGAGGTTCTCTGGAGCTGTTCATGTCCCAGAATGTCTTCATCTCCATAGCAACGGTGGCTGAGGATTATGGGTAGTGTAGAAACTCCCACTACACAATACTGAGAAAAAAACTTTATTTTTCAGAATCAAAGGAGAAATAATTAAAACTGATAGCCGTAATATTAACCTGTGGTACTGCTGAGTTATCAAAGACACATTTTTGTGTTAAAGATATCATTAAAAGAAGACATTAAAACAGTGACAGCAAGGAAAATACTTCCAGGCAGCGGGCCCTCCGGTCCAACCACTGCCTGATGCTCACAGCATCTTATAGCACCGCAAGAGGGTTAATATTGCAGTGAATGGACGGCTGGAGCAGTTGCTCTGATAATGTGCTCTGATAATCTCTAATAATGATGCAGATGGGTTTACGCTGAAATTAATTGAAAGCTTGGTGCGTCTCATACAGATCCTATCAGGTGCCTTGTGTTTTGGTATTAGATGCCGAGGGGTGTGACAAAGCATCAGCATTTGACACCCTGGGAATGAGAACAGGTTGATCAGTGTATGCTGATCTGACATAATCAGTAAACGAACAATCATTTCATTTCACATTTTTGGATCAATCAGTAATAAATAGAGTATCTTGTTTTCTACCAATGAGGGCACTGAAATCCAGTGAAAGTGTGAAGAACCTTTTGTTTTTGTAGAGATTATTAGAGCCTGAGCACGAAAGTGCAAGGGCCCGACAGGCATGGCATTTTGGCTCTATTGCGCCCCCTAATTACTTTTAACATTTTTGAGATGCTAGGAGTGCTTGAAAACTCATGAAGTTTTGCACATGCATCAGAAGTTGCAGAACTTGATATCAGATATGGGTCTTGGGCATGGGTGTGGCAAAATGGCTCAAGGGCTCAAGGGTACCCCCTGGAGAATTTCAAAGTGAAAGCCTTCACCTTTAATTTTGACTTAGATTTACGAAATTTGGTAGGCAGATGTACCATCCCCAGACTTAAAAAAGCCTCTTGGTGCCATACCGTAAGTCCAACAGGAATTCAGCCATTTTGAATTTATTGTGCATTTTTTCTGCAAAGTGAAGCCATTGACAGTCATTGTATTTTAATGAACGCCTCCTACAGTTTTAACCAGTTTTAAGCAACTTCAAATTTGTTAGGTGACACCTAAAGACCTAAATTGCAAAGCTTTTTAGATTTCATGGAATGCCCTTGGCGTGGTGTGCCATTGCATTTTGCCAAAAAAGTCTTTGGTGCATTGAAAAAGGAAGTTGTTGTAACTCGACATTATCCAATTTGCCCTAAATTTCTCATGTTTTATAAGAGTCCAGCAGCCTGTTGCACAAGCTGTGATTAAGTTCTCTCTTAAGTTAGGGTGTAAAGTCCACACTAAATAATACGCTGAAACTAGTTAGTTTGATCTTAAATCTGTGTCGATGTTTGGTTGCACCACGGAGACGTAAGGTTCATCTTATCTACACTGGTGTTAAGTCCATACTAACCAAAATATGGTCGCAGAAAATGATGTTTTCTCTTTCTGTGACCAATCAGGGAAAAGCACCATCCTTGATTAAGTGTTTATTACTGTGTTGTCAAAGTACATACACATGATAAAAACAGTCGGGCTGACAATCTGGGTTAAGGGCTTTCATATTTCATCAACACTAACCAAATAATAACTATATCGCTATTGGTTAGGTTCATAGACTGTAACTTTGTCACGTTACATCTGTGGTGAGCATTTTTCATTATCATTGCTTTGTAATTTACGACTGTCTCAGAAAATAAAGTACTTGTGTTGCCAATCACTGTGTTTATTGTTGTTTTTAATGTAACGTTATTTTTTTATGTTAAAACCTGTCATGCTCATTAAGTGTATGCAAAAACAAGCTTGTGCCCATTTGTCTTTCAACACTTTGCTACGCAATCACCAAGATGGCTAAAATTAACGGCTAAAAAAAGCTAACGTTAATCATCAAACAGCAACAAAAAAGGTGAGTTAACTCGGGCAAAACATTATGATTAGGTGTTAACTAACTTACAACCTTGGTCTATAGCCAGTGAAAAATAACAACGGTGACATTGAGTGGTGAAACCATCAACTACAGCATAGGGTGACATAATGGTACACTGAGATGAAATTGTAACGTTGTAACACACACATAATGATAGCCCACACTGGCAAAAACTGTTATAAATTAGTAGTTGTTAATTAGAAAGCTATCTAACGCTATATATTTGCTTGTCAACACTATAACGTCAGTGTCTAACATTAATCTTTTAAGTTCAGTGCTAGTCCTGTAACAGTGTAATAAATTACTATGTTGACATTAGTTTGTGTACTGTTTCAGGGATTTGGCCATGTCTGATCATAGATCAAACTTCACACATGAATAAATAACAATCCTTCTCTCAAAATATAAACAAAACAAAGAATCATTGGAATCTAAATTTAATAACTTTGTTACCAATAAAAAAACAACAAATATGAAAGGACATCACAGGCTCCATCAATGCAAAAGGAATGGAGCACAGGGATGTGAATGAAGTGAGGAAGAAGTGGAGTGACCTTAAAATGCAGGCAGTTGAGGACTCTCCACGACATGTTCCAACAGGAGGTGGACCAAAGCCAGATATGGGGCCATACTGCTCACTGATTTCGGACATTGTTGGAGAGGACTCCCCCTCAGTAATTGGGATTTCATTTGGGATTGAGAGTGGCACCCCAGAGGAAGATCCAGCGCCTGTTTCAGAATCATCATTCCCACCAGCAGCACTAGCCCTTCCACCAACAGCAGCATCCCCCCTCCTTCATGCTCCTGAACTCTGCCCCCACCTGCAGAAGCATGTCTGCCACCATCCCTCCAACCCCAGAGCCCACCTTCACTGGACTGGATGTAGACAGTCAGCCTACACAGTCCCCTGAGGATCAGTCCAGCAGCCACCCACCACCAGCCAAGCGTGCTAAAGGCAATGGGAGGCCTCCTGCTCCGAGCACAGAAGAGGATCATGTTAACACACAAAGATGTCACCTGTTTACTGCTGAAATTGAGAAGCTCCAACAGGAAACACACAAGATCAAAGCAGAAATAGAAAAAAATTGAGCTAGAAAAGATCAAATTAAACCTAGAAATATTTAAATTACAAGAAGATCTAAAAGCACAGGGATACACGACCACACTTACCAACACACAATAACCCTCCTCTGTCAGTCACATTATTTTTAGACAGTAAAAAAAAACCTAATAATTCTACTAATTCAACAATTCTGTTGTTACTAATATTGTTATTACTAATACTGTTATTACTAATCCTGTTACTAATACTGTTAGTACTAATTCTGTTGTTATTAGGGCCTGAGCCCAAAGGGCGAAGACCCTATTGTTTTTCGTGCGTTTGTTTCTTTATTATTATTCTTTATTAATACGCCACTTCAATCCTTAATTTGACCCCCTAAACATGCTCAAAAACTCACCAAATTTGGCACGCACATCAGGTCTGGTGAAAAATTTGATAAAATGTAAAAATTAACCCCCGAAGTGCCAAAATGTGCTCTCTAGCGCCACCTATGTATCTAAAACGGCCGCCACGGCCCGTAGGAATGTCGTATAGAGATCGAACCAAAACTCAATTATTCGTCTCATCAAGACCTACAAATCATATGCTGACACCCCTGACCTAAATCCAACAGGAAGTCTGCAATCAGCTTTTCAAAATAAGACTTTGCCCCAATTTTGGCCCCCGAACAAACGCTATCTCCTCCGAGGGCGTTAATGGTATCGGCTTCAAACTTGAATACATGACTTATCACACTGTGTTGAGCAAAAGTTATTAAAAACTTTGTAATAACTCGAACGGTTTAGATTTAGTAAGCCCTGAAAGTTGGAGTGCGACATTACACCTTACAATGTAAACCAATGGGGAGGCAATCTCTGGGCATGGACTTTGTGCCAAACTGGGGCATCTGGCGTCTAAACTATAAGTCCGACCACTTTCAAACCTGTATCAATGGATTCGCGATGAAAATTCCTACAAAAAAATGTGATTTTTATGTAAGATTTGGCCAAAGTTATGGGATTTATGAGGATATTTCACGAGAAGCGTTCTCTAATATCCTCCTCTCCAACTGCTCCTGGTGATGTCACTCCCTCAGTGCTGTGAAACATTCCGCAATACACACTCATTATAAAATCACAGGAGGAGCAAGAAAAGACTTTAAAACTCACACTCTAATATCTCAAAAACAATAAAAGATAGAAAACACATGTAAATTCAAGATTTGTAGGTCAAAGTCTCGTGACTCATTTAAAGTTCAAATGAAGTTTGTATCTAAAACTATGTGGAAGCAGTAAATGTTCAAAAAGGTGTGGGTTCGCTCACACTCTCCATTCAAATATATAAGTATTTTTGTGTGTCCAGCTGCAGTTACTTATTGTCTCTACACACCTGACAGTACACATGTCAATCAAACTTTCAAAATAAAAGCACACCACACTTGTAAGAAATATCCCTCATATATATAATTGTCTGTGAACAGAGGGGTGGGCTCACAGAGAGACACTGGTTAGTATTGTGTGTCAAAAGACTCTGACACTGATCATCTCCAAACGTTTTCTTGGTTCCCAGAAGCTTAGCTGACTGCGCCGCGGCCCGCTGTGCGCAAGGGCGCGAAGGCCCGTTCAACGCTGCTTGCAGCTTTAATACTAGTGTTATTTTTCAACTTGACTAAAAGCACTTCAAGCAAGATCAATGCATCTATTGAAAACAATGAATCATGATCATAACTTTACCAACACAAAGCCAGACCATCTATAAAGCTATACTGGTAAGAATTTGTCTGCTTTTCACACTAATTTGTAAAATATACAGCAAAAATAATGTAGGAAATGATATTTGAATGAAACCTCTTTGCAAACAGGCCCATCGGTTCTTCAGAACACCTATGCACCGCTCCACCACATTTCCTGTGTTTGTGTGTGCTGAATTGCAGCGTTGCTCACTGACATTTGCTGGGCTTAGGTATGGGGTCATGAGCCATTTTCTCAGGGGATTGGCCTTGCAGCATTTGTGATAACAAGGTCAGCATCACACACAATCTGAGTGTTGATTGAGTGGTATCCCTTCCTGCTCACAAAATCATTTTCGTTGTCTTTTGGTCCCTTGATCCTGATGTGTGTGCCATCTACACAGCCAAGTAGGTTGGGGAAACGGGCTACCTGGTAGAGCTTCTAATGCGTCATGTTCTGTTGCTCAGGCTGAGTTGGAAACTTAACGTAATCGTGAAAATGCTGACACAACGATAGTGCAACTGATCTTATTGTTCTACATACAGTAGATTTATGCACTTGAATTGAGTTGAACAAGTTTTGAAATGATCCTGTGGCAAAATAACTTAAAGCCAGACACACTTGTAGGGAAGGACTGAGGGCACCATTTCTCTCTGTGTCATGTTACAAGTCTGCGGCCAGGAGGTCGGCAATCTGTTGTATCTCTGCTCATGGAAAATGAAAATGTGAGTATAAATCAAGGTCATCATAAATGTCCAACAGATGTAATTTATCATGGAGAACGCGTTGTCTATGCAAAACAGCCGGTATAATGTGCTTCTCCTCCAACTTATCCAACCTTTCGAAACAATGCGCCATGCCAACTGTGCCAACCATTACTTTATGGAGGACTTTACACCACTAAGGGCTAGGCGACAACAGCATTTAACATTTGACGTAACATTTAAGTTATAACTTATGTCTACGTTGTAATTATTTCAGGTGGTGCAACCCTTAAAATGTTAGTAGCGCATAAACTCGGACCTAAGTAAGAATTTATGTTCAAACTAGGCTACGTTTGAACTTATGCACAGCTGGTGCAACTCAGTGCAGGCCTGAACACTATGTTCTATGAGAAAGAGGGGCTGCACCAGAGATGGGCTCCTGAATCCATCTCAAACTTGGACCTAAAAAGTGGGGTATTTTGCAAAATAACCTTCAAATAATCTTCAGTAAAGAATCTAAAGAATAGGTAACAGCATTTATCAGCAAGAACAGAAGAGGAAATATCATCTTTGGATATATTTTTTAAATCAAAACAACTAGCTCGCTGTCAACTTCTAACTGCTACTTGCCACTGTTACCAACATTCCAAAGGAGAAACTGCACTGAGGAAGCTAACAGAAGAGTTATTTTGTCAACACAAGAAGAGAATTAAGGGGTCCTTGTTAGCGGTATTCTCTCTCTCCATGAACTCGTGTGATGGCAGTGCGACTGACATTTGCAGTGACCTCTCCTAGTTCCATCTTTGCAGTGTGTTTGTCCATGTCTATGTCATCGTGTGAAGTGAAAGGTAAATATGCCTATGATTGTCAGTTTCTTCTAGACATTTTTTTTCTGTGAATTCTGTAGGAGTGGCTGCACTGGGAGTGAGCTCCTGATTACATCTCAAACTTGGACCCAAAAAAGTTTTGCAAAATAACCCTCAAAAATCTTCAGAAAGGTCTTTATAGAAGAAGTAATAGCATTGATCAGCAAGAACAGAAGAAAATCAAATTCAAATCAAATAAACTAGCTAGCTGTCAACTGCTAACTGCTACCTGCTGTTACCAATATTCCAAAGGAGATACAGCACTAAAGAAGCTAACAGAAAAGTTTTCTTTTGAAAAAAGATAAAATCTAAAAATAAAAATAATTTACCGTGGTTTAATGAAAGTTTGTGGAAACTAATGAAATCTAGAGATGCTGCACTAAGGAAGGCAATTAAAACTAGAAGAGACACTGACATGCTGATTTATAAAGTTTTAAGGAACAAACTTATCCAAGAGCTAAGAGAAGCTAAATCTCATTTTTAGCTCAATATATTGAATGAGGCAAAGGCAGTAAATTGATCTGGAAAAACATCGATAATCTCACAAGGAGGGACCCAAAATTTTAAGGACTCAAAGTGCAGGGAAAGTTAATTGAAGATCATCTTACTGTTGCTTCTATCTTAAATATTTTTTTTTGAGTCTGTATATGAATAGGAAAAAAATGTATGAAAGGAAACTGGATATTGTTCCTATAGATGCTACAGGCCAGGTTTTCGAGCTGGTAGAGACTAATGAGTTACAAGTAAAAGCTCCTTAAAAAGCTCTAAAAGTAGAGATGCTTTCCAATTTGACACTATGTTTGTTAAATCACAAAGATATTGCAACTCCCCCTAGTGCTCATTTAATTAACTTGTCTTTTAAACACAGCTCCTTTCCTGATGACTGGAAATGTGCCATTGTCACGCCTATTTTTAAATCTGGAGACCACCTGAAGCCAGTAACTACAGACCAATAAGTATACTGCCAGTACTCTCAAAGGTTGCTCAGGAAGTTGTCATTAAACAACTGACAACATTTCTTAATACAAGCAACTTTGGTCCACATTTTATGCAATTTGGCTTTAGAGCAAATCATTCCAAAATTGCTATCTTGCACTTTATAGAGCAAATTAAATCAAGGCTTGACAAAGGTGGAGTAGTTGATGCTGTATTTTTAGATCTGCGTAAAACATTTGACACAGTCAGTCAGGATGTTTTAATATCAAAACTCTCTAAATTTAACTTCTCATCTAGAGCACTGGCATGGATGTCTTCATATTTATCTAATAGGATACAATGTGTTACAGTTGGTAACACTATCCAGTAACAGGAAGTGCACAATGGGTGTTCCACAAGGGTCAGTGTTAGGTCCCCTATTATTAAGACTATATATTAATGATCTCCCTCAACAGTGTCATGATGTAGAACTACAAACGTATGCAGATGACACCATTGTGTACACATGTGCAAAAATAGCTGCAAAGCTAAGAATTGCATTGGAAACACATTGGCTTGATCAATCATGTCTGAGTCTAAATGTAAACAAGACAAAAGGGATTGTTTTTCTATAAAACCATGGTACAACCTCCTAACGCTAATATTCTCATCAAAGGTGAAAAAACTGACATAGTTACTGATTTTAAATATCTTGGTGTTACACTGGATCCAAATTTGAACATGTTAAAAAACCATAAAGTACAACTTAGCAAATTTTAGACATATTAGAAACTCTCTCTTTGGACACAGCCAAGATATTTATGCATGCTAGGATTCTTTCCCACATGTCTTCATGTCATGTCATGTCTGCATCACATGTTGGGGGAAAGCTGGAGAAACAGCAATAAAAAAGCAATAAAAAAGCAATAAAAAAAAAAACAATGCAGTTCCATCACTATAGGGTACTGGAGAAATACAATTTATTGAGCTTTGAGAATTTTAGATTATTCTCAAATTTGTGCCTAGTGTATAAAATTTTAAATAGTTTGCCCCCTCCTCCACTATGTGACTTTGTGTACACTTGCTCAGTAAGTTCTATTAGATCCTCCAGAATATCCTCTATACATGATACCATACCATACCATTTTGTCACACTGCATTTGGACAGTCAGCTCTCTCTGTGAAAGCCACAACTGAGTGGAATGTCCTGCCTGATGATATGAAGAGCTGCAGTTCAATCAGTGCATTTAGAACCAGGTTGAAGAATCTGCTGAAGGCTGCTCAGCTCTGTGGCCACTGAGTCTGGATTTGATCTCATGGTATTTTCAAATAATCTTGCTTTTGGTTTGATATGCTTGCATTGTTGATTTCTGGTTGACATTGTGGGTGTATGTGATGTGCTGTTTGTATTTTGTATTTTGTACAATGTGTTTTGTGTGTGTGTGTGTTTTTTGCTTTGTACTGTTTGTTATTGTGCTGTTATATCTTTTAATTGTAAGGGACTACAGATGAAAATTAGATTGAAGCTAAATTTAGCACAGTGCATCATTTATGTTAAAAACTGTACACTGTCCCGATAAATAAAAACAATACAATACAATTTTCATTTTCATTTTCATTTTGGGAGGGCACTTACTAATTCCTGACAGGCCTGATATGGATTAAGACATAGCAGATGGTCAGGGACTGGGTTCTTTTATACAAATTGGCTGCAGCCTGGAAGCAGCTGCGGTATGTCTTCCTTACAAGATTGCCTGGATAAGATCAGAAAGAGTCCAGGACAACACCACACAACAAGACAGATCCTTTACTCTTGCATGACACCCAGCTGAGCCAGTCCTAAGCTGTTCCATTCAAATAAGTCCTGCTGAGGCCTCACATAGAGGTCTACAAAGCACTGAGCTACTGTAGTGGGATAGTGGCCATATTCAGGCAGTGAGTCACATCGCACATGCTCTCCTACAAAGACTCTCTCATACACATCCATTACAAAAGAGATCTGTAAAACAATAAAATAAAATATCCTGGGGCATGCACACACTCAAGAACAAACCTCTGACTAACCTTTACATGGACATCTAAAACATCCAGCCAGAGTCTTCAAGTCACAAGGAGTAGACTCTTACTGAAAACCATTCAACACCTTAAGATCTCTGCTGGTACACCCTAAAGATAGACCAACTCTACCCCCTCCCAAGAGGAAGAAGGGAGTGGTGTATGACATCATTACGACATCAAATGTGACAGTTGTGAGGAGATCAGAGACTATCAGTGAACCCATGAGGACCCTGGATAAGACTGAATGAACACTGTAAATGAACAACATCAGCTGCCTGTGATCACCAAACCAAAACTGCTCACAGCCTCTATTGGGAAGAGGTCAAAGGAGGTTAAAGATTAAGGAGAGGAGAACATTCATATCTGACACCAGAGACCATCTTGAACAGAGACAGGGGTTACCACCACCTCCCTTAAACTTTGGGAACTGTGTTAGAAGGGCTATATCTCCCACACAGTTATTTCTATATTGATGTAAACCTACTCAAATTATAGCTGAGGCTTGGCACTTTGACGTAGTATCCATTATTTCATATTGAATTTGCTGAAGCACAGAGCCTGAAGACCAAAACATGTGTAAAGGCCTAAATGCACTGGAAGCGTCTGATGCATGCGTTTTGAATTACACCCATTGTTTTCAATGGCCGAACACGCACTAGAAGCATTATGACGCGCGTCAAACTGCCTTGACACACCTATTCCGGCCTTGTTTCGATTTTTGGAGCGTCAAATGAGGGCCTAGCGCCCAAAGCTGTTTTCTCTGCAGCCGAAAAAGAGAGAGAGAGCGAGAGAGAGAGAGAGAGAGAGAACAAAACCTCTGAATGAGAGAAGTAAAACTTTATATTCTGATTATTTTATGGCAGTCACGTTTTAACGCACAAATAAATAACCATCAAACAGTCATGATTTACTGTGGACACAGATGCTCTTAGTTTTAGTTTCATTTTCCTCCTCTGCATTTCTCCCTTTCATTCATTCATTACATCCAACTAGCAGTTATTACAAGGACAAAATGACAAATATGTGTTGGTTCTGTGGTGTTGGAATTTCAAATCTGACGTTTGCAGTGCACCATAGGAGCATGATGGTATGATGTGTAATACCTTTTCAAGAATCAGTAACATACAATCCAGTTCAGTATCAAAAGGGATCTGTTATTAGCCTCTCACTCTAAAATATTATTATTTTTAGACTGGGACCTTGGATCCCATTTCTTGCTTAACTCATCATTTCTCTCCAAATTGCATTTTGGCCATATACTTAATTACTGAAGACAAATGTTATCCATCCGTAATATGTATCTTCCCACAGGTTTATTGTCAGGCATCATGCTCCCTCCCCTCTGTCACTCTGGCTCTTTCAGACAGCCTTCTGTCAGCTTACTGTTATGACAGAGGACAAGAAGAGGCCTCAGATTAGTGATATTTATGGGAAGAGGCTCCTGCTTTTCTGCTCTAATGAGGCAGTTCAGGTCAAGTAAAGAAACAGCTTAATTAGCTGTTGCTGATATGCAGTAAAGAATGATAACATGCAGGACATTGAACTTAAAACTGAAATTGAGTTCAGCATGAACTTGCCAATTATCCATCACATTCCTTCCCTATTAGGAATACCTGATGATAAAATGTTGCTGATATTATTGTGTTGTCAGGGATTTGTGTTTACACAAGTATTTATCTCTAGCAAAAGTCTTATTGCTTTTTTTTTAATTACAGCTATTTGTTTCCCTTATTTATTGTTCTTTTTTATTTTCTTAACCTTCTCCTGCAAAGTCACAAAATATTCTATACTGAACATAACTGCAAAATGTTTAAGATAACTGCAACATATTCATTTATTTTCCTACAATATCCATGCAACTAAAGCATGATTATCATTTTTTAAGGTTAGAGAAAGATCATGGTTAAATATTGAAAAAGGCTACGGTGACTTGAAACATAAGACAAGATGTTTACGACGATTGTTCCCTAATCTTAACTGAAGTGCTTTTGTTGCCTACACCTAACCACAACCTTGGTGTCCTGTGTTAAGGTTGTGTGCCCAATGGCCATAATGGCCACCTCCCAATGATTCTGCACAGTAACCCTTAGCACTTCCTTCACTTGAAATTATGTTGCCACTGAACATAATGCATAATGTTATGTTTCCCTCAAAAAGTATTTGGCAAAACAAATTAGATGTATATAAAGATAATTTGTTGGAGACAGGGTCGAGAGACTCTGAGGTGCTTGCTAAATACGAGCCCAGAGCTGCTTCAGACATGACTTTGATGATCAGATAATCAGTTTGTATTGGTTGCCTTTACATATGGACTGACTGTGCCACTGCTTAATCAGAATACTATTAGAATAGACCAGATGATAATTAAATAAATGAATCATCTTGGACACAGGTTAAAGGAACAACTGAAGGTCAGTATCTATTGTTCTACCACAGCAGCTCCAGCCACAGACAAAATACTGTAAAGTCAGTATGAGGATCACTGCAGGAGTCTCATACAACACGCATCAGCCTCACACCTTCCAGCCACATGACACACAGTTCAGGTGGTGGGAGTGCTGCTCTGATGCTATAATCTGAATATTCTCCAGTCCTGGCAACTACAACAGATGCCTCTCATAAATCACCTGCTGGCCTGATTTCATAAATTCACAGCAGCAGAGCACAAAACACTGGCAGCAGACGTCTGGCCCAGTTGGCAACAGCAACCTACTTTCATTTTTTAAAAGTGACAAGAGGCCTGAGCCATACTGTCCCCTGGTGGACAGAGCAGGCACACAGCAGTCCTAACTGTCCCTGTCCCTTAATCATTTTTAATTTCAGGGTTTTCTATGTAATCATTGTCAATCCAATCTTCTAAAAAACCTAAAAATGTGACAGTTTAATGTTGCCTTGCTTATAACATCTGATAAAATTCTGACTTATTCATGCATGATTTGGTTGCCATTTCTATATATAATTAATGAGTTGTTTCTCAGCACCTTCAAAGATGCCTTATGTGACTCTTACAAAAATAATTTAAATTAGCGTTTATGCAACTAAAACTACTTTGTTAAGGATAGGGAAAGATTGTGGTCATAGTTAAAAGAAACCAAAGCTGACTATTGGCAGAAGATAGGACACAAATCATGGTCTCTGATGTCAAAGTCAGATGGCACCATAACAGCGCCATGCTACTTCCTCCTTTGAGAGAGAACAGTCACTTCCAATAAAATCTCATAAACTCTACAGAGGAGTGTCCCACTGAGACTCCAGACATACTCCTGTGCAGTTCTCTGTTTTCTTTGCTTTTGCCTCTCCCCTCACTCTGTCTAAAAACAAAGACATACTGTGTGTATGTGTAGGTCCAGCTTTGGTGTTGAAGCCATAACCCTAAACTCAGTGCAGCAGCGATAAAGCAGTGACAAGCAGTCAGAACACACCTGTGCATGCTTACACACATGTACAGGTTTCTGTGTGTGCATTTCAGCAGGGACCAGTTCACATGTGCCCTCTGAGCATTGTTGTTATTGTTGTTGGCTCATTGAACTGCCCTGACTGACCAGCAGTAGCTGTTTATTATTCAGCAGAGCTCTGATGAAATCTCTAATGAAATGGTAGAGTGCTTTTGAGGTTTGTGCAGTGAATGCCAAAGATATTGAAATAGATTATTTAGTGTTTTCAAAATGCACTTCATGATTTATTAAAAGATCCATTTTGCATCCTCCCCTCTTGCAGAGGGCAGCAAACACCTTTGGCACAGTGCATTGAGTCAGCCGCAAATCTGACAATTACAACAATGAAGAGGACATTTGTAAAGCAATCAGATCCCTGAGGCTGAGTTTTTATGAACTGGTAGACCGTATTGTCAGTTTTTTTCCCCCAGCAAAACAGGCTATTATCCTGTAAAATATGCTTAAGGAATCTAAAATGTAACAAAAGGTTGTCAGGGTTCAACAATAAAAAAAAATTGCAGGTCTGTAACCTACTGGCCCCAAGACAATTTTTACTGGTGCCACTTCCAAAAGTGGAAATTATCTGCATTATCACATAAAAACTAAGACTACTACTTTCCATATTCAATCTTTTTATTAAAAGGGATCCTGGAAACAACAGAACAAACGTCGGAGCCCTTAAAACAAAAAACAAAACAAAACAGAAGCAACAACAACAAAAAACACATACACACACACACACACACACACACACACACACACACACACACAAAAACAGGACCTCGAACATGATGTGCTCTCACCCCCTTTGACAGCCATCTCTAAACAACCCTATCCGGCTTGAACTCAGCAACCTCTAGCCCCTCAATGCTGATATACAGCAGGCCAGGAGGTGTCATTTGACTAAAAACTATACTATAACATTTTCACACCATTTTGGACCATTATCAATACAATATTTATTAAACAAAAACAACACAGGTGGAGGGGGGGCTGAGCCCCACCCTTGGTCAGGAGGACAGGACACAAGCTAGTGTGACCATAAATGGCACCAAAACACGGTGGAGAACTATTAGCATAGTTTTTTTTCTGTTCATTTGGCTTGGGCACTGTGAGAGGGTCCAGAGTTTATAATACATTTTTCTTTCTTTGCGATCTCCAATTTTTTTCCACTGGCCTGATTAGGCCAGTGAGTTGCTTGATTGACTGGCCCTAGGTCATCGGGCCACTATTATTGTCGAACCTTGGTTGTGTCAAAACCCAAAGTTTATCCACATATCTCAGTGCAAGATCATCAAGATCATAATCAAACCATATTAAATCCAAGTGAGTGTGAAGTGTACACACAAGACAAGACTAATGGTATGATGGTGATATGTTATGCTAACTGGAGAGCACACAAATGTTTTTATTTCCTCATGAAATTTTAAATCTGAGTGACTTCAGATTTAGAATTTCCTTTTCCTTCAACTTTCACTCCTTTCTCTCTCAATTTGTGTTTGGTTGTGTCATTTATTTGTTAATTCTTTGTTACAGTATTAGTTTCAAGTTGTTTTAGAGGGTTGAAAGGAGAAGGGGAACAACAGGCTATGGAGAGTCCCTTTGGAGCACTTTGCGTGTGTCAGCAGCTCAACGTTATCTGTGGACAACACCCTCAACTCTGGGAGTGATGTCCAAATTAGGAAATGTGCATCATGTAGCACGTGGATGTGACTCCTCTCATTGAGACCTGCTGATAGACCTAACAGTGGAGCAGAGGACAGAGACTGAGATAGCAATGTAACTAACCTGAGCACTGGTATTTGATTTGGTTCTCAACAAATCGTTTTAAAAATATTTTTATGAAACAAATATTCGTAAAAAAAATAAACACTATTTGTGCTTTGCTGAATAACGTATTTGTATTTGGGCACACCCCTACTGAGTAATAAACTTAAAGTAACTAGAATAACAAGTGTTAACATATCAGCTTTGTAGAATATATTTTGTATGCCGTGCATATAGATAAGAGTGTGTAAGTCATGTATTTGATACATGCATTAATATTTTCTGATATGTACACTTTTAGACCTGTGAATAGTTTTAGTGTTCAGTCTTTCCAGTGTTCAGCACTGATCTGTACCTGTATCAGATTATAAGCTTTGTGGTACTTTATATATTTATGTATACTAAGATACATAGGAAACATGTAAATCATGTGAGTGAATTGAACTTTGTTGGTAAAATGACACATTGTACCACTCCACAGCTACAATGAGCACTTGTTTGTTTAGAAACATACGTAGAAATATGTACATGCTAAATGTTTTTAAAGAAGCAGCCTTTTCATCACTTAGGGGTTTTTGCTTTTGAAAGCAAATTGTTTTATTGGCATATAAAATTGCCCCCCCACCCATACGATTTTGTCGGGTGGGGAACAATGATATAGTATGATGCGCTTTGTTGTAAGATTCTATATTGGTTTTCCTCCTGTCCTTCACAATTTGTTGAGTCACCAGCCACCACTGTATGTGACAAATAATGACATATAATAGGAAATAAAGAGAAACGAAGTTATTGTCACATCATCAACATCACATTTCTATCGTTACGCCAACGCACTGCATCACCTCTGAGCTGCACACTGTCAGGCTAAATCATCTAACTGTTGTCAAGTCATATAGAGACCAAAATGGCAAGGGCTTTACACTTTATACAAAATCCTTAGACTCTCAATTTAGATCAGGTATAACTCAACAAAAAACCTTTGACAGGGAAAAATGAGAAAAAACCCATAAACAACATCAGCTGTGCACTCCCAAAGTATACTTACTGTCCAGAAAAATAGAAACTTAATACTAAATTTCACATTGGTCTCCCTCTGGTTCTGATCACACCTGACACACACCAGTAAATCCATGGGAGTGATATCAGGACATATCTTGTCCCTCTTTCTCCATTTACAAGACTATCAAATGCTTGCACAATATACTTAAATATACTATATCATATAAAAAAAATGGAAGTTGGCTCTGAAAAGCTTGCTCAATTGTGAGGGACAGCTGTACTCAGCTGTACAGAGGATTTCAACTGTCACTCAGGGCTTTATTTTCATGAGCTCAGCATTGCGACTCACAGTCAAGTGTGACCTCACTCAGAGGAGTTCCAAATGCACTTTTGGTAACTTGGTGGCCAAAAGAGCCAGGCATACCTGTGGCACACTTGGATAAAGGGAGGTAGCAGAAAGAACACATCATCATATATTATAAGGCGGCATCACATCCACTTCTTTCATCCCCTTTAAACATGTACAGGCTTTCACTGACAGTTTGAATCCTGTGGAGATTGTTCCTCAGAGGAAACTTGTTGTTGTCTGGGACATGCAAAGTTTCAAACATGAACCCAACAGCTCAAATATGCTGCCGAAAGCAGATGATGACTCTTTTTAAGTTAAATACACTTTTCTGGACACAGTGATGATCCAGTAATCACCATGTTTTCTGTGCGTAATAGCGCACAATTTTACTTGGTGTCACAATAACCATCTGCAGTTAAATACCACCTTAGTGCCATATATAAAATGGCACTTCAAATATTCTAGGATTTAGCATGTTTTTAAAGTTTACATCTGTTAGATCATACTGTTTTTAATGCAAAAATAACTGCTGACAACCTCAATAATTGCCTGTTTAATCATCATATTTTGACTTAAATGTGATCTTGGTGATGATCTACAAGTAAATTGGGATTTTTTTAGATATCACTCTTTTGTTTAACCAAAACAATCTCTATCACAACATGTTAATCACAGCCACAAGTCTAAATGTATTGCAATTAAAAATGTGGAGCTCCAGGCAACACTTTGGCCAGATCTAATATTTTGGTTTTCTGATCTGACCTCCATCAGCAGTTACTGGCAGGACGACATTATTTTTCTGTGCCTTTCAGTTTTATGGAAGGAGGTAGACAGCAAACCACTGGACGAGTCTCTTCAAACTAGATTATTTTTATTAGATTCCTGTGCTGTTCACCATGGACAAGCTAATTCTTATCCACCTTAGAGTGAGTACTGGACTGAGCTTCTGTGACTAACATACAAACACACACACGCTGTTCTCACACCAACACACAACTCTGCAGTGTACAAGTCTGACAGCACATTTGTGTCACGCACATGTGTCTGTACAGTAGGAGTGTGATACAGCAGAAACACATAAACAGACCTACCTCTGTTCCCTCCCCTCTCTCCCTTTCCCTCCAAATTTCTTCTCTCCCTGCAGCTCCTACACTCACCCCCTCCTCTCTCCCCTCCATCTTAAATCCCCCTGCCCTCATCACTTTCATGTTTAACTCTCGCCTTCCCACTGCTCTGCCACTACACAGTCCTCTCTCCCTCTTCTATAGACAGTTGACTGGTTGCCAGGGTTCATGAGGCCAGAATGAGAGGATTTTAAGCAAGAGGGAGAGGTAGAAACAATTGTGTCTTTGCAGGAAGGATCTGTTCTTTTTCCTCTGGGGCAGCTCTCACTGACCACACATATGGATTACATTCCCCACAGAGCAGCTGCTGGCATTCACACACTAACTCACTCTCACTGTACTGTCTTTCTCTCTTTCTCCTGTTAGAAATGTCTCTCCCCACCTCTGCAGCTATATGATGTATGAGATGCAGACACAGACACACACACATGTTGGGCCTCATATGCCCCAAGTATGAGACAAAGGCAGGCCTACACACAGTCATAAAACCTGACTGACTGATAACAAAGAAACGGCACCAAGTCGAACAAAAGGAGTCCAAAATGGACTTCAGTTCCCACCATGCTATGCTCAACTCACACGCAGGTGCGAAATCCAGCAGAGTCAAACTCTTGGCTCCCATTGGACAAGACCTGCCGGAACCCACTCTGGCTGTGATGTCACCAAGAGTATAAACACCTGAGACGCTCTCAAAACTGCACTTCCAGGAAATAAGGAAGTACCCCCGTACGTATGTTAACTCTAACTAGGCCCCACAATCTCCACCTCACTGGACGAGTAGAGATTTGCTCTGTGTCCAACTGACCACATTACAGGATCAAGCAAGCCAGCGCTCTCACCCTTTCCTGTAGAAGTGAAGGAGGAGGATAACCCCACTTTTCCTCGACTGAGTGGACTCCACTGTTTCCTCCACAACTCCACCAAGGATCAGCTGCTGTGAAACCCGCTGACAGAGCAAGAAGACGGCCCTGTTACCATCCAAGCCCGAGGAACTGAGCCAGACCTGAAAGGTGGACTGAAACACATCCTACTCACTTCCTTAAGCAATACAAGTAAGAGGCTTAAGTCTGGGCAGAGATAGGTTACTAAAGTGTGTGTTATTTTAAGCTTTATTTCTGTTGTTGTGAAGTTAATGGACCATGCTGCTATTAACGTGGAAATATTGCTGCTTGTTTTGGTTGTGTTTATCATGCTAAGCTGATTTGTGTTTTGCCCAGCTTCATTTGGCTGCTTTGTGTTAGTTTTCCACTGTGTGCAAAGCCAGTGAATTACATTTTATCTGTTAAAAGGCCAGCAACCTTGCAGTCCATTCACCACATCTCTGAGTGATTAAAAAGCAATTATTGCGTCTTCCCACGGCTGCTAGCATGTCTCTATGCTTTTGGTGCTTTCACCCCTCTCTCTCCTCTTACTAACCATGCAAATACCAAATCCTACACACACTCACACACACATTTGGTGAGTAGATAACTCAGTAGCATAGCTCAGCTCTGTCCCCAAGCTAGCTTATTGTCAGAGACACATGTAAAGCCGGCAGATGCCATTAGCCATTGTCTCTATTCAAATAAGATATGATAAGATAACACTTTATTGATCCCCCAAGGGGGGGCATTCATGGTGTCACAGCAGTAAAGATAGACAGCAGATAAAAGTAACCATCTGTAATATGAATAAATAAATAAATATAGTCATAAAAAATGTACAACACAATAAGAGCTGTACTTGCTCTCTTCAGAGTGACCGGGTGAGTGGGCAGGGTCCATGAAAGGGGTGGGGCGGAAGGGGATAGTTTTGTTTCAGGTATTGTTGTACAGTCTAATGGCTGCAGCAGGTAGATGATGGCATTGTCCATGCCAACTTTACCCACGTATGTGAACTGCAGAGGGTACAGGGAGCTGCTAACCAGGGGCCTCAGCTGCTGCAGAACCTCTCGAATACCCCCATGACATACGAGGTCAGTGCCACTGGCCTGTAGTCATTGAGAGTCCTGGGATGTTTCTTCTTTGGCACCAGGACAATGCAGGAGATCTTCCACAGCTGGAGCGTCCTCCTCAGTCTCAACGAGAGGCTGAAAAGGTGCTGGCACACCTCTGCAAGCTGTCCTGCACATGACTTAAGCAGCCTGGGGTTGATGTTGTCTGGGCCCATTGCCTTGTTGAAACAGAGCCTGGATAGCTCTTGTCTCACCTTGCTAAATGTAATGGGTGGCCTAGGGGAGGGGAAAGGGGTCGTCTAAATGTCCTCATATGTGTTAGTAGTGAGGTCATCTCTGTTGGGAGGGGTGTTGAAGTGGGAGGGGGCTGTACTGCCTCCTGCACTGTCCTCCGCAGCAGCTGTGGTGGGGCATGGAGAAGAAAAAGGAAGGACAGCAACTGAGGTATGGATAGGGGCAGAGGGTTTGTGGATTGGGATGTTAGTGGAGACATGTCCTGCTGAGGTCCTGATGGTGGGGGTTGAGTCAAACCTGTTAAAGTACAGGTTTAGCTCATTGTTGAGTTCATGGCCCCCTTCCACAGCTGGACCTGAATTAAGTCCAGTGATTCCCTTCACCCCCCTCCACACCTCTTTGGTGTTGTTCAGCTGGAGCTTGCTCTCCAGCCTTGCTTTGTAGCTGTTCTTAGCCCTTCTCAGCTCCTTCCTCAACTCCTTCTGGACTGACCTCACCTTCTCCCTGTCTCCTGCCATGAATGCCCTCTTCCTCCTGTTAAGGAGAGTTTTAATATCCTTATTAATCCATGGCTTGTTGTTTGGAAAACAGTGGATCTTTTTTGTTGGAACAACACTGTCCTTGTAGAACTGTAGATAGTAACACAGTGGGATAGACCCTCAGTGTCCTCTTTGTGGTCCCCCAGGAACAGGTCCCAGTCTGTAGACTGGAAGCAGTCCTGCAGGGCCTCCTCCTTCTCTAGACCACACTTTGACGGTCCTGGTGGAGGCAGACTGCTGACATGCCACAGGCTTGTATGTTGGTACAAGGTGTATCAGATTGTGGTCTGATCTGCCGAGGGGAGGAAGGACAGTGGAGCTGTATGCCTCCTTTTCATTAGCATACAGCAGGTTGAAGGTTTTGTTCCCCCTTGTCTTATAGTTCACATATTGTGTGAAGTTTGTCATTGTTTTTGAGAGGGATTCATGGTTGAAGTCCCTGTTTATTGCAACCACCAGTGTGCACTGCCACCGCACTCGGTGGAATGTAATAAACAACTACCACTACAACGTGAGTATGGGACAGGTAACATGGTCTTAGTCCCATAGTCAACAGCAGAGTACAGATGCTCTTCCCCATCGTTACGTGTCTGGTGTTACACCATTTGGAGTTAACAAAGACGACAAGCCTCCTCCTTTCCTCTTACTGCTTTGTGTCCCCCTGTCCGTCTGCACCAGTATGAAGCCGGCTATCTCCACCAAGCAGTCCGGTATGTTTACATTCAGCCATGTCTCTGTGTAACACAACAAGCTGCACTCCACTGTCTTCATGCTGACTGTTCGTCAGTGCTGTGAGCTCATCCAACTTTTTGGCCAGCAATCTCATGTTTCCCATGACAATCGATGGAAGGCAAGGTTTAAATCTCCACCTGTTCCTTTGCCATCTCTCCCTTTTCTTCACACCGGCTCTCTTCTCACTTTGACGCCTCCTTAGCTCTGCTAGGATGTCTGGCGGCGGGGCTCCCATATGGACTCGATACTCCAGGAGCTCTTCCCTTGTGTAAGTGAGCATTGTCTGGTGAGTCCAGTTAGTTTAGGACAAGTAAACACTAGCTAACAGCTGGGTTAGAATAACAAAATAACAAAGAAAGCTGGGTTAGAATAAAGAAATGAATAAGAGTTAGACACCAAGCGCTGCTGCAACAGGCTGCCAGGCTGCCACCCGCAAGGTGCACCTCCATGAAGAATAATAATTCCTCTATGGGATTGACTCACTTGTGTGAGTGAAAGAACAGTTCATGAAAACAACAAAAAACAAACAAAACAAAAAACAAAAACAAACTGTAAACCGAGGTACTTTCTCTTAAAAGTCAATTTCATATTTTGACATAGAGTTTCCACTCTATTAGTCCTGTACTGAAAGTTGTATATAATAATGCATGTGTATTTCAGCCAGGACCACTTTAGTCAAAAGAAACTTTATTGCCATTTGCAGTAGTTATATTTGGCGGTATGGCTCTGTTCTGGAAGCTCCATGCCTGTCCATGTGCTTACATGGAAAGCCTAAGGCAGTGAGAGCAGCAAAGACCCCAGCTACAGAACAGAGCGGGCAACAATGACAACAGAAATGACATTGTTTAAGTTAGACACAGCATGTAAGGAGGAGCTTGGGTGGAGGCGTGTTGTAAGCAACTTGCAGAGGAAGCAGCAATGGGAGGTAGACTGAGGCAGCTTTAAATTAAAGCTGCAAGCAGTGATGAACAGGCCCTTGCACCTCTGCACACATCAGGCTGCAGTGCAAACGAAGGGCTTCTGTCACAGGCATGTAGATGTCTTCAGACCCAGGCTGTTTTCAGACAGTGCAAGAAGGAGAGACAAACCTCACTTCCTTTGTCCACTGTTTTGCCCGCTGCTGGGGCTGCTTTGCTGAAATTTCATAGGGGGCGCTATTCAGCCAGTTTGCATCACTGATGGAATATTGTCATGTAGACGTGTTCAGGTGCAGTTTGGTGCAGACTTGAGCATTTACAATAAAGTTATAGCAACTTTCTCTGTCATGGCGAAACAAATCTCAATGGTGTGAGGATGAGAATTTTCTGAAGGGTGAGACATGTCTGTCTTGCTCACAACTGTGTCATGATGCAAGTTTTGGGAATTCAAGACAAACAACATTTAAGATGTCCAATGTTTAAATAAAATAAAATAAAGTATATAAAATATTCAATGCTCAATTATTGCAATATGAGGCATGATACCTTCCTCTTTTAAACACAGTAGTGAATGAAACAGCCTCTGTCCACATCATCAAACCTTGATGTTAACTTAGCAACATGAATACATGTCTTGTCCTGCAGCTTGTTGAATGAGCCACCAAACAAATATTCACCGCTAACTTAAGTTAGCAGCTAGATGCTAATTAGCTGTTTCAGCTGCAACACATCAAACAGCATGTAAGCATATCTCTAGATGTCACTTCGGACCCGTTAGACGCTGGTTTGATTGTTACCCTTCAAAATCCCTGTTGGCGACACGCTGTCCATGACTTGCACTTACAGTGGTTTGTTTACTTTGTCTTAAATGAGACACTAAATTTTGCAATTAATCCACAGTTCACATGCCTGCCGAACCATGGGGGATCCGTACGGATCACGGATCAACTACAATCTGTAACACCCCTAGTTAACACTTGTTATTCTAGTTATTTTAAGCTTATTACTCAATATACGGCTCAGCTTAAAAACAAACTAAAGAAACTGTCAGAAGCAAGCAGCCAGACCTCCTTCACACTAATCACACAAAATCAACAAGTGACCTTTCAATTAAAAACAGGATCAATTCCACATGAATGAGTGAGCCTAGATATCTCACTGTAACTTCAACTAGCAAACTACCCACAGCACATTACATATATATCTCTGCTGCATTCTTGTTAAGGAGATAAATTCACACAACAGTCACACAGAGAGACATTTAACCATCAGAGATGAAATTAGCAACCAAAGAGACAGAGAGAGAGAAGCTGTATCTGACACACGTTATCTGATGTCTTCTTCTTCTATCATGGAGATGAAATATTCATGTCATAATATCCATTTGTGGCTGTTGGTCTTCTTGTTTGTTAGTTAACAGAACTTTATGGCTGCTGCTTAACCAGTCTGATATCATTAGCAACAATGACAAACAAGCTAACTCTTCTGGTTGTTTCTCCGGTTGCTTCTCTCTCCAGCCTCCCTGGTGGTGTCCTGCTACTGCTGCGCTGCACAGTCCAGATCTTTTCTCCCATTAGCTTAACAACAGTCCTTAATAGTCCTTCCATGGATGTATAAAGAGTCCTTCAGGTCTGGAAACTATCATTGGACCAACTCGATGTTAATATTGCATTCTGGTTGGTTTTTCACCAGACCTGATGTGCGTGCCAAATTTGGTGAGTCTGTCGGCCAGCTGAGTGAAGTGAAACCTGTGGAAGAAACACCGGTACCATCCTGGTGAAACAGTCTGTAGAGGAGCTGCTGTGTTCAGCTGCACAGATAGGAAATCCCTCGGCTAACAGGATGTACCACTCTGTTTGGAAAAATCTTTTATTCTCCTCTTTTTGGTTCATAACAGCGGTTGGCAACCAGCAAATCTTACATTAAAAATCACATTTTTTGTACGAAATTTTGTCCCGAATCCATTGATACAGGTTTGAAAGTGGTCAGACTTATAGTTTACACATCAGAAGCATTTGTTTGACACAAAGCCCATGCCCAGAGATTGCCTCCCCATTGGTTTACATTGTAAGGTGTGATGTGGAACTACAACTTTCAGGGCTTATAATATCTAAACCGTTCAAGAGCGTTGTTAAATTCAGAGGCTAAGTCTGTTCAGTTGGGGGGTGCTTTCAGCACTTTCAGCAGCATCCCCATTAGTTATTCAGGAGGAAGCGTGAAATGTGGGACAAAAGTATTTGTACTTGTAGGTTTGATTTTTACTCATAGATTTTATTCCTAGCCACAAACTTGGGATTCACACATATAATTGAGTTCTGTGGGAACTTTTTCCATCCACAAACAGATAGATGTGGAACTGCAAACCTGATGCGTAACGGAAAACCTTTTTTGTAACTGCAAACCTTTGTGCAAATCTTTATGCACTCATACATTGGAAATTATTTGTGCAAATCTTTTTCATTTGTTTACAAAATGTCATGCACAGCTACAGATCTTCTTACAGATCAAAAATTGTATCTTTTTGTTCAGATATTTTTTACACATTCAACCATTTGAATTCATTTGATCAAAACGTTTTTAACATTCACACATTTGAATGTATTCATACAAAATGTTTTCCTTGTAGTTTTAGCTGCCTAAACTTTTACCTAACCACAGAGATTGCAGATCAGAAAAGGCTCATTTGAATGTTATGTAGTAGTATAAGCAGCCCAATCAGCAGACAGAACATTGATCCTGGATGATTCTGAATAAAGATTGTGGCTGCAGTTTTAAAAAGCAAACATCCACTATTGGATTGTGACAGGATCTGAACTTCTATCTCCCGCTATAAAGCCAGATGTGCCATACACCCATCCACCAGCCCAACCACTACACTCTTACTTTCTGCTTCACTAGGCCAGTGGTTCCCATTTGCTCTGGCCTCTGTTTCTAGTGTCTCTAGTCACTGCCAGTTCTGCTGGTTCTGGCTGCAGCGCTTCTGGCTTCTATTGAACTCAACAGTCAGTGATTGTGGCTGGGAAGCTGGTAAGGGATCTTAAAATAAAAAAAATAAAAAAATCCAGCGGCATGTTAGGATTTTTTCTTTTCTTTGTTTCACTAGCTTTCTAGAGGCACCTGTGATGTTCCTGACATTAGGACAATGATCTGCCTTTTTTCCTGAAGTGGTAACTGCTTGTGGTCACAGTAGAGATGGACCACATAGACAAAATAGTTAATTCTTCATGTAAGGCACAGTCCTTGATCCAAATATAACTCAAAGTGCAGCCCTGCCCACCACCAGAGTTCTAATTACAGGGATTGAAACTGCTATCACTTTAAAATTGATTGACAGATCTTGTAAAACAAACTAAAACTAAACTAACACTAGATGACAACTAGCACTGTTTTATTACCTTAATTATATATACTGACGTATCTGTAATATATCAACAGCTAATCAATATATCAGTCTAAACCTCCAAAGAACTGATGCCAACCTGTAGCCCGCCAGCTGCCAGAGATATACAGCTCAGCCCTAGTCCCACATACTGCTCCCAACTGTTCTCTGAAGCCTTCAACCTTCATCATTCTAGCTACACAGTCAACACAGCATTTTCATTGTAATAAAATACAGAAACTTAACACAACAGGGATCCAACTAGACGTGTCGGATGAAGTCCATGTACCTTTTTAAAGAGTTGGTTTACCCAGACTACTTTCAGATACTTATTTTCCACCACAATACATAACGAGGAACATTCTTAAAAAGAAAATGTTAGAAAAAATAAATATATTCCAACATTAGGCTGGAAAATTACAAAATAATGGAGGAATGCACAAGTATGGAGGTCCTAAAGATGATATAACTTATCTTATCATCACACATTGTTATACTCTGCATAAAAGATATATCAGTTATTTAGATAATAATTTTTGAATACAAATTAAAAAATATCATCTGTCAGGACTCCATAGTTAAACACTATAGTTACTTGAAGTCCCTGTAGTTTTTATGTTATCAATCAAATAAGAGGGCAGGAGCTTTGTCACCAAACCCACTGCACTGAAATCTGGTTGCAAATATTGTGACCTCAGAAACATCAAACTGTTTGAGATCTTGTAAAAGGTTATACAGTTTGTCTCTGGAGTCTAAAATATTTCCTCTATGCACAACTGTGTGAATGTAAACAAAGAAAATATAAGATATCTATCCAAGGAGGGTTGAATCAAGGGCTTGGATAACCATGACCTGGAGGACTGAGAATCTTCACAGACATAAAATATTTATGTTGTTTATATGAAAAAGTGTTGAGTGTTGACAGCACACACAAGCAAGTACCTAAACTTACCTTAACTTTAAAAACCCCATGAGGAAGGCGAGTCCCCACAACATGACTGTGTAAACAGATTTATGTCCTCACAACATGAGGAATACCTGGACCACACACACACACACACACACACACACACACACACGCACACACACACACACACAAATGTCTCCCCTAACAGAAACTGAATGCAAAGCGAAAAGAAACTAGAGATGCCTCCATATTTTCTGCCCCCTCTTTCTCCTCCTTCACTGTTCTAAGTAAAGAACACGTGCAGCATTGCTTACCTTCCTCTGTTTTCCCTTCCTTCACTTTCTTCTCTTTTTTGTTGCTATCTCCACTCAAGTCTGCTGTCTGTAGCAGCCGCCTACAACATGCTGGGGCTTGGCTGGAATGGACCAGTCTGCAGAAAACCCCACTGGTCTGGAGAAAATAAGAGAGAGAAAAGAAAGGAGGAGAGTTTCAATCTTGCATGTGAGCGGAGAATCGAAAGAAAAGAGAAATTTGAAACCTCCAAAGCTCCAGAAACAATCACCCCCCTTCCTTCCTCCTCCTCACTGCTGTCTACCTCCAACTCCCTCCCTGCTTCCCTCCCTTTACTCCCCTCTGCCTCATCTTCCACTCATTCATTCAGTATATAAGTCAAACCACTGATCCCTTCATCATGTCGCCTTTTCTTGTCACTTCCACTCATTCTTTTTTTTCTTCTTTTCTTCTTCAGACCTCCATGTCTGTCTTTCTTTATTTTTTCACCTTCTTCTTTTCTGAAACAGTTGAGGTTGAAAGTAGAAAGGGTTGAGTGGAGAAAAAGCAAAACTACCTTCTGTTCCAAATTTTTACCATGGTCAGTAATCCCAGCATATCTAAAACAACCTTAGGCTGTAAAATACAAATCACTCAAACATGGTCCATATTCATCAGATTCTTTTTTTATTATTATAGTGAAGTTATGAAGAGACAGACAGAGAGGGTTTTTATGAAGAAAAGAGGGGCTTGCTATGAAATACCCTGGTGTGAGTGAACGTAACAAACTGAACATGACCCTAACAGAAAAGGTTGAAATTATTCAATATGTTTATTATTATCAGCAAATACCATGAAAAGACTAAACCAACAATATGTTGGTTGCAGGATAAGGAAGCCATAAATCTGTTAGCATTTAGCTCAAATCACCACTGTGCCTAAGTACAGCAAGCTGTGTTAACTGCATACTATTAACATCAACATGCTAACACTGAAAAGTCCGGGATCACCAGTCATTAGGATACATCATCTGGGAACCAAGAACATCTGCACACAATAAATTGTTGAGATATTTCAGTGAGGACCAAGCAACCAACTAAAGCCATGCTGGATGAAAACAGCTCACAAATATATAGTTTAATTTTTTAAAAGGGCTCCGTAATTTTCTAGCTGGGCAGTTGTTTAACAAACACTAAAAAAAGAGGAGGAGATTTATTGGGGACTATTTTCAGCAGCAGATTAATCCACATTTGGTGCTCCATTGAGTATTTCTGGTGTGTGTAGGAATCAAAATAAAACTTTGTGTGTTCATGGTAATGAAAGACCATGTCACCAAGTGCAACTGCCAGTGTGGCTCAATTATATGTTTTTATAATTTTGGGGAAACAATTATTAAGTCATTGTTGGTTTGAGATTTGTTGAGAGTAGGAAATCATAGAATATGACCTTTTCCATGACACTGAGCCACCTGATAAGACTAATTCAAGGTTACACATTTCTGACTTAATAACACAGAGCTGATACATAAAGCACAAATCACATAAGTCAGAATGAACATTTCTAAAATTTCTAGAGAAAACCACGTTTGTCTAACTTTAACAAAGTACTTATTTTAACCCAAACCATGACCATTTTCTAATCCTGATTAAGTCACTTTTGTGTGTAAACCTACAAAGTATTTATTTTTACGTAACGGTTTTGGAAAGCACAGACAAATTATGTTGTCCTGCCGATTATTGTCAGTAGGGGCATCAGATCAGAAAACACTTGTAAGTGTTATTCTGGAGTGCATGGACCAACTACATGTTTTGTTGTTTCATTTGGAGGACTTGTAACTGCAGCTAATGTAAGACTGTGATGAATCTGACATTTGACCAAGACTTGTATTCTTCGTACATCAGTGCTGAGGATCTGCTGGGGAGGAGTAGATTGTAACACTGGTTAAGCCTGGAGTGAAAGCTCAGCAACCAGCTCAGAGACAGGGACCAAGCTAGTCATACATACCTTTCAAACCAGATTTATGAAACAGATTGTCCCCAAACTAAATGAATTACTTCACTGGCTACTAAATCTTGCTTTATGCTTTACTCCAACACAAACATACACCTAAATAAGGTTTTCCTTACAATTTAAAGATATAGGCCGGCCCATGGACTGTTTGACCCCCTCCCCTTGGGCAAGAGGCTGCGGAGCATTAAGACCAGAACAACTAGGCTCAAACACAGCTTCTGCCCAGAGGCTGTTAGACTGGTGAACTCCATGCCTCATGGAACACACTTTCATCATTCTACCTGCTGTGCTGCTATCTGTCATGCTGCCATGTTATCTTAACTTAACATGCTGCTGTTTTTTTAATCTACTGCACTATGGTATTTATTAGATATGCTTATTATTGTTATTTATTCTTAGTATAGGACTAATTGTTATAGATTATTTTTAGACTTATTGTATTGTACGCTGCTGGACCTGAGTACAAATTTTGTTTCATGTGTAAGCATGCAAATGACAACAAATTAACCTTGAACTTTGATATTTGGTGATGTGTTTCAGTCAAAAGTCTTGTTAGGGCCTTAACCAGGATTTAATACCCCATTCCCAATTGTTCACCATCAGAAATACTTTCAAAAGACAAATATAACTAGGTACACTACCTAAATTTTATAGCATCCATAAATCCTAAACTATGTTACACTCCCCCCAAATAGAATATGACATAAAAATGAAGTATCTCAAATGAACTCAAATGATTAAGACATTGTTTGTTTGAGGCCCCCTACTGGCTGAAGGCCCCAGCTGTTTAGCCACAGGCCAGCTCTGGATCAAACACACCTTCCTTTTGTCTGAGTGAGTATGTTTTGGTCACTATGATTATGGGTGTGATTGTTACTCAGCATTAGTCACAGGGCTTCTTAGCAAAACACAGGTGTGTAGGGAGGGGCTCCTGGCTGAAGAGATAGAGGACGTGGAGGAAGGACGGATGTGTGGCTTGAAGGAGGTTTAGAGGACTGGATGGCACATGACCGGAGGGCTGCAACTCATCCTCCACCCTGCTCACATTTTGTCTCACTCACATGTCCACACAAGCCCCCGCCACACACACACACACACACACACACACACACACACACACACACACCATTGCAGTCTAATCATTTCATCCAGACTCCTTGAGAAACTCACAGCAACAGACACAGATTACACACACCCTGCTCCACTGCAGCAAGGAAGCATTAAAGGACCATACCATGTTTTTACTTAAACAACAACTAGAAAGCACTCAGTGAGCACATACTGTTTGCCAAGGCAGCAAAATCCACTAAATTTGTTACTTTCAGAAATATTTTAGCCAGAATGAGAATCAGCACCTTCAAGTGGGCATATTACTCTGCTGGAAAACCATGATGTGTTCCCTTGGGGTTGGGAGCAAGCTGCTGCTCAGGGTATTTAAGTGTTCATCAGTGAGGGTAAGGTAACAGCAGCCTTTCTTGGAGTATTAGCAAAAAATGTGCATATATAAAGATGATAATAATACAAAGATTAATTGTGGTTGATTGACGACACTAGGATGAATTCTGCAAAATCTCAGGTGAGTCAGACTAATGACTGCTAAGTTATTGTCACATTGTAGTGCAACCTGCAGGCTAAAAGCCATCAAACTCAGGATTACCCAGAGACTGTTTGTGCACATATCTCAGTTAAATGATGATATCAAAATGCATTCAAGAGTTATGGTATTTTATGTTATTGTTAGTTAGGTCATGTCTCTAAAACTTTTAAAATGTAGAAAATGAAATATTGTCTTCAGGCTCATGCATTTATGTGTGAACCAAACTCATTAGAGCTGCAAGTTAAAAAAATCAAAATGTTGGAAAACTCCTGAGGGAAATATCTGGCTCTTTAGCTGTTAAATGCTTCACTATGTTCACCAGCTAGTCTCTAACTGTGTCTGTCTGCGGTTTGAGGCTGGACAGGTAGTGTGTCAGTATGAAACTGTTGCTTGCTGCTGCTAGAAACGATGCTTTATATATATAAAATATATATATATAAAATCATAAAAAAATGATTGAATAGTGCAGGTTTAAAGCGCACACCATATAAAAATACACACAAACATGCACACTTACCATAGAAACATAATAAGGAGCACTAATTGAGTCATGCATGAGTTTATTTAAGAGATGCTGTTAACAACCAACATTTTTGGGGCTTTTTTGTTTTCTTTTGATTGCCACAAAATAATGATAGTAATCTTCTTCTGTATGTGTGTGTGTGTGTGTGTGTGTGTGTGTGTGTGTGTGTGTGTGTGTGTGTTGTGTGAGCGTGTGTTGATGCCAGTGCAGTCCCTGAAATAGCTCCTGATTGTACATCCACTCTATAATCAATGTGTTCCCATCATAATTTGCTGTGAGACTGGCTGCTCACTCATCTTTCTGCATGGCTCCATGGGCACAACCATTCGTTCTAAATATATGTCACCAGAAATCACTCACACGCTGGAGAAACCCATGGTAGACATGCTTGTACTATGAGACTGTGGCTTCAATGCTATATGCTTAAGATATTCAAGGAGGATGTTAGAATGTGATGTTTTATTGTGTAGTATTTATTTTTTTGTTTTTTCATTTTGCTTTGGTTTAAATTTTTCAAACAATGTGGCTCTTTATCAGCTCTCTTGTAGTGGAGCTTGTTGTTAGGTCAACTGTCTATCCAGTGTTTTAGACCAAAATAAAATCTCTTGACAACCACTGGTCAGACTGCTGTTAAATATTAATGAATGAATGAATATTCATATCCCCAGAGGGGTAATTCCTGATCATTTTGGTGACCTGACGCTTTCTTTAGGGCCTAACCTTTTTTAACATGTTTTGACTTGTACACAGGAACCAAAATCCATTAAAAAAATCCATTAACCTTTCTGTAGCACTGCACTCAGGACAAGTTTTAAAGTGTTATTCCCACTTCTACTGACCCACGACATCTCTAACACAACAAGTACACCAAATTAAATAACCAAGTATGTTGTTGGTTCCCCAAAACAACTCATGGAAGCATTTAGTCTTCAGCCCCAACCAACACTGACTGTAGTGACATCACTTGAGGCAATTTATCAGATTTCACACAGCTCCCTCTGGAGGCACAAAAGGCGTTATACTACTTTTAGAGTACCAACTTTAAGGTTTGGTTAGGGTTACAAAACATTTGTTTTGTGATTAGCTATTTGTTAAGTCCAGGCCCATTTATGCAGACGTAGCTGTACTCCTGATGAAACCTTGAGTTGGACAGCAGGAATGAAGTCTGTGTTTGTGAATTGAACAGATTATGGTGGGTGCACACCGCAGCCAGCACATCATTCTTCAGGCAGTGTATGATTGAAGAACCAAGGTTACATTTGTTTTAATATCCAATTAGGAAGCAGCAACAAATCCCTCTGGGGCTATCCAAAACAGACAGTTGACAGAAGCTAATGTATCTCCTACACCTGCTCATTAATGCAAACCAAATCTATTTGACTAAACAGTATAATAGGCAACATATGTGATCTTGTTGACATTAAGTATGTCCTGTAAATGAATACTGCAGAGATATTAAAGGAAGGACATTCTGCTCTTTTTTTGATTTTCTGTCATTTATGTACATATGTAAACATGCTACCTGTAAGCCAAAGCCCAGGTTCTAGCCTGACCTGATGCTTCATTTGCAATGTTATTTTTTGCTTTCACGACAAGACAACATCAGCTCATCCCACATGTCCATGAACAGCTGTCTGTTCCGTAATCTTTGTTGCTGAGGGTGTTGGCGTTGTCCACTCCCACATTCTACATCTGATTCAGGCTCCAGCGTGTATGGATATAATTGAGAAGCTGCGATCTTGAGTAAAGATTGAGGAGAATAAGTGAAATCCTACTACTATAGTTTGTTTACAGAGTCAACGGAAGTCTGCTTTGGAAGCTAGCCGATCTGAACAAAGTGGGGTCATCATCAGGTGGGCTTAAATTGACAGGAGCTAAAGCAGCCTGTTTCAGACGGAGGCTGAACTGAGGGGCTGTGTAAAGGTAGAGAAATAAATAAAGAGTTTTTTAAACTGTAAATCATGAAAAGATATTACAGTAGAGCCACAGAATAAAAATATGGATGTGGAAATGTGCAGAATATGTCTTCTTTAAAAGCTTTTCTGCCACAGTATCAACGGTATGGCAAAATCACAGTTCATGTCATATACAGTATTGTCACATCGCCAGTTCTAGCCACAAGTGTCCAAGTTACTGTACTGAGTAACAGTGGTGTGCATAAAATAATGTCTGAAGTGGATAGACACCAGCAGCAGATGCTGATGCTGGATTGTCCCCACAGCAGGCCCGTATGTTGCGGGTGAAGGAGTAATGGCGTGGATGGTGATTCTCACACACTAAGCTCCTTAATAATAATGAAACACCATTTAAGACCCAACACTGAAGCATTGGTGCTGACCAGGTGTACTATTTTATGGAATGAAAGCCTATCCTCTATCAAATTAACACTGTGGAGCCAAGGACTTAAGAGCAAATCATTCCACAGAAACTGCTACCATGCACTTAAATGGAGCATATTAAATCAAGTCTTGATAAAAGAGAAGTAGTTAGTGCTGTATTTTTAGATCTGTTTACAGCATTCAACACAGTCAATCATGATGTTTTAATATCGAAACTCTCTAAATTTAACTTCTCATCGAGAGCACTGGCATGGATGTCGTCATATTTATCTAATAGGATACAATGTGTTAAAGTTTGTGACGCACTGTCCAGTAACATAAAGTGCACAATGTGTGTTCCACAAGGGTCAGTGTTAGGTTGCCTATTATTGAGCCTATGTACTAATGATCTCCCTCAACAGTGTCATGATGTAGAACTGCAAGTGTATGCAGATGACACTGTTGTGAACACACATGCAAAAACAGCTGAGTTAGCTGCTGCTAAGCTAACAATTGCATTAGAAAGGATCACACATTGGCTTGATCAATCATGTCTGAGTCTAAATGTAAATAAGACAAAGGGATTGTTTTTCTCTAAAACCATGGTACAACCTCCTAACAATGATATTCTCATCAAAGGTGAAAGGATTGACATAGTCACTGATTTTAAATATCATGGTTTGACACTGAATCCAAATTTGAACTTTAAGAAACATGTTAAAAACAGTTAAAACCATAAAGTACAACTTAGCAAATTTTAGACATATTAAAAACTGTCTCTCTTTGGATGCAGCCAAGATATTTATGCATGCTATGATTCTTTCCCATATGTCTTATTGCATCACATGTTGGGGGCAGGAGGGCTGGAAAAACAGCCATAAAACCTCTTGAGTCCCTATACAAACAAACTCTAAAAACTCTGGACAAAATGCCAATGCATTTCTGTCACTGTAGGGTACCGAAGAAATACAATTTACTGAGCTTTGAGAATTTTAGATTATTCTCAAATTTGAGCCTAGTTTACAAAGTTTAAATGGTTTAGTCCCTCCTCCACTATGGGACTTTGTGTACACTCGCTCAGTAAGTTGTATTAGATCTTCCAGAATATCCTCTATACATGATTGTACCATACCATTTTGTCACACTGCATTTGGGCAAGCTTTCTTCAGCTTTCTCTGTGAAAGCCACAACTCAGTGGAATGCCCCACCTGATGATATGAAGAGCTGCAGTTCCATCAGTATGTTCAAAACCAAATTAAAAAATCTGCTAAAAACTACTCAGCTCTGTATTTACTGACTCTAAATTTCATCTCATGCAAATAATCTTGCTTTTAATTTGACACATTTACATTATTAATTTCTAGTTGACATTGTGTGTGTATGTGATGTGCTATTGTGTGTAGCCTTGTATTTTGTATTATGTGTCCAGTATGTTTTTGGTTTGTACTATTTGTTATTGTGCTGTTTCATGTTTTAATTGTGACCTGCCTAAGGAACTACAGATGAAAATTAGCTATAAGCTAACTCTGTTACAGTACATCAAATGCATTTATGTTTAACACCGTACATGGTCCCAAGAAATACATAAATAAGTACTAAAAGACCCCAATGGACAGCAACACTAAGCACAGAGGCTGTGTCCCCAAAGGAGAAGGCTAGGCAGCTGGAGGGTGGCACTACAGGATAGGTCATGGGGTCCTTCAAATCAGAAGGGTGTGTCCTCTTCAAGGCAACTTTAAGTGTGGAGCCTGCGTAAATTGCCAATATACCAGCAACCTTAAGTCTTTTAGTCATCCTACCAATGGAAAGACAATTAACATTAAGGACTTTATTACCTGTAAAACGAAAAATGTTATCTATATGTGTCCATGTGGAAAAATATATATAGGTGAGACATCTTGTTCTCTTAAAGAGCGTATCACTGAACACAGGAGCTCTATTAAGAGTAAGGATGTAACCAGCCCTGTTGCAAGACATTTCAATGAAAAGCAACATCACATCTCATCTCTATTTTTCACAAGCATAGAAGTGATTAAGGCCAGCCCAAAAGGTGGTAATGTTAGTTTTCTCAGGAAAAAGAGAGAAGCATTTTGGACTTTCTATTTGCAAAGTTTATCTCCGTGGGGCATGAATGAAGATTTCTCAATTAATGAGTTTCTGTAGTGGTTTTTTAATACCTCTTATTTATGTGGTTTCGTAGTGGTTTTTTATAATGTATTATTTTTTATTATTTTGTATCATTTCATATTGTTGTATGATGTATCTTTCTGCTCTCTCTATACATAACACTTCAAAAAGCTTTTTATCTTTACTATTATTATTGTTATTATTATTATCCTAATAAGTGTTTTTAATGTATGCCATATCTAATAGGCACATTTTTGGATTAACACAAACCCAAGTACCACCCCCTAGTTGCACCTTTCTAGTTAATGGACCAAATATGGTGTCACCCATGTCCCTTCTTGGACACTCCCCTTAATCTGGGACAACGATTGGCCTGAAGCCACATGACCATATATCCAACCCATCTTTGTAGATGCCCCATTGGCTGATATGTGTCTGGATGTACATGATTGGTTGTCTTTTATATTTTTTACCTTTTTTTTTTTTTTTTGTCCTCTGTGCACCTTGGAAGTAGGTGAAGTTGTGCCAGAGACCCTTGCATCTACAACATGAAAAAAATGCTTAGTACATTTCATGGCTTTCTGCCAAAAAGTGTAAATTAGGTTGCACTGATTTGCTAGGTTAAAAAACCGCAATTATGTAAATACCACCACTACTTCAAAAGAGACAATAGTCTAATCATTGTGTTTTGCTTTGTTTTGCTTGATCCAGCCACCTCATATCAGCACAGAGTTGAAATGCTTATAACTACAGTAGAAATAACTAAATAAATTCAACATGTTTACATGACTCCTTACTTTATTAACATTACCCAGATTTGCAACATTCAAGTTATTCATTTAAATAATTAATTTCAATACACATATTCACAAATTACTGTATGAATGTGAATATGGTTATGATATGGTTATTTATATAGTCTGAAAATGACTGCTTGTGCCTTTAAGTAATATTATTAGAACATTATTAGCCTAGTTATGACATTTTTTCCATCAAAACTAAAGTCAGATTAGTTGAGTAACCAGGTTAAGAACATACAAACTGACAGGTTGTGACTGTGATGCTGAATGAATGTAGAGATTCTGAGGGAAATATTTATACTCAATGCTGCCAATGAAACTCCTGCAGATATTTCACATTAAAAACCCACAAAAAAGACTGGAAGGCTTTTAATTTGATACATCTGTGGAGGAAGTCTTGGCAGTAGCTTAACAAAAGGTCAATTCATCATCACTGATACAGAGTTTAAAGGATCAATCCTTTTTTATAAGTATTTGAGTTTGAATTTTGTAGTTGTGCATTGTTCCTATCAGTTACTGTAAAATCTGAGATAGTAGTCGGTACCTTTATTTGCCTCAACTGCAGAAAGAACCATGCTTACTGTATTTTAGAGACAGGCTTTCATTTGAAATAAGCATATTTATCATATTTTAGTTAGAAGCCTTCCTGTTTTCTGGTCCATTCCTGTTTTAATTTGCAGTTGATGCTGGTAAAACTTCATCCATGTTTACCTTTTGAAACATCTGCAGGAAGTATTCATTCATCATTTCATTGATGGTATATGATTAGAATTATTTAGTGAGAACAGTATTTTGTATTAAAAAAGGAACTCAGTGGTGAATATGACATGTTGAATTTATCAGCACAGCAGGTAAATATGGAGGATGTGTGGAAGTTAAATTTACAGCAAATTAAACCAGGAGAAGATCAGAAAACAGGGAGGCTTCTTATTGTGACGAAACAGCCTGTCTCTAGTATAACCTTGTAAGTAAAGGTCAGTATTTGATGTGGGATATTACAAGAACAAATTCAAACCTCAAAAATGATGATGAAGCATCAACATTAGAATATTTCTATTTCCATCCAACTCATGGGTTTAAAGAATCAAGATTTAGCATCATAATCCCTGTGCGGCCTGTTGCTGGCACATGTCCTGCTGTACAACAAGGATGGGCTAATAGCTGCTGCAGTGGATTAGACCTCTCCCATTTGATGAGAGAGGAACATCTGCATTCTTAAGCAGACTGAGGGATGAAACAGCCCAGAGGGTGGTGTAAGGGTTATATAACCAGGGTGGTGTGTGGGTGATGCTTGAGGGTGGGGGAGCCTACACTCACAGTCTGCAGACCTAATGACACTGCAGATTTGTTGAGCAGCTGCAAACAGGCACATAAGCAAGTCTGATTGTTGACTGTATATCTGCTGCGACGCAGTGACAGTGTTCACTGTGCTATTGTTGCCTTGTTCTCTGACACAAGAACACACACACTCATACACACTGGGTAGCCCAGCTTAAACGCTTGTTTTACCCAGTTGAAGTGTCTCAGATTGTTTGCTTTAGCCAGAATCTAAAAATGTCCCAGAACTGCAGTACACAGTGATTATAGTCAGCTGTATGATCCTGACACTGTCTCAGTTTTGGACATATTGAGAGTTTCTTCACACAGAAAGATAAAGAGAATCTCAGTTCATTTCTAGATAGCAGGAGTACCATAACATTTATGAATTGATATAAGTTGTTGTGGCGCATGTTCAGATATCATGGAAAAATGCTGTTTTGGGAAACAAGTCTTTATACCGTATTGATCAGTGCCTTCCAAAACATCACATATGACTATTACAAAACCTATTCATATGAGAGCTTTCTGATCTGCCACCTCTATGGTTAAGGTTTGATTATAATCCTTCAGATGGTGTGGTGTTTTACTACAACATGTGCCCGAAATCCATTTGAAATGACATGTATTAATCACTGGGGGCAGTATATATGCCTTAAGCAGTTAGTGGGCACACAAAACCAACAAAAATCAGCCTTTTCCCATCATGTCATGAGCAACCACAAACTGATCCAATGCTACACACAACATGAGTAGTAAACAACAGCACGGCACAGTAAAAGAGTTGTTTGATGACATATTGCAGGGGTGCTGGTCCTCACACCCCTCACACACACCTGAGTAAATGTCTGTTGCCTGCAGCTCTAACCCTAACCCTAGCCCTACCCCTTCACTGAGGCTGCTCCATGATTTGTTTGAAATATTTAACAGAAGAGGCTGAAAATGACTGCATAGGCGGTAATTGCTAACCCCACTGCATTTCCATGTGGCAGCTTCATAATAAAAGCCACCTTGTGGTTCACCAGTTGAACACTTTTGCAGCGGAAAATGTTCAGTTTGCATTAGTGGCAACATAACACAATTCTGACAGGGCTGGAGATAATAGGTGACAATAACGGGTGATTACAGAATCTAAATACATTGAACGGTTAATGCAGAAAAATGTTCAGCATGAATACTGATGATACTGATGAAAATCTAATAAAAGTGGCTATATCCTCAAGGTTAGGTACTAAAAGTGCTTGGTTAGGTTAGAGACAAATAGTCAACGAAAATTGGTACTATACAGGAATGTGAAAGACCACAAAAGGAAAACATAAAGATTGGTTGTTTCAGGCATTTGAACAAATCCAATGCTACTGTTTTTCTGGTGAGGACAGTCTCATTTTGGGCAGTCCTAAAAATTATGCTCAGATTGCCTGATTCTGCAGCACATGATTTATATTGAACGTCATTCATTCAGGAAGTAGTGTGTTCTTTATTCAATTCAATTTTATTTTATTTATATAGCGCCGAATCACAACAGAAGTTATCTCAGGGCACTTTTCACATAGAGCAGGTCTAGACCATACTCTTTAATTTACAGAGACCCAACATTCCCCCATGAGCAAGCACTTGGTGACAGCGGCAAGGAAAAACTTCCCTTTAACTGGAAGCAGAACCGGGCTCTAGGTGGCCAGCTATCTGCCTTGACTGATTGGGTTGAGAGAGAAAGAGAGAGGGGGAGAGGGGAGAGAGAGACACAGAGAAGCACAATAACAACAATGATAACAATAACAATGATGATAATAATAGTAATATGACCAATAATAATAACAACAGGTGTCAAGCAGGTCCACGGCAGCACAAGGTCCACGCAGCCACGGTCCATAGAAGCGCGCAATCCATAACTAGGGGGTCCACGACCCTGATCCATAGGAGCCAGTGGTGAAGGGTGCCAGTGAAGGGTGGTGGTGTGGAGGTCAGGGTGGTGGTATGTGTAGCATATCTAACACAGGATGCAAACTCTGGAAACTAGAGTTTGCACATTGACACAAACACGCAGTCATTAATTAGGTCTCTTAAATAATGACCACGATCCTCCCCTAACCTTGAGCAATTTTAACCAGACTTCAGTTATTATGAGGGGATATTGAAGGAATAATTAATGAGAAAACGCTCCTCCCTTCTCTTCCTCCTCCTGCTCCCTCTCTCATCTCCTTAGGGACTTGCTAATGGCCTTTGTCTGTGTGTGTGATCCCTCCCAGTGTCATTAATGGCCGTCTGTCACAGATGAATACCTCTTGCACTCACATCAGTTAGACACAGTGTGGATATCCAATGTAGAAAATGACTGAATATTTTAAGGCCACTATTTTAATTCTCCTTTATTGTGTTGAATTATTCAATCTAATTAATTAATTAATGCATATAAGATTTAGCTGTTGTTTCCAAACCAAATGCTTGCCTGTTGTTGAAAATACATCAGTTATTGGTGTCCAGTTTGAACATAATTGGTACTGTCTTATGGAGATTGTTGACTTCGTCAATATTGAGGGAAACATCAAGCAAGCAAGAACAACTCAGTAATGCTCTCCCTTACAACACACATCTAGTAAAGTCAATTCCACTGCTGAGTTCTGCTCAGCATGATTGTCGCATTGTCACATTGAATAATAATGTGAATACAGTATGAGACCAGGCAAACACTTCTGTTGCTGCTCTACTCTAAAGTGAATTAAAGAATGATGAAGAGCTTATTTACTGTAGGGAATATAATTAAACATAATACAGTCTGATCATATACAACACAACTATTGACTGGACTATTGGGTCCAAGCATAGACTATGATGATAATGATACACTGAAAGCCTGAGGGTAAACAAAAAATATATATATAATATATAAAGAGTGTTACCATCCTCCAAATTCTGTCTTCTCACTCTTTTTGCTTTTTGCCTCTTCCATTCTCTCTCTCTCTCTCTCTCTCTCCTTCCTATATGTCTCCCTCCCTGCTCGCCCTAATGACCTCTACTTAATTTCTCTTCCTCCATCCCCTCCTCCACACCCTCTTTTGTCCCTACTTCCTTTCTTTACAAAAAGGGCTGTCCCATGACTATGGCTGTTGCCATGGTTGCAAAGGGTGCGCGTGTATGTGTGTATGTGTGTGTGTGTGTGTGTGTGTGTGTGTGTGTAGTCGAGTATTTAACCTTTTAATCCTAACCACATGGCAGCCATTAGCAAATTAAGAAACAAAATATACCTTATCACCTGCACTTTGAGAAAAGTATTTTGACTCAGACATTTTCCACCAATTAGACAAGGTGTTCTACATAGTCTGTGTTATTGTGTTATTATGTGACTGAAAGTGTCACACAAACTCATGCAATATATGGATTAAGTGTACACTTAATCTGAGGCAAATGAGCTAACTCCAGACAGAAAAGCAATAGTCATAAGACCCCCCCCACCCCCTCCACACACACACACACACATACACTTGGTGTCTACACAGACACACACTGATGACAGTGTGACTGAAGGCTTGAATCAAAGCCTTCTGATCCTGCTTTGCTTCTGATCAGCTCTGCCGGGCGGATTGAAGTGGAATTGGCTGGGATTAGTATAACGCTGCCATGTGGCAATCAGCACAGCATGCTGCCAAATGACATGCAGACACACCCATGAGATAACCTCTCAGTCTGTTTTTAACTGCTGTGTATGTTTCTGTACCTACACTCAGTCTTAAGATGTGTTTTCAAAAAAATCTGAGAGCATGTTTTAGTAACATCTCAGTGTTTCCCCTAGGTTGACAGTTTTGCCCTGGTGGCAGGGCGGTCATGGGGAGTGAGAGTGGGGGCTGAGCAAAAGTTGGGAGACTCAGCAGCCACACATTTCTCTGTTTAGCATCTTCAGGTTGGGCTAACCCATTGTTGCTAACTTTGGAGCTAACTCCCTTCAATTTTCCAGCACTTGGGGAAACAACAGACGTGACTTTTCTTGGTCTTGAAGGGCTGCAGCATTTATTAACTGACACACTGTAGTCTGTATTGTACATTTACTACCAGGCTGACAACTTACTGCAAACCTTTTCCTCTGCTCCACTTGCATTCACCGTCACTTTTCTGCCCCTTGCTCTCTCACTCAACCACTCACTCACCTGCTACACACACATATTACGTACTGCCACATTCCTTAAAAGGAGCTATGCTACCAAGAGTTTCCCAGTCAACACACTCACATTTCAGAACAGCACTGCAAAGAGGCTCCCAAATGCTATTGATTTCCGAATGAATGGATATTTGGCGTTATTTTTGGTTATTTTTCCTGCTGGTCACAAATAATCACTGTGGCTGCTCCACAAAGGGTTAATAGAAGTGGAGAGTCCCTTCTGTCTGTTTGACAGGCAGTCTGTAACTGAATGGAAGCTGCCAACATCTCCCCGTCTGCTTGCCTTTGTTTGGTCTGGGCTTTTTCCTTGTCCAATTCTGTATACTATAAATTTACCAGTGACCAGAATTCCAAACCAAACCAGTTCGCTGCAATTTAAAGCTGATTTCATATGATTCAGTTTAGCTCACATTCACAGTCCCTGATCATACAATTCCATATTTTTACCTGTACATGAGTTATAGTCTTTTGATTGGCAGGAGGCAACAAAAAACTTAGTATCAAATGTATCCCAAAAACTGTCACAACAGCAATATGAAACAACAGATAGTAATGCCTTCTTGACCTGTTGGAGCAGTTTGTTACTGTAAATACGCTTCACATTAACATCTAACCTAATTTGGAAAGCTTGATAAAAGAATCAATGTGCCTTAGTTCTTAATGATATGGAAATGCCTGAAAAATCATATATGGATGCCTCAATCCATCATTCAAGGTAATTAAATGCAAATGTAAAGGGTATTGGTGTTAAAGTATTGATGCAAAATATTTTTAACCCTCACACAACAAACTCTGCATACCATCATCTGGAGAAACACCTCTACCATTCATCCCACATTATGAGATGAATGATGGCATACTACACAGGAGATAGGAAGTACTGGGCATTGTGTACCTCAGTTGTAGGGCTGTTATTATCCATGTAAATCTAGCATTTTTGTCATGGCTTTATGGATGCATATCCTTGTAAATGACTTTAGTACGTCACTTATTGTCTTCAACCAGGAGGAGTTGGGGCCATGTTTGTACTAGTGTTGTTGCTTTCTGTCTCAGGGTGTCTCAGAGTGGTGGTTTAAAATAAGTTCTTAAATATGTATATTGGTAACAGTTTTGTATTATTAAAATGAAGAAAAAAGGTCTTTGGTGAAATATCAGAAATGCTCCTCTTTGTCTTGGGTGGCTAGAGGGGCGGTGTCTGTGCGTGACTGACAGCAGCTGGCAGGTTGTCATAGTGCTGGTGTTACACCATACAGAACAGAAACAAAGTAAACAACTGCTGTAGCTGCAAGTCATGGACAAACAGTGTTTTGTTAGCAGTGTTAAAGAGTAAGAACCACACCAGCATCTAACGTGTCCCAAGTAACATTTGCAGGTACATTTACGTGCTGTTTAATGTGCGCAGCTAATTAGCTACCTAGCCTGCTAACTGACGTTAACAATGCACTTTTCCCCATTAAATATTTGTTTGGTGGCAGGACCTTGAAACCAAAGAATTTAAAATATAACTTTCTCCCTTTTGGGGACTTGAATGCACTTTGTAGCACTGGATCTAATGCCCCTGTCAGCAGAGAGACATCCGTGCCTTCCAAAGAAAATAAATCTATTTTATGATGTGACACTAAGATTTGGTTAGGTTTAGGCAAAGAATGACTTGGTTAGAGTTTGGGATTGAAATGACTACTTTTTTATAGTTAGGGGACCTATGTCATCCTGGTTACAATAAAAACCATGTGATTAAGATTAGGGAGCAATCGTGGTCTAAAAACCAAGTGGTTAAGCTTGGGGAGCAATTGTGGTCCTGCTTAAAAGAAATCAATGTTGACACATGGTTGGAAACAGGACCAAGCAGCGATCTTCCATATTAAAGTCCAATGTTTTGTTGACTCATCCATCCAGCCTGACCTCCTCCCTACACACACTTTGCACTTTGTCACCTAATAATAACTTCACCTGACTTATTGTCATAATTAGGGACCAAGCCCAAAAGGCAGTAGTCCTCGCCTAAGGGCGAGGACCCTATTGTTTTTCGTGTATTTGTTTGTTTCTTTGTTTCTTTATTATTACGGGACATCACACCTAAATTTGACCCCCTAAACTCACCAAATTTGGCACGAACATCAAGTCTGGTGAAAAATTTGATAAAATGTAAAAATGAACCCCTAAAGTGCCAAAATGTGCTCTCTAGCGCCACCTATGTAACTAAAATGGCAGCCATGGCCCGTAGGACTATCGTAGAGAGATCAAACCAAAACTTAATTATTTGTCTCATCAAGACCTACAAATCATACACTGACACCCCTGACCTAAATCCAACAGGAAGTCCACAGTTAGCCTTTCAAAATAACTTTGCCCCAATTTTGGCTCCTGAACAAACACTATCTCCTCCGAGGGCGTTAATGGTATCTGCTTCAAACTTTAATAGATGACTTATGACACTATGCTTAAAAAAAGTTGTTAAAAACTTTGTAATAACTCGAAGGGTTTGGAATTTATAAACCCTCAGATTTGCAGTGCCACATCACCCTTACAATGTAAAACAATGGGGGGAACTTTGTGTAAAACAGAGGCTTCTGATGTCTAAACTATAAGTCTGACTACTTTCAAACTTGTATCAATGGATTCGCCACAAAATTTCCTAATAAAATATGATTTTTAATGTAAGATTTGGCCAAAGTAATGGGATTTATGAGGAGATTTCACAAGAAATGTACGCTAAAATCCTTCTCTCCAACTTCTCCTGGTGATGTCACTCCTTCGGTGCTGTGAAACATTCCGCAATACACACTCATTATAAAATCACAGGAGGAGCAAGAAAAGACTTTAAAAGTCAAACTCTAATATCTCAAAAACAGTAAAAGATAGAAAAAACATGTAAATTCAAGATTTGTAGGTCAAAGTCTTGTGACTCATTTAAAGTTCAAATGAAGTCTGTATCTAAAACTATGTGGAAGCAGTAAATGTTCACACTCGCTCACACTCTCCATTCAAATATATGAGTATTTTTCTGTGTCCGGCTGCAGTTACTTATTGTCTTTACACACCTGACAGTACACATGTCAATCAAACTCTAAAAATAAAAGCACACCACACTTGTAAGAAACATCCCTCATTTTTAAAAAGCAAAATGATCTGATCCTGACGGGCCAGAGTGCGAGGTCCCGACCAACATTGCTTGCAGCTTTAATTAGGACTATGTCACTTTAACCCACAGATATATTGTTTTGGACTCAACTAGTAAATGGTATGTTCACATTCACAGTATTTGCTGTAATCTTTCCTCCTCTTCATACTTGTCTTGTCAAAAATACAATTCCAAAGTTTATCTGAAGTTAATATGAGGCAGTTAATCAAATTGTGGGTATCTTCCAAAATGAGTATTTTTTGTACAAAATTCCCTCTGTGACTCATTTCAGAAGATTGCCCCTTTATTTGATTAACTCAGACTACTGAAGCCTCATACTGAATTCTGATTCACTTTGGAATGCATTTACAGAACAAGGAGTGCTGATTTTGTCCCCCATCACTTACATTTGAAGCTCATTATGAATGATATGAACAACATATGAATAAAAGGACTGAGTAGAGCAAGAAAAAACAATTTCAATGTTTATATGGGTACCTGACTTTTAAGACACACAAAAACTGTGAACCCCTCCTTTAAATTAAGGAATGATATGAAATGAAGAGGAATGATGATCAAAACTACAAAATAAGAAGCAAGTTGTAATCAAGTAGAATAATCCTTTAAGGTATTAGTTAGCAACATGATTAATAATAGAAAGGTTATTGGTAGATTGAAGTACATGCTGTCCATGCCTATGTTTTAGCCAGCTGGCTGTATGGATTGCAACTGCAAATTTGGTATAGACATTCATTGTCCCCACAGGATGAATCCTTATGACTTAGGTGATCCACTGACTTTTCCTATAGCACCCTCATCAGGTCAGATTTTTTATTTGTCCAGTATGTTGGTCAATACTTGATCTTGTTTATGAATAAGTTCCCATTATTGTCATATAAGATACAGTAAAAACAAACTCCTCTACAGTTTTCGCGTTGGGCTTCCTGTGGTTGTAATGGCGATGTTAAGTGACAAGCTGTCAATGACCATCGGCTCAAGTGGCAACAGCAAACATCCACCCAGCCTGTCCTCACCATTGCTGCGGTGTTTATGATGGTGACAGCACAGGTGCACCATAGCAAATACTGAATACAAACTATACAAACAGGAGGCTTTCACCTCCCCTGCTTGAACTACATGCATTACATAAAAAAACACAATCAGTACATCACTTTTAGCCAACACATCAATAATCATTTAATCAGTAATAAATGAAGTTTTTGCATAAATAATGTCAAAGCATACTGACAGGAATGCTGTTTAATTTAATGAGCAGAGGATAAAGCAGTTAATAGATAAATTTGTTTCTGGAACACACACACACACACATAAGCATACACATACTGGACAGATCGGTATGTGTTTATATCAAAATTGGCTGTATTGTTATCAGTGGTGCACATGCTCTATCAGAAACACAATATAGTAACCGTTAGTGCTAACAGACAAGAACCCTGTTGAATTACATGTACACCAACCCTAAAACATACTTGCTCACACACACGTACACAATCACCAAGCATGTCACTTACCAGCCACCTGTACAAATGCTGCCACGTCCCTGCTGCTGCCTGTTACCACTGCACATGTATTCCAACGTGTGTGTATTAATGAGTGTGTGAAAGAACAATGTTCTAACACACTATCCAGCCCTCAGGTAGACCCATGGTAAACGTCACTAACAGCTAACAATAGATCCTCTGGGAAGGAGAGATGAGCGAGCGGCTGGATGCAGGACAATAATAGGCAACCTCTCCTCAGTTAGGGATGGATGGAGGCTACAGAGCATGCCCGGCAGAAAATCCCTGGGTATTAAAACATCACATGGCCACCCATCTCCACCATTAGTCACAGAGGAAACGGAGGGGATGAAAGCAAGGAGAGAAAGAGGCAGAGAGAGGACAAGAGTGAATGGGTGGAGGGGGGCTGTGTCACAACGCTGCTCGATCCCCCTTTTCATTACAGTGACAGAGGCACAGAGAGGAGGCATGAGCCAATAAGACATGAGGACTCTCTGCTGGTCTGAACCCCTCCCTGAGCTGAAAAGCCAACACCAATGCAGGCAAACAGGGAGATGGAGACAAAAGAAAAGCCCAGAAAGAGAAGAGAAATCCTGTCTAAAGGCATGAAATTAATGTTTAACCAGCTCAAATTTACACAAACTGTGTGTGAAAATAAAAATTGAAAGGACAAAAAAAGGAGGAAAATCTCATGAATTTACTGGCTGACATTTAGCTTTTATTATACTACACAAACCGTCAATGCTCTTTTGCCATGAGGAGCAAAGCTGAAATATGCCACATGGCAAGGAATCAGTCTTAACCATCAGAATCAGAATCTGTATGGAGGAATCAAAAATCTAGATGCAGAGAGGTAGATGTATGCACATCGCATTCTATATTTAGGACAGGTGCAGAATAACACATTCAATTCAGGAAGAAATTCGTATCCACCATCACTTTCATGCCTGTAGACAAATCTGGGTTATACAGGTTATAATCTATTAAATTAAGTTTTGCAGCAAAATTTAGTCCAGTTTTACAGATGACTCTTTACTGTGCTGTTATTATCAGCTGCTCTACAAAGAAACTGAAAAAAATGGCAAATAAAAGTCACAAGCCTCTGCCCCATGAATCCAATTTAACTGTCATATATCTCCATTAAAAATTCATGTTTTGATCGCATTCTGACCAACCAGGTACCTGAGCGATCTGTCTACACGGGGCTGATGGTGGGCTGCCACCCCACTGATGTCTTGCTAGCTTAGTACTTTTCCTAGCCAAATTCTACTTTTCTGTATCATGTTTATCATTCAATTTTTTATAAATTTTTAAAAATTAAAATTTTAAATTATGCTTTTATTCTAAGTATAATGCAAGAAAACGTGGAATTTGATGATTTAGATGATTAAATGCTGGGTTTAACTAGCTACTCCCCACAGCTTTCATATATCTCTCTCAAATCTTCATGCTAGCTACTCCCCACTTTCATGTTATTTTTTCACAAAGCCTTTGTCATAATTCATTTCAGACTAGCGTTTAGAGACTGAACAACCTCCACATTCACACAGACTACCATCATCTGTTGGAGGGGGTAACTGTCAACTGTAATGAACTGGCCACAGTAATGGCGGCAGTGCTTGAGAGCGCAACACATAAATCAGCTGCCAGATTCGTCTATACATATCCTGTCCATTGTCATGCTGAAAGTCCAGTAGGGTTGAAACATTGCCTTTTCCTCAATCCAATAAAATGTAAAACTTAAAATGAAAGTCAGAATTGAAAATCTAACCTGTGCTAATTTTCCTTTTATTTATATAGATTTTGTTTGGTTGTTTTTTTCTGCTGTTGTAGGTTTTAGTCTTATTTTCTGATATTCTTCTTTTTCTGCTCATGTTACACCCATAGAGTGGAAGCTCACTCAAGGGGTGACATATTTTAGAAAAATAATTTATTATGACATTTACCCACCTGAAAGAACAAACTGACACTTTGTGAGTCGGCTGATCTTCAGTGGCTTTACTCTTAACATTAACTGCCAACTTAAATTAGAACAACAATGCAAAACAATAACAATATAATATAAAAATCAGTATTTCAAAATACAGTAATCATGTACAAACTAGCTATTTCCATTTAATATCCATTTATCAATAGGCTAACAGAATCACTATATATATATATGTATAAATAAAATAGGCTATTAAAAATGATCAATTCTATAACAGAGCATTGAAAGTACTATATCAGTCTATTATTTACAATTCTTATCATTTCAGGTATAAAACAATGATCTAATTCCCTCATAACTTCAATCATGCAACATTTGCATTACAATATAATCTCCCTCATTCATCCTCTCTGTTTACACGTGACATATTAGAACGTGAGCTGCCTGGTTGTCTTGACAACGGTAAACAATAATGCTGCTTATCAGCTGTTCGGGCTCTGGCTCTGACTACATTCTATAACCGTTGTAAACAACTGAAAATAAACGTTATGAACCGTTATAAACTGGAACTGAAAATAAACGTTACTAAACGTTATAAACAAACTGAAAATAATCGTTATTAGCTGCTAGAGGAAAATGAACAAAACAAAGAAAATACAAACCACAAAACACTAACATTAAATCTTACACACACATACATACATACATATCAGTGCAGTCAGGCAAACCTTACATCTGTTTAATTTAAAGATAACTATCATTGTAACTGGCAAGCTAGTGCCAACTTGCTCCACCTAGCTAGCGGTAATAACCCCAGGTTCACCATATGGCAATTACTTTGTGGTAAAATTAATTCATTGCAAAAGTGTATGTATGCACAACAGCATATTATAAACTGAAATGATGGGAACCTTACAATAGGCAATACAATGTATATTGTTGCTTAATATGTAGGACTTGTTGAATTAAACACTTCCATTAGTGAAATGGATATTGTCTCCAGAGATCTGTGGTCCTTCGCTAGAAATAAAATCAAGAGTTAAAAGATGTTTCACAAACTTTAATCTTATAAGAAAGTCTTGCATTAGTCTTACTACGTCTTTCTTGTAATACTAGTGCAATTTTCAACAAGAAAAATGGAAGTGTGATTTATTCACACACTTCACTTCAATAATGAAACAGTGTTCACGTATATAACTGAAATATTAAATGAGAGGTTAATATTTTATTACATATACTTGATCATTGAAGTATTGAAATTTGATGTCAAGTTTACATTCATTCAGTTGTAATCAAAGTAAGTCCTCCTATTGTTAATTTTTTAAAGTCAAATTAGAAGGGTTCATATTTACTTATGCAGGTTTTAAGTGTTTCTCTTTGAGTGAAGTGTAAAAAAAAAAAAATCTACAGAAATCAGTTCTGCTTGGTTGTTCCATGGACCCAGAAACAACACCCCCTTAAAGACAAAATTATACTTGCATGAGAGAGACCTATTGTTAAATTGAGCAACTGCTTTGTCTCTTGTATTCAGGCCAGCAAGGTAGAGGGGATCTGTGCAGCAGGGATGACTCTAGGAAAAAGAGAGTTAGCCACTGGAAAAGTCCTGTGCTGTTCACCATGGGCAGATTGATTCTTATCCTTAGAGTGAGGGCTGGACTGGGTTTCGAAAGCTCCAGTGTGCAGAACCTGCTACATTGTTGCCATACTGTTGTAGGAAACTGTGGGATACTTTGAGTCAAGCATTTTATACAAATGCTGGAAGAGAGAAACAAGAGAAAAATTCTGCCATGCATCATTTACACAACAACACAACACTGTGTATATGTCTTGTTCAAGTCTTGTTCAAAGATGCTGATTACAGGGTATGTGCACCCTCTAGTGGCTCACCACTGTGACAGCGAGATTTTGAGTGATGTGAGTGAGACTCACCTAATTTTTCAGGAGTGTTGTTTTTTTAAATTCAGTTCCCCTACGGTCTGACTGGCTGACCTAAAAATCACCATACCATCCTGGGATTCCTTTGATTATTGGCATGAGAAACTGGTTCAGCAAGAACACACAACCTAGAAAATGTTGTGCAGCTGGTGCTAAGGATGGTGACTCAGTAGGTGTAGCAACACTTCAATGTTTTCATAAATTTATCAACTAATGAAATGTAAACAAATAACCAAAATTCTTCTGTTGTGGGCTCTCAATGAACAGACCCACAAGATCAGCTGCAGCTATTCTACAACTGCACTGGAATTGTTGAAAAAAAGATCCTATCAGGTACTCCCTTTGAAACTAAATGTCACTTGGCCATCACTTCTAATGACAAAAAGATCACTTAGTTGGCAATAAAGTAACAGTTTAGTTCAACTCTATACAAAATCAAAGGTTACTGCAGGTAAAAAAGAAGTATAAAGCAAGTATCAAGCAAAAATCTACATTTAGCAGCACTTTATTAGGAACAACTGTGCAATCCAATGCAATCTAATACAACAACTCAGCCATAAATTCCACTTTTATGAAGCTTATACATTTTCAGTATTTGCTGACATTGTCAGAAAAGTGATAATTTTACTTTCTGTTTATTATTGAGGTTGTTCTGCCCTTCAGAAAGTTGGTGTAATGTTTAGGTTCACTTTAGCACCACTCTATGTTTAAATGTAGTATTGCTGTAGTATAAACAGGAAGCAGGACAGCATTTTACAGTTGCAGGGGAGATCTCAGCAGATCAATGTGGTGTTCTAACATCTATTATAATCCTTTGATTTGTCTCATTGTGAGCATTGCCTGTGAGTGATTTTTTAGTGTTTGCAAGGTTATCTTTCAGTGTTGAAGAATATATGTTGTTGATAGGATGTTTTTATGTTTGCATTAAATTAATGCTAGATACTAGCTGATTGGTGCTCATGCTATATGCAATGTTCAGTACATACTGCCTCAGAAGCATATAGTTTACATTTAGTATATTTTGAGCACAGTCTGTGTAATCCTGGCTTTATATGGAGTGCTTTAACAAACATATGTCTATACATTTACTATTTGTATACAAGTAACTCAGTGTATGTTTCTGTTGTTTCAGTTTTACTCTTTTACTTGTCAACATGTTCTGCAAGAGTCTATTAAACCTGGAAGGCTATGTCCTGACTATGGTGTTGCTTATTGAGGAATTCTTATAGAGTTAGGCTGGCTGTCTAATTTTAGTTAGGAAACACCATTAGAGGGATAAGTACAGTAAATAGGCAAGCGACCAGCTGGTGCAAAGTCAACCACTGCAACAGATCAGACACAGCACATAAAACTGCATCATGGATCCAACCGAAGAGAATGACAGAACCTCTCAAGTCAGCACAAACAGCGACTGCACTTCTGCATCTTCCGCCAGTGCAGCAAGGACCTGTGTAAGGGCAGAGGCAGCACATGTACGTGCGTCATTTGCGTTTGAGAGAGAAGCTAAGCTAAAACTGGAGCAAGCTGAGAGAGAGGCTAAGATGAAATTTGAGCAGGCTGAGAGAGAGGCCAAACTGAAACACAAGCAGGCTGAGAGAGAGGCAAAACAGAGAACAGAGGATGCACAGGCGCTTCTGGAGAAGGCAAGACTGGATGCTGAACTGGGAGCTTTGGAACTCCAGAGAGAGGCAGCTGCTGCCAATGCACAGGCAGAGATCTTGGAGGCAACTGAAGAACAAGTTAGAGCACCTCGCAGCAAGATGTCTTTAGAGAGAGAGATTGATGATCGTACAAGAGCATATGAAAAAAAACAAAAGATTGAGTTACATGTAGACTCATGTCATGATGTCCCTGCACCTTCACCCATCCAACCTGACGACAGCCTAGTCACATGGGGAACTGCATATGGGGTATTTCAAACTAACCCCTCTACCCAGAAACCTGTCAAACTTGAGCATGCCCCATCTTTCGATTTGATGCCCTCCAAACCATTTTCTTATGCCAACAAGACCTATCAGCTGACCCAGTTAAGACCCCTGTGATGACAGACTTTGTTAAGTACTTAGCATGTCAGGAGCTAGTGACTACAAGGCTAAACCAGTTTGATGACCAACCTGAGAGTTTTAGGACGTGGCAGTCTTCCTTCCTCAATGCCATCAGAGGTCTTGACCTTTCAGCCAGTGAAGAATCGGACCTCTTGACCAAGTGGCTAGGCAAGGAGTCATCCCACCATGTCAGGAGAATTCATTTGGCGCATGTCAATAATCCTGAGGTAGCATTAACGAAAGCATGGGATAGACTGAGTAAGTGTTATGGAGTAATTGAAGATGCTCTTTTCAAGAAACTGGATATGTTTTCTAGGATCTCCAGTAAGGACCATATCAAACTTAGGGAGCTAGGAGACCTCCTTATGGAGTTTCAGTAAGGTCGGTTGTGGTCCAATAAGGACCATATCAAACTTTGGGAGCTAGGAGACCTCCTTATGGAGTTTTAGTCTGCGAAGGAGGATGGATACCTACCTGGGTTGACCTTCCTGGACACTGCTCATGGTGGAGAAACTTCCACATGCCCGACAGGAGAAATGGATATCTCAAGAGTCTAGGTTCAGAAATGAACATAATGAGCTCTTTCCCCCATTCTCCTTTTTCACTGGATTTATCTGCTATGAAGCACACACCAGGAATGACTCAAGCTTTGCTCTCCCTAGCAATACCAGTCTTCCTGCAAGAGATAAAGCAGTCAATCGGACAGAGAGAATCCCAGTATCAGTTCACAAGACAGACATCTCTTTAGACATTGAACATGACACAAACATCTCTCCTAAACAAGTTGAGAATCCAGGGAACAACTGTCCATCGTAAACCACACCCATTAAGGAAGTGCCATGGATTCAGAGCATGTAGCATATCCTGTGAAAATGAGTTATGCTACAGGTGTTGTGCGCCAATGTCCCATTTAGCCAAGAACTGTAAAGTAACTGTGAAATGCAGCGAGTGTAAAGGATAAAGGATTTTATTCATCGTATGCCTGGATTTTAACTATTTTGATACACAGTGGCAGTGAAACCATACAGACGAAGTCAGCCTTATATCATTCGTCATTGTTGTGTGGGGGAAACCTCTACAAATAGTTTGTGGCTCCCAACAACAAAAATCCCCTGATGGACGAACACTGAAGGGATCCTGAATTAAACCAGAAGGAACTGTCTAAAGCACATGAGAAAAACCGTATAGCTGATTCACCACAGCTGGGCCTGTTTGGGCCCGTTGCCGGTAAGTGTTGCTTCCAAAAACATCTCATTTGGTGCTGGTTGTTTTTGCCTTACTGCTACAGCTACCACACAATAAACGAGAGAGAAACAAACCATCGTTCACAATTCAACACTGCTGCTGAGGTCTTTGTCTGTTTTCGGCCACACAGATCATCTAAAGCCAGACTGCCTACAACACTCTACAGTGGAGGAGAGACCTCTGAAATCAATTCCTCCTGTCATTTTCACCTCTATTATCTGCACAATCGCTAATAGTGAGTGAATAGTGGTCGTACATTCATCAGTGCCGCTGAATCTGGAAGCCAATACCAGCTGGAAGATCTTGACAACTGGTCAAAAGCTAGCAGTCTCCTCTTTCCACCTCCAGAATATATCCTCATAGGTGACTCCATGGTTAGTCGCTATCCTAAATGGCATTACATACTCATTCTCAGGTGCAAAAGTCCTTAATATTCTCACTCATATTCCTGCCATCATTGAGAATCACCCATCTGCCCACAACAAAAGTGTACATGCGGGCATGAATGACATCAGGTGCAGGCAATCAATTCAGCTTCAGAAGCATTATGAAATCCTAGTGGTGACGATTGAAAGCCTCGGCAAAATTTGCATATTTTCAGGTTTAATCCTGATCCTTCAAAGGAGCTCAGATGTTCAGTCGTTTCTACAGTGCTGATCGGTGGTAACGTAACTTTTACTGAGCATGTAGCTATGGATATATTAGCCACTTCGACTCATTCTGGAAGATGACTGATCTTTACAAACGTGATAATCTCCACCTCAACAAGAAGGGAATTTTAGTCCTGGCCACAAAGTTTGCCTGCCATCTATCCAGTCTTGCAGTCTGACGCCATGCCACTGTTATTGTAGCTTCGGCAAGTAAAGCCGGACTTCCCCATCTTGATTTGCAGATCAATATTAAAACTGACCTATATCCTGCTGCCTATATTCCCCCTAGTCCACTCAAAACTACCAACCCATCTCTCACCACTGTCCACTGAATGTGCAAGGGCTCCTCATGTATGCAAGCCCAAGCATGCCAAAAATGCTCTTCTGTTCACCCCTTCCCTGTTATTGTAAATTGCAGACCACATAGACAGCGAGCAACTGAAGGTTGGCAGCTTCTGGGACAGAGCACCTCTCACTTTCTAGAAAGCCCCATGGGAGAGCAAATATGGGCAATTTACTTCCTATTGACTGTAGCCCCATTGTCTCCCCCACTGCTCTCTCACCAAAAACTGGTCTCCTATATGTAAGATCAATCAGTAATAAATCTTTAATCATCAGTGTTTTTATTGTCTCAAATAGTCTGGGCTGTTTTATGATCACTGAGACATGGCTGTCTCAGGGGGACGCCATTCCTCTGAATGAGGTTGGATTTGCTTATTTTAATAATCCTAGGCCCTCTGGAAGAGGAGGTGGTCTTGCTGTATTTTATAAGTCAGATCTTAAATACGATCCTGTTACTTTTGGCAATTTTAACTTCTTTTAAGTTTTTAGTTTCTTAATCACTGGTTCTCCTTCTTTACTCTATATAAATAAGTTAAAGATAAATGAAACTAAACAAAACCAAAAACCAACATGGTAGAAGCCAGAGGGGAGAGGGCAGATAACTGACTGCCTCCAGCTTATATAGAAGCTGGGCAGTCCAGGTGAGCTGAATCTTCCTGATGACCCAACTCCACCCACCAGGCTCCTGCAGGCAGAGGACAAAGAGTCTGTCTGGAGAGGGTCGTCACACCACACCTCATAAAGCTGTGGTTCCACCACAAACTCTAAAACTAAACAAACAAGGTTAATACAGTTAAAACTGGCATTCCAATATGAGCCACCAAGTTCATTATCCCTTTTAGCTAAACAGTTGAAATACACACAATACTAAAGACAAAAGTACATATCCCATCAATCTCTGACACAGAATTCCCCCTATACCCTGAATTTCACCTTGTCGAAGCTCAGATGTCTGCAACCTTGGTACCGGAGGAAGCATCTTTAAGACTAAGAAGGAGACAAGAATAATGGCATAAGCAGAGATAGGACAGAGCAAAAGCCATGTGGGATAGTACTGTACAAAATGTAGGAGAATTTCTTAAGCATTGAAGTTCTCTGAACAGAGATCACAGAGTGATGAATCTTTCTCTTTACTCGTACATGCCAGCATGGAGAAGGGCACATAGCCATTCTCTAGAACAAAACAGTCTCAGCTTAAATACAGTATGTCCTAGTAGGAATTAGACAGAGAGAGGGTAATAAAGTAATAAAAAGATAAAGTAACACAGTCGTAAAATAATAAAACACCTAGCCTAACCAATGAACACTGCTAAACTCTTGATGACATCCTAACAAATTTGACACAGTCAATTCTGCTACCATGTGTCTCTAACAAGATTCCTTATACAGATGTCCTTCAGCTACCAAAATTAAGGCACATGCTTTGACACACTAAATCCCTTACAAAAATGACACGTGTCAAGGCCAACTCCCTGACTCTGCAGCGCCAAAGACAATGCACCAGGTGAGTGTCAGCATCAAGGCCCAATCCCTGACTACACAACACAAACAGGAAGGTAAAAAACCCTTTCCATTAAACAAACCTGATACAAAACACAAAACTAAAGTGCTGATTCCAAATGTGCATCAGCAAAACCAAAAGGTGGTCCACACAAACAAACTGGAGCTTTCCCATTCTAGGTTCACAAATACAACTACATAAGCTCATTATAGTATTTATTCACTGTAAACCAGTGGGTCCAGTAAGCACCTGCTATGCAGTTACCCCCAGAAAGCCACGGATGTGATCCCGAGCATATAGCTCTACCCACTTTCTCTGCCACTTTAAGAGGTCAAGCTAAATCAAACTAATGGCCAGAGCGTGTTACCAAAACCTAGTGGGAAAAACTCCAGTAACAATGGACATCTTAAACCAAAATGCACGATGGATAAGCACTTACTAAATTTCAAGCAAACAAAACAAAAAAGGGACAAAGGACTACAAATTTGCTCTCCCCCAAAACAGAACAAAACTCATGTGTGATACTTCCCAAATTGGTAGCCAAGTAGGCAAACTCTTTCCAAAAACCCAATGCCTACAAACAAATTGACAACCCCCATCATCACATGAGGTAGCAAAAACAAAAGTGGGCCAAATTACCACAAAGGCTAGGTTTCATCTTACCAAAATAGTTAATTTGATCCCGGACAAGCCCCCAATTTGTCACAACCCAGCTCAAGGCTGGACAAAGGAGGGGAGACCACACATGAGTTTTAAATAAAAATAGATTAATTGTAAATAACTTAAAAATAAATGAAACTAAACAAAACCAAAAACCAACATGGTGGAAACCAGAGGGGAGAGGGCAGATAACTGACTGTCTCCAGCTTATACTGAAGCTGGGCAGTCCAGGTGAGCTGAATCTTCCTGACGACCCAACTCCGCCCACCAGGCTCCTGCAGGCAGAGGACAAAGAGTCTGTGAGAGAGGGTCGTCACAATGCTGGCTCTGCCACCAAAGTCTGTGATGCTTTTAATTCTTCATCTTTTAATTTGTTTTTATCTCCTCTTAACCCTAATGCTCTTTTAAATTATTTTAATGATCAGTGCCTATCCATCCTAGATCATATTGCACCATTTAAAACAAGGACACAAAAATCATGACCTCCCCTGACTCAATGACCACACTCGAGCACTAAGACTCTGAAATCCAAATGACAGTGGAAGGCCAACAAGTCAGAATCAGTGCTTATCAACCTAAAAATCTAATATTAACCTACCAGAATGCAGTTAAGGATGCCAGATCAGCTTATTTTTCAGACTTTATCTCCAGAAACAACCATAATCCTAAAGTTCTCCTTACATTGATTAACTCTGTTATTGATGATACCTCCACCTCTTCTCCTGAACCGGATGTTGATCTCTCTGACAGATTTCTTGCTCATTTTATTAGCAAGGCCATGTCACGCCATTGTCCACCCTCTGCTTAAAAAACCCAATTTGGACCCTCTGTCCTCAAGCAACTACAGGCCCATCTTCAAATTGTCTTTTTTATCCAAGGTTCTGCAGAAAGTAATTTCATCTCAATTGATTTGTTTTATGAATGGCATCAATGTTTTTAACCAGAGGACTTCACAGTACTGAGACAGCTCTTGTTTAGGTAACTAATGACCTACTTCTAGCTGCAGACAGAGGTGACTGCTTGAATTCAGTCCTTTTAGATTAAACTGCTGCATTCAACACTGTCAGCCAACACTGTCAGCTAAATCGCCTAGAGACTTGGGTTGGCATCAAGGACCCGGCTCTTACTTTATTACGAACATACCTCTTCAATAGAAATTTTTCTATCGCTCTGGGTATCTCCACCTCCACAACAGCTCAGTTGAATTGTGGGGTCCCTTAAGGATCAGTTCTTGGCCCCTTATGTTCTCCTTATACATGTTGCCCCTTGGCCAACTTCAGAATCATGATGTGCTTTATCGCTGATGACACGCAGTTATACCATTAAAACCCTTAGATCCGAGCAGCCTAGTCAAACTTAAATCTTGCCTCTCTGACATTAAATCCTGGATGTCCCAAAATTTTCTTAAATTTAATGATGACAAGTCTGAGGTCATTCTGTTCGGTCCCCCACATTCTGTCAGCTCTATTGGAGCAAACCTTGGCAATCTGTCAAAGAAAAGTTACACAGGCTGCTAGGAATCTGGGGGAAATATTTGATTCCAACCTCTGTTTTGATAACCAAGTCAAAAATGTTGTCAAGTTGTGTTTCTTCCAGCTGAAGATCATCTCTAAAATTAGGTCATTTTTATCTTATGCCGATCCTCCAAAAATTATACATGCTTTTATATATTCTTGGCTTGACTACTGCAACGCACTTTATTAATTTATTCAGGTATCAGCCAGGGCTCTCTTCACCGTCTCCAGTTGGTCCAAAATACTGCTGCTCGTCTCATTACTCTGACAAAAAGGTATGACCGCATTACCCCTGTGCTTGCTTCCCAACACTGGCTCCAAGTTAGCTTTTGCATTGATTTTAAAATTTCATTACTCACCTTTAAGGCTTTAAACAGCCTTGCTCCTTGTTCCATATCTGCATTATTGACCTGGTGTATGCCCCCTCGACCCTTAAGATCCTCAGATGGAGCCCTGTTGGTCACTCCCTAGTCGCAGCTTGTGACAAAGGGTGATCAGGCTTTTGCTGTTAGAGCTCCCACACTCTGGAACTCCTTGCCTACTGAACTCAGACACACAAAGTCTCTAGCTTCTTTTCAAAGTCTTCTTAAAACTTGTTTTCTTTGGGAAAGCTTTTGGAAATGTTTGATATGTTTTATTTACTGATTTTGCACCTATTAATTGATCATATTCTTTTTATTTATTTATTTATTTATTATTTTTACTTCTGTGCATTTTATTGTTTTATTGTTACTATTATTGTGCATCTTCTATTGTTACTCTACTTCTGCCTTTACCTCTGTGTTCTGTGCTCCTCTTTGCTTTATTTTTTTCAGCCTTGTTGATTTTCTTTTCTTTTGTAAAGCACTTTGTTAAGAAAAGTGCTATAAAATAAAGTTTATCGTTATTATCCTCATCTGAAATCTGTGGAAAGTCACATCCCAGAGCTTGATCCAAATGCCCAAATCCTTCTTTTGAAAGGGAGAGACATTGTAAGAGGTCTATAATTAGCTAAAACACCTGAATCAAGAGTAGGCTTCTTAAGAAGAGGTTCAATTACAGCTACTTTAAAAGACTGTGGTACATAGCCTGTTACTTAAGACAGATTGATCATACCTAGTAAAGAAGTGCTAACTAAGGGTAAGGCTTCCTTAAGCAACCTAGTTGGGATGGGGTCTAAGAGACAGGTTGATGGTTTAGCTGAACAAATCATTGAAGTTAGTTCAGAAAAGTCGACTGGAGAAAAACAGTCCAAATATATGTCAGGATTTACAGCTGTTTCTAAGGTGCCTGTGTTTGGGGAGAAATCGGTGCCTGTTGAGGGCAGGAGGTGATGAATTTTGTCTCTAATACTTAGAATTTTATCATTAAAGAAGCTCATGAAGTCATTACTACTGAGAGCTATAGGAATACGTAGATCAATAGAGTTATGACTCTTTGTCAGCCTGGCCAAAGTGCTGAAAAGGAACCTAATGCTGAGTAATAGGTAGCTCCTATCCTCCCAGACTAAGCAAGATTCCCCCAGTTTGATGGAACGCCAGATCCTTTCAAATTTTCATGATGTTTGCTTTAATTTGTGGGTTTCGTAGTTATACCATGGAGCTAATCTCTTATATTTTATTATCTTCCTTCCTGATTGGTTTTCCATGGTGTGGAGCCGCACTCCAACACTGCAAATAAACTACATTTATTACATGTACTGTTTTCACTAAAGGAGGCAGAGGAATAACTAAACATTTGACACACCGAACAAGAGAGAGCAGGAGGACGAGAGGGAGAGAGAGAAGCCAACTGTTTCGCCAAGTTTAGCTATGAGCTAGCTGCTGAGCTGAAGATAACTGTGGGATTAATGAGTAAAGTCGTAGTGTACGTTTAAATATACAGCAGGTATTTATCCACAGTAGTGAGAAATATAGCAAAGGTAACTGAGCTGGGAGCAGCAAAAACATATCAGGCAACCAGAAATGACACAATACGCTTACCGTAGCATGTCCAATTTACTGATGACTGTTTTGGAAGTTTCCCCGATTATTGTCGGTGAGTTATTTGGAGAGTCATTTATGTCCATGAAGGATGCCCACATTTTACTTAAAAACCTGCCAAAGTCTGGGTCTTTAAGCAAAGAGGTACTGAAGTGCCATCTGGAGGGTTGTTTATGGAATTGTTTACTGTGTAGATGTAATGAGATAGGAGCATGATCACTTATTATAATTGAGTGGATTGAGGTGTCAGTTATGCCCTGTATGATCAATTTACTAGTTAGGAAAAAGTCTATATGAGAGAATAAATGATGTAGTGGTGAGAAATATGAAAATTCTTTTGCTGTTGGATTATTTAGTTGCCATTTGTCGTCAAGTCCAAACTCTTCCGTATACTATTTTATTGTCTCTGTGGATTTCCATTTTCTGTTTGCTGTTCCTGTTCGGTCTGTTGCTGGGTTGAGAACTGTGTTAAAATCACCTCCAATGATAATTTTGGATTCTGTGAAACTACATAAAGTGAAGAATCTATGAAAGAAGAAGGGGTCATGTGTGTCGAGTTCGTAGATATTTGCTATGGTTGGACTGGTATTGTTTATTGATGATTTGAAATGATGAATCTGCCATCTGGGTCAATGATGGTGGAGATTAGGGGGACTCTCTTGTGAATCAGTATGGATATACCTCTTTGTCTTGAGTTATAGGGAGCAGAGAAAACTTGACTGAATTCTGGTGAAGTAGGCAGATATCTGGATTTAGTTTATTTAAGAAAATAAATATTTTAATCTCTTTAGTTTGGGAGCCAGTCCCACGTAAATTCCAGTTTAGGAATTTAAGTTAAGCCATGATTCAAGATTATTGGTGAAATGTATCCTGGTAAATACTTGCTTTGAGTTGTGTGAGTGTGAGAGTGTGTGTGTGAGTGTGTGTGTGTGTATTTGCCTCTGCTGTCACTAGATGTCATATATGATACAATAATACAACATATAATGAGAAGGAGAGGGGGAAATAATAACAACAAAAACAGCAATAAACACTTACATAAACACATGTAAACAAGCATAATACTACACAGCAAGAGATAGGAGAGAGTAATGGAAGAGGTTTGGATTTTAATAAGGCATATAACGGTCACTGAGTGTTAGATAGTTATAGTTATACTTAGTTATAGTTTGTCCACAACCAGAGGGGTGTTCCATCAACACAGCTAAAGAAAGCTGCGCTTACTTGAAAAAGCCTGACTAGAATTAACGTCAACTTTAACTTGAGGCTCAAGCCGTTCCACTAACGCAGTTTAGCTGCCTCTAGTCAGCACTAAGTCTAACCAGGCTGGAATAAGCTTCAAGTGTGTGCATGCACAGAGTATATAAGCAGCCCAAAACAGTTGATTGTAGAAAAGACGATACTATATCACAAAAAGAAGAGAAAACTGGAGCAGTGTTCTTCTCCACAGCAGAACAAACCTGCTAATGAAACTATATGAAGAAAATAAACGGGTTTTCACCAAAAAGGCCAATACTACTACAATTAACAAGGTGAAGGAGATGGCTTGGCACAAACTTGATGACAGATTAAATACATTCCTGTAGGTGAGTAGTGATGGCCTAAAGGTTAGAGGAATTAATTTATCACCAGAAGGTTGACGGTTCAATCCCCGCATCCGGCTTGATGAGTCTGGGTGGGGAAAGTGAAGAACAGTGCTTGTCCCTGTTTTTATCTGGTTTTATCTTTATTTGTTAATAAATCAGCATTCAGTAGTATCACCCTTCAGATCAGTGTGGTTGTATTATCACTGGCTAGATAATATCAGATGTATAATTAAAATTAGTGTCGGCAACCTAAGAGAACCAACAACCAAAACTGTCATACTCTTTGACACATTTTCTCTTTCACAAAATGTCCATTAACAAGCGGCAATGAAAGTTAAAAATTAAGTTGCAGTTGGAGATAAAGAAACTGAAGAAGGATATAAGAACAGTGGAAACTGCTTAGTGATCACATCTGTCCGGGTCAAATATCACTATAATATCATAACCTTTTTTTTTCTTTATTTCTCATGCAGAATACCATCGAATTGACATTTGTATATTTATTACCCTACATGAATATAGAGTTACTGAATTTTATTGACTGTTTCAAAATACAGTACAGCTGTTTCAAGCACATGGTGTGCATTTTTGAAGCAGCAGGTTCTGACTTTTGCCAGTGACAAGTTCCTTCTTTTCCCCGGTGTCAGAAAAGGCAAAGCGGTGAATTTTGCTTTCTATAAGCAGTTAATACTGTATAGCCTACATTTAAACACAGCAGAAGGACATGGTTCGGCCTTTATTTAATTTTCTTTTTGTCTTCACAGCTTGAACAAAATGAGTGAATTAATAAATAAATAACTTCAAAATAACGCTGGCACACTTTTATTTCTTAAATTATAGTCCAATACAGGTCCAGTCCAATACAGGAGTGACCACAAATAAAATGGGGATTTACTTAAGTATTTTTGTAAAAGTCCCTCACAGTTCTTCTATTTTATGTTTCCTGAACAGAGACAAGTCGGACATTCTTTGACATGCAGCTGAGTTAAGCTTGACCGTTAGCCTGCAATGGAGCAGGCTAGTTCTGCTGACTAAGTTACCATGGTTACTGAGCTGGGACTCATATAAGCCGCAGTGATGGAACGGAACTCTCACTTTAATTAGCGAGGCTTATCGAATTAAGCCAGGCTATCCCGCTAACCAGCTTGATGGAACACCCCCCAGGTTGGCATGTTTCTTGTTTTGTCTGTGATGTGTCAGGATGGGATAGAGAGTTTTACGACGTTTGTTTATTTCATGTAGGAATTGGTTGTTGAGTCCGTATTTTGTGCCTTGAAATGCTCCAGTTTGGCGATGATGGGTCGAGGTGACTTGTTAGTGCGGGAGCTAAGACAGTGAACACGGTGGAAAGTGATCTGATTTACAGTGTTGAGTGGGAGTTTGAGTTGGGTTCTAATGAAGTTCTTGGTCAGTGTTTCAGGATTGTCAGATGTGTGTTCAGGTATGCCGGAAAAGATCAGGTTATCACGCATGCTTCTGGTTTGAATTTCCAATATGGTTTTGTGGTAGAAGAATCATAATCATACACTGGAGAAATTTGAGTGTGTTTGTATTACATGTCACTTTGCTTGGGTCTGCATTAAAGTCTTCACCTTTTTTAAAAAAAATACTCTCTGGAGGAGATCAAGAAATAAGGGTGTAAAATGACTAGAATAACTTATAAAAAAAATAAAAGGCCAGAAGACAACTTGGCAATAATGGTGTAAAGTGATTCCCAATACTTATATAAAAAAATTGGATATAACCAGGTAGAATTGAATATGCCAGTACATATCCTCAAACAGCTCAAAACCTGTTTTGAAGAGTTTTGACCAACAACGAGTGACGGAGATAAAAATAACAGAATAATTGGTCAAAAATTAGGGAGGGTGGACGATAGGTGTGACCTATGCCGACCCAAGGGAATAAAAACTACGCCCCAAAGAAAAAAACCTTCGGAGCGATTTGGTTCGTTGTAAAAGTGCTAATTGCTCCCCTTTTTTGCCAGCATTAAAGAACACTTTGCTGCTTGGACCTCTGACTCCCTTTTTATTTTCAAAAGATAGTTTTTTGATCTGGTATATGTTCCTTCAACAATCTGAGACAACAGTTTCTTTAATTGTTTTGTTTTCTTTTGTCCATTTTTTCGTTGAGTGTTTTGACGGAGGTTTGGAGAGAGCTGTTGGACTGTTCTAACTTTTCGATGTATTTGTGGGCAAATTCCAGGCTTGAGCAAAGCTCTTTTATATAACCAGTAAGTCAGTCAGTCTGTTTTTTATTGATGGATTGTAGGTCACTGACCTCGATTTCTGTTGTCTGAAGATTGTTTGTATCTGTAGATGATGTCTTCTTTCGTTTATTAAGGTTGGATGAGACTTGCTGAGGGAGTTGTATCCATTTTGTATTGGTTGTAATGGTGATTGATGAATGCTTCCAGGTCTGCTAATTCTTCCAGTGTGCAAAAAAAAAAAAAGTGTTCCAGTTGTGGCTCAGGAGGTGGAGCGAGTTCTAATCGGAAGATTGGCAATTCGATTTCCGGCTCCTCCAGTCCACATGCCGATGTGTCCTTGGGCAAGATACTTAACCCCAAATTGCTCCTGATGGCTGTGCCATCAGTGTATGAATGTGTGTGAATGGTTCATTTCCTCTGATGGGCAGGTTGGGACTCTGCATGGTAGCCCCTGTACCCATTCAGCGTATGAATGTGTGTGAATGGGTGAATGTGATTTGTAGTGTAAAAGCGCTTTGAGTAGTCGGAAGACTAGAAAGGCGCTATACAAGTACAGTCCATTTATCATTTACTGAGGTGTGGGTTATTGTGTTGTAAAATGGAAAGAAAAGTCTCCAAAAGAAGTCAGATAGTCAAAGATCTGTTTGTTTTTACTCAGTGACTGGGCACCGTCATGATGGATCTCACCTCCTTGTGTAATGTCTTGTCTCCTAGAGCATGACACAGACAGTGTAACGGCTCTTGTCAATTAGATGTATTTATCTTTTTAATAATTCTGCCTGGCTTGTAGCAGCTTTTCTCCCCCTAGTGCGTTGGATAGGTTAGGGGAGTATGGCTTGGGAGTGGAGCGGCAACTCAAGTTGGGCTGCCTGAGCTGGCTCGCAGGCATCACTTCATATTCAGGAGAGAGGGAGAGAGGGAGAGGAAGAACTTGCACAACAGAAGAAAATTACATTCAGGAGAGAGAGAGAGAGAGAGAGAGAGAGAGAGAGGCAATACAGCAGAAGAAAACTACATTCAGGAGAGAGAGAAAAAAAGAGAAGTAGCAACATGCTGGTCCAGTCAGCAGTTCAAGCAGAAAAAACAAGGTAAATTACTGCATCCATGGCCGTCAGAAACAGATTATACTAACATGATAAGACAGACAAATGGAGAATACACATAATATTCCTGTATAAATTGTATTTTTCATTCCATAGTGTTTCCACTGATAAGAATTATCATTCTCTTCTCACTTTTAGAACCTTTTTTTTCAGAGACACCAATTGGAGAAGCAGCCTGCTGGTCCAGTGAGCAGTTCATGTAGGAACAGGAGGAAAAACCAAGGTAAATGCCTGCATCCATGGCCAGTGTCAGTTAGTCTCAGTTAGAGAATGGATGAGAATGGGTGAGAATAAAGCACAGAGGACACCCCATTTCTGGGTTTGCCTGAGGCCCCCAAATCACTAAGCCTGCCCCTGTGCATAATTTTATGGTAATTAGTGGCCCTCTTGCTATTTGTTTGATCAGAATTTGGGAAATACGTTTGTGTTGTGAACTGACCACAAGTTCTTTGTCTTTCTTTTATGACACTTCACTGAGACTGCAGGCCCAGTGGTGCTAACAGCCGACGTAGGATTGGGGGGTCCCATGGTGTTCCCCCTCACCTGCACTTCACAGCCCCAGATTGTACTTTATTTTTGCTTTTTCTTATTTTATTCATTAGTAACAAATTTTCTTTTTTTCGCAGTGTGTGTGTAGGGCACAGGCACATATAATGGTGAGTAACCTGTCCCCATTGACCTCTTTAGTGGTCTCTCCCTTGCTGTGCAATATAGTATATGTTCTTAAAAAAAGAAAATGATTACTATATTTTAGTGGATGACAGGTTTCAAATAAATTAATGTAAATTTTAGCCACTTTACAATCTTATTCCTGTGTTGTGTATGTATACATATACTTTTTTCCCTCCAAATATAAAAAAATCTTGAGTTTTGGGAGAAGTCCTTGTATCTCTTCTTCATAGACTGCACAGTGTATATTTTATTAAATCTGTGGGGATTGGCCAGTCTAGGAGTTGCCTGGGGATTGTCATTAAGGGCCATTGCAGCAAAGTGTCAGTAGTTAAATCTAGGCCTTACTATGACCTGGCCACACTAGGGCAGCATGAGACAGAGCCTGAAAGTGGGTGTTAAGAGCAACAGTTTAAAAGGAAAATACCTGGCGCCTGATAACTGCTGCTCCAATTATGGATCTATTGCGGCATCAGTCAAAGAATGATGTTACTTGATAGAAATAACACAAATAAACAATTAAAATATGTTAATTACTGAAAGAGCAGAAAGGATGTGAGCAATAAATCTCAGCAGGCAAGATAAGATGGCTACATTTGTACTATAGCCAAGTAAGCAGCGGTAATGCTTTAACCATCCATTCTGTATAGTCATAGAGAACAGAACTGAGTGAAACAATAACAACAGTGATTGCACAGCTGTATAGGACTGTATATACTTTTCCTAAATAAGCCAAGGTGCACTTGGAATGAAAAATAAGAAAAGAGGAACGGAAAAGCCTTTTGGCTTGCGAAAAAATAAGAACATTTAAAGAATGGTGTCATGATTCATTCATTATTCAAATTCTATACACGTAATATTTTCATGAGTAAATACGATGTTCGAGCCGGCATTGGTGCTGTTATTCCCGTTTCCACATGTAGTTTGATTAATCTACAGTATTACTATCATGCAGTATTATTAATATTGCAGTAAAGCTGTTTCTACATCAGCCTGACAGTTCTTTACAGTTCCTCCAGACAAGCTGACCAATCAATTAAGACATTCTGATCAAAATTGTGCTGTTCACTAAAAAACTTCTGCAAAGGATACGCCTGTGCTTCCTTGCCTAAAGCTCCTTTGGGAGCCTCCTCTGTCCTCTCTCCTTGTCTCCTTCTCATTTAAGACTTATTTAAGGGTTTGGAAAATCCCTGATGATGTCATATAAGGGTTTGGAAAATCCTCCATCCTCCAGCACATGAGTTAGTCTGGGAGGCTCTGCTTTATCTAGAGAGTAAAGAAGAGAAGAGAAATCTGAATCTTCACTGTCAAATTCTGAGCTTTACAACACAGGTTTGTGGAAGTGTGTCATAGCTCAAACAAAGGAGATTTCTGAGGACCTTAGAGGAAGAGTTGCTGATACTTACAAGGCTGGAAAGGGTTACAAAACCATTTCTAAAGAGTTTGAACTCCACCAGTCGACTGTCTGGCAGATAATGTACAAATTAAATACATCCAACACCATTGTTATCCTCCCAAGGAGTGGTTGAATAACAAAGATCATACCAAGAGCAGATGTGTAATAGTCTGGGAGGTCATAAGGGACCCCTTTGTAACGTCTAGGAAACTAAAGGCCTCTCTTGCAATAGCTAAAGTCAATGTTGATGAGTCCACCATCATGAGAACATTGAACATCAATGGACAATCTACAGTTTGCTCAAGACTATGGAATTGGAAAGGATTTGAAAATTGTTCTGTGGATGGATTAGATGAAAATTGAACGGCTTGAATGAGAATCATTGTTTGGCGATGAGCAAACACTGCATTCCAGCATAAGAACCTTATCCCATCTGTGAAACATGGTGGTGGCAGTATCATGGATTGGGCCTGCTTTGCTGCCTCTGGACCAGGATGGCTTGCAATCATTGATGGAGCTATGAATTTTGAGTTGTACCAGCAAATTCTACAGGGAAATGTCAAAGTATCTGTCTGTGAACTGAAGTTCAACAGAAAGTGGGTCATGCAGTAAGCCAACAACCCTAAATACACAAGTCAAGTCGCTCTACCAAAGAATGGTTAAGGCAGAAGAAAATGTTTTGGAATGGCCGAGTCCTGGACTTAATCATGCTGTGGAAGGACCTGAAGCATGTAGCTCATGCAGAGAAACCCACCAACATCCCAAAGTTGAGACTGTTATGTAAGGAGGAATGGGCTAAAATTCCTCCAAGCTGATGTGCAGGGCTGATAAAGTTACTGGAAACATTTGGTTGAAGTTATTGCTGCAAAAGCAGGGCACACCAGTTACTGAAAGCAAGGGTTCAAGACTTTTGCCTGACACAAGTGTGTAAGATTTGACAGTTTTCTTCAATAAATAAATGAATAAGTTTAATGTTTTTGTCTCATTTGTTTAATTGGGTTCCCTCTATCTAGTTTTAGGACTTGTGTAAAAATCTGATCACACTTAATGTCATACTTATGCATAAATAGAGAACATTCAAAAGGGTTCACAAACTTTCAAGCACCACTGTATAACGCATGAGTGTGTGTGGTGTGGTCACTGTGGTTGTAATTTTGTTTTTTTTTGTTTTTTTTTTTTTTTTACAAAAGGATGTTACTTAAAGAAAAAACAGACACAACAGTTTTGGTTGCAACAGTTTATTTTATCATTCAAAAAGAATGGACCCCATTAAAATATGTGACTATAAGCCAAACTTTATCTGTCAACATAAATAATATTGCACAATTTACTTAATCAAAGTGCATATGCCAAAAACATTAAAGGAATAGTTGGAAATTTTGGGAAATTATTTGCTTTCTTGCCAAGTTAGATGAAAAGATGCTCTCATTTTGATACAGTAAATATGAAGCTACAGTTTGCTGTTGGCTTCGCACAAATACTGGAAACAGCTAGTCTGACTCCGTCCAAAGTAGGGCTGTAACTAGATCAGAATTTCCTGTTTGGCTGCATATTTAACTTTTTGGGGAGGGATGGAGGTTGGTGGGGTTTTTGTATATTATTTTGTCATGTGATTGTGCTTCCTGTTTTTTCTCAACTATAGATATTTTTCAGTTTTATAAATACTCATTATTACAAATATTTTTTCTTCAGTACACCCTACCTTACTATTCCTACACCTGCAGAGCAGAAGCCCCAAACTAAACTAATATAACAGCCAACATCTCAAGTTGGACATTTTATCTACAAGAAGTCAATGAAATAAAGTGTGTTCTGGTCATAATCCAGTAATAAAAATTCATCTCTCCTGTGTGGCTGCTGATCACACTGGATGGCAGGGAGTGCTACTAGCATCTAGCTCAGGACTAAATTAGTTTAATCAGCTTGGCTAGTATTCAGCTTCGGTGCTGAGAGTATCAGAGCAGCAAATGGACACAAGCTCTACTGCTTTGCGTCATTCCATCATCCTTCTGTTTCCATCACAATTAGGTTAGTTTTGTAGTTAGGTGACTACACAGTAATGCAGCTAATTTGTTTTATTTTTTAAGTACTATGATTTGACTGAAAAAAATGAGGTTCTCTAATGAACACATTATATTTAATTTGTTTAATCTGCATAAAGAACAACACATTGTGCTTTTATAGGTGATTATGTGCTGAACTATTTTTTGGCCAGCTGCACTTCTCATAGCCATGAGGTTGCCAGGCAACAAACAGAGACTTCAGGAAGTTCTCCTAAGCTAAGTTTAGCTAAGCTTAGCTAACCATCTGCTGGCAGTAGCTTCATTATTTAACGTACATGAGAGTGGTATCACGCTTCTCATCTAATTTGCAAACAAGCACATTTAGCAAAATGTCAAACTATTCCTTAAACCAGTGGCTCCCAACCTTTCTCCTTAAGGGACCCCTATTTACCATTGAGTGAACAGGAAATGATTGGTCACAATAATAACTCATATTATAGTCAATGCAGGAAGTTTGTGTAAAACTAGCAATTTGGAGGAAGTTTTAACAGTTTATTTCCTGTGAATATTGCAATGCAGCAGAGACATATATTTATAGGAACATTTTATACAATTCTTTGTATTATTTTTTAAATTAACTATATGTTATAGGCTTCTTTTTGACATATTCAGTGTTCTCCCTGACACTTGGCCATTGTTCCATAGGTTTAGGGTTAGGTTGTTTGTTGGTTGTTTTAACTGCTTTTGTAATGCAGGATGGGGATATTTAGCTGGCTTTCTGCACTTGCTTAGCAGAGAGTGAAGGCTCTGTGAATACAGCTATATTTATTTTTCTTAAAAAATAGTCATTGTATAAATAGTAAATGGTTTCATTTATATAGCGCTTTTTTTCAAAGCACTTACCAGTTTTCTTTTTGCCCCTCATGCACCCATTCACTCACACACTGATGGCAGCGAGTTTCCATGTAAGGTGCTGCCTGACCAGCAGCAGCAATTTGTGCTACAGTATCTTGCCCAAGGTAACTTCAACATGCTGACAGGAGGAGCAGGGGATTGACTGATTAATCATTTACCAGAGAAACTCTCTTGAGCACAAAGTGATGTCGTCAGTTGTCTGTTTTATCTGACCAAACCATCCAAAAGGTAAATCAATTTGCCACAATTTAAGAAAAGGAAAAGCATTTTGAGAACCTGAAACCATCAAATGGTTCTACTGAAAATGATAAATTGATAAACAAAATAGTTGTAGGTTACTTGACTTATCTATTTATTGATTAATTGACCAATTGTCGCAGCCGTAATCAGGACCTCAAATATTTGGAGCAGCTAGCTCATTAAAAATGAGGTGTGCAAAGTAGGAAAGCCACACCTGATATTTAAACATGTCAGATTCATATTTAAAGCTGCCCTGTGGAGTTTTCTTGTGAACAACAGGTATGTTTACATTGATTGTTATTCACAAAAATTCATTCCTGTGTATCCTAGGTCTAGCAAACATGTTGAATGCATTTACTTGCTCATAAAACATTTGTAAACTGATTAAGTATTTTAAATCCTTCAGGGTTTACATCTGTGTTTACTAACTTGTCTTCTCTTCATTTGTTGGTGCACCGCTGCATTTCTGTGTATTACATCCACCTGTAGAACAGTGAAACCATTTGGCAGGACTGTGCAACATGTCATCCATGTGTACATGCACAAAACAAACAAAACAGGGACCCACTCATAAAAAAACTGCTCCAAAGCTCTATTAGGCAGCAACACAGAGGGTGACTCACGTCTCGGAACAGTGCTGCACAGAGGCTCCCAAGCACTACTGATTTCCAAATTAATTGATATTTGGCATTGTTTTTGGCATTAAAAACATTTTTTTGGCCTGGCGGGGGTTCTCATTCGTCTGACAGCCCTCTATTACTATTATAGGGGAAACACTCACCAGAATAAGAAAAACATGTACACTACTATCCATGAATTAACACCAGCACATGGACTAATGGTAATAATAATAATGAAAAGCAAGAAGAAAATGTTATCATCTTCGCAGGCTCTCACTCTCTGTTCCCTCACCCATACTAATCAGTGTTCTCTCACCCACAGATCATCCAGCAGTGGAAATGATTAGGGATCAGATAAAAGCTTAAACATCTCAGATGCATTTATACCTTTTGAACATCTGGCTAGAGTGCATCTCTAACAACCTCCTGAGGTGGTTTGGGCAATTGGATCAATCCATCTTGAATGCTTCTTGGATGTATTTACACTTAGCTTTTTAGAGCTCAGATAGCAAGACGCATGAAGTGACTCATGCGACATTTCATGTACTGCTGCTCACGTCATGTTCAGGTTCAATTAGGCTGACACTCAAAATAGTAGTATTTCTGTCTTATTAGCCAACAAAACGTGAGTTGTACTTATTTTTAACTTTTGTTACACACATATGTACGTAATTAGAGGGTATGGAATTTAAAAGGATTTGATATGACAAGTGAATTAACACCGGATTCAGATTCGATAAAATGCTCTTCATCCCCAACTCTAAAGAAACACTGACTTGAAGGCTTTCGTCCAGAATGACAGACTCATAATATTGGTCTGGTTGATTGCACTGTAACTTTTGGACATTTTAGCTGAAGCTCCTGCTCTACAGCCTCAGTGATTTTCTTACCAGGACACTTGTGGTTTTTAAGGTGTGACAGCAAACTAAATGTTTTCTCACATACACTGCAACTGAATGGTTTCTCTCCTGTGTGGATTCTTTTGTGTTTATTCAGATTTCCCTTCTCACTAAATCTTTTACCACAAAGTGTGCAAGTAAATGGTTTCTCTCCTGTATGGACTCTCATGTGTCTGACCAGTGTCCCTCTTTCATTGTACCTTTTCTTACACACTGAGCAACTGAAAGGCTTCTCTCCAGTATGAATTCTCATGTGCGCAGCTAATGTTCCACTCTGGGTGAAGTTTTTACCACAAACCAAGCAACTAAAAGGTTTTTCTCCAGTATGTTTTCTCATATGTATATGCAAACTTCCCTTTTGCCTAAATTTCTTACCACACTCAGTACAGTCAAATGGCCTCTCCCCTGTATGACATGTTATGTGTCTTTGCAGAGCTGTGTTGTGCTTAAATGTTTTGCTACATGCTGGACACCTATAGAGTTTTTTCTGATTATGAAATCTGTGATGAGACACAACTTCCTTGTCTTTCACTTTCACTGCATCTGGAAATGGCTGAGATACAATCATCTGGTTCCAGTCATCATCCAAATCCTCAGTCTCAGTTTTAAAACACTTTGAGAGGAAAAACTGACCATCACTGGCTGCTTTTAAAAAACCAGCTACATCCAAGTCAAAGGCCGATTCTGATCCTCCACAGTCCTCTCCAACAGCTTCAGCTTCCATCTTTTGAGGTGAGCTGTTGGCTGGCGGATCTGCCTCTCTGTACTCTTCAGTTTGTTTATGATGAAGCTGTGAGGACTGAGGATTCTCTTCATCATCTTCACTCTTCACAGTGACAGGAGGCAACGGGAACTCTGGGATATCAGCCTTCTCCAGTCCTTGAAGCTGCTCTCCCTCCTGATTGCTCCAGACTTCCTCCTGCTCCTCCTTAATGCACGGGGGCTCTGGATCCTCCTGGTCCAGAGTAGAGCTCCACTCCTGCTGTTCGGGGGGAATCTCTGCACTGACGATCAGCGGCCGGATGTCCTGAGACACACCTGAAATAAAAAACAAGCACATTATCCAAAAATAAAAAGAGATGTAGAAAACTGAAAGCTCAGGAGTACTGCTGTATGTCTGAAATACAGTGACTACGGGTGTTCCACTATCAGATGTTCACTACATGATTGTGAAAACATTCAGGGCATTCATCATTCATCAAACTTTACTGAAATACTACTATTAGTGCTTAAATATAGTCAGGGTGGGTGATATATCGAATATACTCAATGTATCGTGGCTTGTTTTACATGGGATGTTTCCAAGTTTATAAAGCTGTGGTCTACAGTCAAGAGAAATTGAGGACAATTGCATGGATAACCAGTTAACAAATAAAACTAAGTCAACACATTACTATAGGGCTTAACACCCCATACACACCCACTACATGTCAGCTCACATTATGCACAGCTGTGATGTGTGTGTGTATATATGTATATAGTTTTTTTTTGTTACTTTGATATGAGTTGTGTTGATAGCTTTGTTGATTTTTTTAGGGCCTGAGCCCCAAAGGGGTGAAGACCCTCTTGTCTGTTCTGTTTCTATATTTCTTTCTTTCTTTAGGGCGTGAGCCCCAAAGGGGCAAAGACCCTATTGTATTTTGTGTGTTTGTTTCTTTCTTCTTCTTATTCTTTTTTTATTATTACGCCACTTCAACCCCAAATTTGACCCCCTAAACATGCTCAAAAACTCACCAAATTTGGAACGCACATCAGGTCTGGTGAAAAATTTGATAAAATGTAAAAATTATCCTCCAGAGTGCCAAAATGTGCTCTATAGCGCCACCTATGTCACTAAAATGGAAGAATGTGTGTTGATGGGTGTCACGGTTAAATGGAGGTCATTTTTGAAGGATACAGCAGAAAGGTCTATATACATACAGTACATTATATACAAACTTTGTATGAAGTTTGGTGTTATTATTTATTTTACAATAATTATGAGTCTTATATGTATAATTCAGTAGTGGGGATGACCTATGAGGGGAAGGGAAAAAATGGAGTGAGAGTGACAGTTTAGTGATAAAGTGCAGTAGAAAAATAAAATCAAAACTAAAATTTGTAGTTCTGTACTGCATTTTTTCCTTTATTAGGGCCCTAGCACCTAGCGGTACGCTGACACTCACCATTCAAATATATGAGTATTTTTCTGTGTCCAGCTGCGGTTATTTATTATCTCTTCACATCTGACAGCAGTGTTCAATGCTTACTTTTTTGTCAAGGAGTACATGTGTTCCTAAATGAAAAAAATTAGGAGCACACATAGAAATCTAGGAGCACACTGAAGAATGTTCAAGTAACTGTTTATTAAAGAGAACAATTTATCACATACATACATAAATGCTGTGTGTGTGTGTATTTAAATGAAAATTTATGTTCTCTTTAGGGTGCTTGATTAGGGCAAAAACCATAATCACAATTATTTTTTCCTCAATATTGACATCACAGTTATCTAATACGATTACTTTTTGACTATCATTTTTGGTGATTGCCGATATATGCAAATATTTTTTCCCACTTGGCTGAGGAAACTATTACACATGCAAGCATAGATTGTACAAAGTATGATCAAAGATGAAAATATATGAGGGACGAACTAGAGTTCTGGAGCTCAGCATTAAAACTTTAATGAACCTGCCAAGTGGGTGGAGTAGCAGTTTTTTTTTGTTTTTTTGAGTTTATTAGACAGACAGGATTGATGTGTAGGATTTAATATTTGGTCTACAGTCTGAAGCGGAGGGTGGTGGTAATGTGCCTAAAATGCTAGTTGCCAACCCCTGTTATAACCCAAAAAGAGGAGAATAAGAGGTTTTTTCAAACAGAGTGGTACATCCTGTCAGCTGAGGGATTTCCTATCTGTGCAGCCAAACACAGCAACTCCTCCACGGACTGTTTCACCCTGATGGTCCCGGTGTTTCTTCCACAGGCTTCATTTCACTTGACTGACTGACAGACCCCCTGATTATTCCCACTTTAACCTGAATAAAAAACCAGGGCTCGGTGGTCTGGTTGGATCCAAACAGAGAGCCGGGGCTAGCTGAGAGCCGAGTGGAGGCTAACTAGTTATGCTTCCTTCCAGTCATGCTGCAGCTAACGCTCCATTAGCCTTATTAGCGTCGCCACTTTCTGTATCTGTCATTTCAACTTTAAATCCCTCTAGCATTTCATATAGTCTTATGGTTGTAATTTGCATATCTATTTTTAGGTACAAATGCAAGTGAAATACTTGCACTGTAGAGCCCTGTGACAGTACACATTTCAATCAAACTTTGACCGGGTCATGTGGGTTAAAAGTGTTAAAAGTGCACAATTTTGATGACACAGCTGTGAGCAAGTCAGCCTCAGAACATCATCTGATTCACATGAAATTTTCAAGGTGTGCTCTACAGTTGATATACAGTGACATGATGTTTATTTAATGCGTGTTTTCTAACACCATATAGTGGACACAGGAAATGAACTCCTTCATGCAATGTTAGATAACAGACAACTAAAGTTACATGTCTTTGTCCAGCAAGTACTTGTGGCACCGTACATTTAAACCGTAAACCATACACGACAGACATGAAGTGCAATCAGGCAGATTCCCAGAGCCATGGAGACAAGCTTTGTGATTCACCAGTTTCCAGAAAGTCCTAGAAGACGCCACTTTATTGACGTGATTGGTGCTACTGGTGGCTCGATTACTGGGCGTCGTGATGGCCTGATGACGTGTCATCATGCAAGCTTACAAAAACAGCCTGCTTGAGCTTGGCTCTTCCTACTTGGTCACACCGACATCGAGGTAAGACGTGTTTTCATCTGTTACCGGTGAGATTTGATGTTTCACCATGACAGAGGAAGTTGCTATGACTCTATTGTACATGCTCCAGTCTGCACCAAACTTTACATGTTTGATAAGAGTCCTGGCCTGAACACGTGTACATGACAATATTTTATCAGTGATGCAAACTGGCTGAATAGCGCCCCCTATGAAATTGCAGCAAAGCAGTCCCAGCAACAGGCAAAATAGTGGACAAAGGAAGTGATGTTTATCTCCTTCTTGCACTGTCTGAAAACAGCCCGGGTCTGAAGACATCTACATGCCCGTGACAGAAGCCCTTCAACTGCGCCGCGGCCCGACGTGCGCAGAGGCGCGAGGGCCCGTTCAATGCTGCTTGCAGCTTTAATTGTACATGTTCCTGTTCTAATATAAAGTAGAAAATAAAATCACTACATTCACTTTGGCATCATGTCATTTTTGCAGTTGAAGGGCCACCTGGAAACTATGTTTTAAATAAATATTTGAAAAACAAATGAGAAACAGTTAACCTTAATGTTCTTTAACAATGTGCATCTTCAAATACAATGTAAGGCACAGGTGCCTTATATTGTATTTGAAGATGCACATTACTTACCTGTCCAGTTACCTGTTTCATATGTGAAATAAGTTTCCTCATAACATTGAGGAAACTGTTTCTCCTTTTGTAATTCTTGTCAGCTGAGCTTACATTTTCCATGCCTTTCAATCCTAGATATTTGATCAATATTATGAACAGCAATTTAACAAGACATTGGGTATGTTTATTGTATTTTTTGAAGCACTAAGAGTTTAATTTAATCTTGAATAATTAAACATGGAATTTATTACAAATTATATACATGTACAACCAGTGGTGGAAAGTAACTTATCCAATATTTCACCAAAAATCAAACATTACAGAAAAGGTCCAAAAACTGAAAACAGATTTGTGTATCAGAACTTTGTTTTTTCTTCTTTCCCTTGTTTTCTACGAAAAAATATTCATTTTCCCACTGAGTCTGAAATTTTCTGCACTCGCTAGCAATCTTGTGTCTCTTTGGGTCTGCCATTTCTGACCCTCAGCAATTTTTTTCTTTGATTGCTTGCTTTGTGGAGACACTGCCTTGTTTAAGACAGTAGCTCCACCTAGTGTTTTAACTAAGAAGTACAACACAGTTAAGCACAAATATTATGTGTGGGCCGTAGTCCATTATATTTTTAGACTTTGATATGGGCCAATTAAAAACGGCCCGTGAGCTGTAGTTATGTAGTTTGGACACCCCTGCTCTAGCTTTATGCTTGGGGTCATTGTCATGTCATGAATAAATTTGGGACCGATCAGACACCTCCCTGATGGTATTGCATAATGGATAAGAATCTAAACATCTAGGGTGTCTAAAACTTTTGCACAGTACTGTAGGTCTGCAAGCCTGACAAGCTGGAGATCATGGACAAATTCGAGCCAGTGTTACACCATATTTGGTGACCCATCCAATACTGTGACCTGCAGTGTTGGACGAAGTATTCAGATCCTATACTTAGGTTAAAGGATCTGAGTAAAAATTCTGCATTTAAAATCCTACTTAAGTAGAAGTATATAAGTATTACCAGCTAAATTAACTTATAGTACTGAAGTTAAGGTACTAATTTTGCAGAAAATCAGGCTGTACATGATATATTAAAATACATTATTAATACTGATGAGCCAATGTATAAGCAACATTTTAATAGACTTCTATACTTTTATTTAATAGGATTTTAAATGCAGGATTTTTACTTGTAATGAAGTACTGATACTTTACTTAAGTAAAGGATCTGAGTACTACTTCCAACACTGCAAGTCACAGAATCAGATGGGTCACAAATATGGTGCAACACCAGGCAGTGCATTCACATAACCTAAATATAGCCATATAGCCTTATTGTAGCCTAAATATGAATGATGAACACAGATGAATAACTTTCAATAAAATTGACAAAATAATAAAAATCAGTAGTTGAGCATGTTCTCTGCTGTGTAAGTTGTATGTGCTTTAATTTTGTGCCTGTGCTGTGGATCTCTCTCTGTAGGGCTCCTGCTGAGGTGTGTGTGTGTGGGATGCAGGTGCGCAGAGGCTGATTGAATAATTCTGACTGTGAGTTTGTGGGTTGTTTCAGGAAGCTGATCGGTTCTACCCTCCAGGCTTGCAGTCTTAAGGCCAACTCCTTCCAGCTACTGCGGGACTCATCTCTCTCCACTTCCAACTAACCTGCCAGCCAACATGTTCTGATGTGATATGTAATTTGTTCATGGGAAATGTCAGCCCAGGTGCCGTAGGAGTGGGTAGCAATTTTGTTTAATCCAATTTTCTCCTGTTTTTTGTTAGGTTAGAAGTTACGTTAGTGGTTTGTCTTTTTGTTCTTCTTTGGTTTGAGTAGGTAAGTTTAGGTTCCTTAACTTTAGTTACTTTTGTTTGTTATGTTGCTGTTAGCCCACCCTGAAGTTGAAGAAATCCTAAATAAAGACCTAAAGGGATGTAAATTACTTGTGGCTGGTGGTTCTTGGGAGCTGGGAAGAGGGGAGTCTCACACACTTCATGTTGCACCAGGGTTTCCCCTAAGCCTTGTCGTAACAATAGGCTATATGTTTAGGAATTATATGAAAGAAAACACGGCTCCTACGCATACATGCACACACCAGGAGTGTGACAGTGTACACTTACTTAACAAGTTGCTCTTTTTGTGGACAGCCAGTTAGAAAAGATTCAGATTCAGTTCCATCTCAGTCTCACAGCGCAGTGAGCTCATCATCATTTATGCAGTTGGATGCGGTGTTTTTTGTTTTGATGAATTAACAGGCCTGTGTCTGGCTACACAAAAGTGATGTAAACAATGTATCAACAGATTGTAAAATGAAAAATAAAACAGTGGAACATGCTTGATTTGTAATGACTATCTAGTTAAAAGAGAGTGATATGAGATAGATAGATAAGGCGGTGTTGTGAAAGACTTTGTGCTTATGATGATAGGCTATAATATTTTAATATTTTAATAGACCTGTGTACCTTACCTCAGACAGACTGCCAGACGCTGCTCTGGGTCAATAGGGTCCCGGTAGTTCTTGCTCTGCCTCATCAGAGGTGGCACTAGCATCCCCAGGAGTACCTCAAACTGTCCCACCTAAAACATGTCTGGAACCGGCCATGGTAGAGCTTTAGCTCCTGTATGAGGCAGTGGAACTCTCCTTCTCTACTTTGTAAAATGGGATGTACCCAAAATCTCCTCTTCTTTTGTCAAGTGAGGAGAAGAAGATCATCATCACTGGATGATGTTGAATCCATCATTTTTTCTGAAGAAAAAGCTGTCACAAATTCATGTTTTCGGTGTTTGTGTCGCAAAGTTGTATCGCTGCCGGTGTGAATAGTTTTGACACGAAAATGCAAAATATTTGCATGCAAGTATTTCACATTTTCGTGTTGTAAAGGCCTTTAAGCTCTGTTTTCGTTGTCTACTTGTCTCTTTCTAGAACACTTTTCTCTGACACACATCACACCTCGTCTCTGGTCTCTCCCTGACATACTGGAGTCAGTCGGCAGAGCCCTGAAGCTCGTTGGTTTATTCAAAGTTTATTAATATTAAACATATCACATGTCCAAATTGCACCAAATTAAACGCTGTACTCCCTTTGTTCCCCAACCAAGTGCGGAGTCGATTGGATGGACAGTTCTAGAGATTCCCAGAGGACATACATACATACAGAGATTCCCTCCTTTAGCAGAGTGATTATAAGTGCTAACATTATTATAAACAGTACTTTAACTCTATTATAACAGTACTTTATGTAGGAGGACAACCGCTTGTTCTTTAATTGTGTTAACTAATCTTTGATTCTTAAGAAAAATAAGAGACAGACTCCCTGGATTCCTAAGTTTGTAAGAGCAGACCCTCGGCCTGCAGAACTGACCTTTGTAACCCTAAGTGGCAGGTGATGCTCTACAGACTCCTAAGACCTCCTAAGAAACCACTAAGTTGAATTATGACATTAACTAAAAGCATGAACTGACCCTAAAGGCCACTTGGACCAGAGGAAAACAACTCCCACCTTAGATGGAGCACCAACTCTTATCACCAAAGCCATAAACTAACCCACATTCCTGAGGACTATGGGAAGCCTCCCTGCAAATCTGAGGCAAACCTGAAATTCATGTAAATTAAATGTCTAATCATTATGCTTATATCATGTTATTTGTCCTGTAAATACAAGATGTATGGTATAACTTTCATATATGTATGACTATCTACTAAAGAGATACAGGACTTAGATTTTATTAACCTTTTATACTACAGGTAACAATACTGCCCTTTATTGACAAGAGTTAAATTCCCTTATATGAAGAGTTAATGAATGTTTGATAACCATGTATTTGTATTTTAACTTGTGATCTATTAACCTCATAGACAATCATATTTTATTAGTTAAATTAGACAAGTAGTTGTGTTGAAAGAATGAAGTTGTATGAAGGAATGTAAAGATGTTTGAAGGATTTGAGTTTAAAGTTTTCTTTTATTGTAAACAATAGTCACATTGAATGCTTTTATATTATAAAGTAAGTTTCTGAAAGTAATCTAATCACGTAAGCATGCCTAATTTTATTTCCTTTCACTATAGTATTAAACTTTATTTCAGTAGATGGTTTAAGATGTGTAGATAGTTTGAGAAAGTTGAACAATGCAGGTTGTATACTTAGACATCATGAAGTGTTAATATGAAGGTTAATGTTTGTTATTAGAAGAACTGACTTATCATGTAATCATGTAATATGCTTAACTGTCTCTTGAATGGTTTTACAAATATAATACAAGCTGCAGGAACGTTATTAATCAGAAATATCATGAATGCTTGGACATTATGAAAAAAATGTGTTTACAGCTTTAATGTGAAATAATAGGCAACAGTGACTTGAAGTGTGAGTTTTTGCATGTAAAAACTCAGAATTAGAGTTCCCCAAATTCCTTTACTTCAGGGGGCACAGGCTGCAAAACACCTAAACCCCCTAGAACAAAGAAATTAAATATTCATCAATAATTCGGCATGAAACCCTTTTAGAACACACCCAAACTCCTCCCGTTGTATCCTAACTTATAAAAACAGACGTCTCTTTTATTCGATTTTCAACCAAATATATCTGTATTTGGATCTTTTATTGCGACAAGTTAATTTGTTTTTATTCCATTAGTAACATTAAGTCTCCTATTTCCACATATAGTAATTTAATACGTAATTTAATTTTAATTTTGAAAAGACGCAAGTGAGGGAAACGTGGATGCAATTTAAGAGACTTGGGATGCACCCATAGTCTTTTGCTCTAGTGAGATCGGATCCAGCTTGACATGATCTTGCAAAGATTAGGCTATATTTTCTTAGCTTTCTTTTTTTCTTGGTGGCTGTATTGTAATGCTCACTTATACAATCATATTTGCCACACTAGTTATGAGATACGACTTGAAAATCGCCAGTTAGGCTATATGTTTGTGAATGTGTGACGAATCTGCTGACAGAGGCAGACCATAGCTGCTGCTGTTAGGGATGCACACCAGTTAGCTTGAAAACCAGTTAGCTTGAAAACTAGTTGGGACATAACACCAGCTAGTTCCGTCCAGCAGCCATAGGTGGCTCCACGCATCTCCAAAAACATTAGAGCAAATTTCCAAACAGCAGTTATTTGGATAAACTGACCACACATTGTTAATCTACATGATTATGTTTTCTCCTGAAAAAATAAACTTAATAAAGTGACATATTAACAGTGCTACAGCAAAAATTACAACAGCTTTTAGCCTGCTTTAAAATCTCAGCTATTGCTGCCAGTTGGTGGGAAATGCATTCTGGGATACTTGGCTGCATACTTCAGTGTGAACTGTCTGCTTAATGGCATTAATGGCATACTTAATCATTCATTTAGTACGCACTTACTGCAGTACATACTCATTGAGTAAGTAGTAGGCAGTACATTAGTATGTGATTTCGAACACAGCCACTGATTTCTCTGGGTTTGAAAACTGTGGGAAAGATTTGGGATAATGCGAGTACATAACTCAACATAACATATAACGTAGGTCTAGTTATTTTTAGACATTTTAATGCAGAATAGTTATATATTATGGCTTTAAATGTTATGTGTTATTCATCTACAGTCACTCTACAGATAGTTCTTCAACGTTGCCGCTATTACTCACAATGTCTGACGCTTCTGTAAGGTGCAGGGGAAGTGTGTACCTGACAGCCAATAGCTAACCGTTTTTTTTTTAAAGCAATGGAAACATAAAATTGAATCTGTCACTACTGACCAGGTGGCATTAGTTCAAAGGTGAGCCTTAAAATAAAAACGTGATCATTACTTTAACAAGACAAACCTGTTTCGGTATTTAACGCTGTCTTGATGGCGGGCAGCTGCTCGGCTCCCAGCAGCCTGCGGTGCCGGTCGATCTCCTCCTCGTACACGGTTATTGTTCTTTCAAACATCCCGATTATCTCCTCGACAGCCACCGTCAGTCGCTGGCTGACGAACGATCTCAGTAACTGGATTGTAGACATTTTTAGGAAACAGCCAACCGAGGAAGAGGAAAGAAATCTGATCACCGTAAAGGAGGCCCGGACCCGAGGGGTGCACTTCCTGATTGGGGCTCTGTTTTGGGTTCGTGTTGCTACGCAATAATAAAGCCAGAGTCCACTTGAACCCCTGTGGTGTGGGGTCGCTACTTTCCGCCTCTCATCTCTGTTGTATTTGCATCTCCCTCCAGGAAACTGCGCACTCTGATATCGGTTCTCCCCTGAGATGTTTTCAGTTCACGCCTCACAGAGCACACAGCTTTGTCCACTGGTTCAGTGTCTGACCCGTAGATCGTGATTTTACGCTCGAAGCAGACTGTTCGACACTGTATCGACCTTTCAAAGCAAAAGTAACACGGCAAGATGTATGAACTCCTCGCTTCGCCACGGCAGAAATCACGTGACCATCCTATATGGAAAGCCAAAGGTATCACATTTCGTCTCAATTCTCCGGCGTTTAAAAACGCCGCTAACGCCGGGTGGCATTTATTAAACGCGTTGTGGCATTTGGTAATGATCTCCGCCCTGTGATTTCTCAGTCAATAAAATTGAACTGTAATCACCCAATCACTACAGAATAAGGGCAGACCACACTCATCAAGCACAGATTTCCTTTGCTGTTTGTTTGGATAGCCTAGAGAAAATACCAAGTATGCACATGTGTGTTATTTTATTAGTTATTATTATTTTTATTATTTATACATATGATTTTATGTTCAAATATATGGAGTGTAGTGATATCAGCCATTTAATAGGTAAAGGCTGGTCATTCATGCTTGTTGACTGGGATAAACCAGCTTGCATGCTGTTACGGTAGGATTCCTGAGGGTGGCAGCAGAGGATCATAAATAAAATATTATGGTGCATATCTTTATATTCCCTTGTAAAATAAAATAAAAAATAAACCTCAGCATGGCATTAATGACACATCTTTTCTAAGGAATCGATTCTAGCTTTGGCATAACTGTGTAGTTATTGATGTTATAGAAGAGTGTTATGGATATTGTAAAGGATACATAGTCATTTTAATTTATTTTATTTCATTTGTAAGTTTGTTTTATTAAGAGTTTATCACAATAGGGTTAGTCACAATGTAAAGACTACAATTAAGCAATATTACATGAGAGGGTGTGCTTTACCATCATTAATAGTAATAATAAAGGTAAAGCACACCCTCTCATGTAATATTGCGATTGTACAACATTTACCAACAAAATAAAAGATATAAACGAAATGTATTCATATTGTGAGGCAGTTTGCTCTAAAAATAAAAAACTTCTTGCTTGTGTTATTGCCGTTTCTATTGGATTACATGGGGTATGACTTATACCTGGAAAACAATCACTCACATCAGTAGACTCCTATGTAATGAAACCTAGTTTACTACTCCAGCAAGTAGGCCAACCCTTAGTAACGACCTAGCAACAGAGATGATTTCTAGTCCCTGCTGAATCAACCAGCCAACTTGAGCCAATGCTTTCTGGAGATTGCAGCATTTCCCAAACTGAATAAATACCACACATATAAACACAAAACTGCTTTGCTAGCTCAATCTCTGAGGCTTTTTTCATTTGAGTACGGCTAGGTGTGCTGTCATGCTGATTTGAGCATGTTCTAAATGTCTAGTGAGATTGCTTGGTAAGAACTACGTGTTGTATAATGCCCCTTCCATCTTGACTCCCGTGCCATAGATGTTCATAACATATTGTTTTAAAGCATACAGTTTAGCAAACCCTCTTGACATACAAACACAGTAGGACTACTGATTGTAGAGTGTAATCTATTTCTTCACCATAAGATGGTGTCCATTGTAACACAAGCATTAAGGGTTAGAATTAAAGGCTGGAATCAAGGGCTACACCATGCAGTGCATTTTGAATGCTTATAACATATTATTTTAGTTTACAGCAAGCACTCTTGATGTATGAATACAATACATATTCTATTGCTGAGAGTGGTGTAATCTTTTTATTCACCGTAAGATGGTGTACAAAAAAATAAACCCAATGATTGGATTTATCCAAAACCTCATGGAAGTAAGAAAGTTTCTTACTTCCTTACTTCCTTTCTTACATTATTCTTTACAACAGTTTTTAAAACTTGACCTTACTGTATAAAATGGCCTATGACATTAAATTTTATAAAGAGCCTATTTTCTTTGCTTGCACTCTCTCTCCCTCTCTCGCACACACACAGACACACACACACACACGCACAGACACACACACACACAGGTGAGGTTCACAATCAAATCAAGAAAAAATAAATTGTAGAATGTCAGAAAAAAAACTTTTTAATAAGTCTTGAAATTATCTGTACAGAAGCCCTGAAAGGCAAGCGAGTACATTTTTTTTCTGGAGATTCAATTTCTAAGTCTGATCTAATTTATTTTGTCTTTTGTGTTTATGAGTTAAGAACAAGTGGAAAAAAAGGTTTTGCCAGGATAATCTTTCTAAGTTCCATAAAAAAAAAAAAAAAATCATCTGTGAAACAGGTGAAAAAAAAAAGTTTTGCCAGGATCATTTCTCTAAGTGTTTTTTTTTTTTTTTACCTGTGAAAACAGGTGAAAACTTTTTTTTTGCCAGGATCATTTTTGTAAGTTTTTTTTTTTTTCATATGTGAAAGGAGCATGTGAAAAAAAAACATTTTTTTCTGTTGGGTGTTTGTTGTTGTAATACTCATTTTGGCCACAAGAGGGCTTTTTTTCTCATCTGTGAAAGTAGCAGGTGAATTTTTTTTTTTTTGTCAGGATTTTTTTAAGTGTTTGTTGTTGTAATACTCATTTCGGCAACAAGGGGCCACAAGTGCACCACAACCTCATGTTCTAAATAGCATTCATGTTTTCTTCCAGGTGAGTTTTAATAGCTCCATACCCTCTAAACACAAGGTACATATATTGTGTATTAGCAAGTTATGAAACATTACTGTTGCTAATCTGCTGTTAGCGTTAGCTATACTGACGTTAGCTGTTAGCCTGACAGCTATCGGGCTATTGGCTGTTAGGGTGCTAGCTAGCGGGCTGACATATTGTTCATGGCTAACAGCTACAACCTGGGTTAAGTCGACTGCATAGCTAACGTTAGTTTACTGTATCATTAGTCATCTTAACGGGGACAATTCACCCCTCATGAGTGGGCTGTTTTACAAATAAAGATTAAAAAATAAAAAAACTTATGAGCGGGACATTTGGACACTTGCTCATGGAACAGGAGAACTTTGTACATTTAATTATAGTTATAAACAACAGAATAAGAACTCAATACATTTTGATTTTGGCAATTTGGTTTAATATGGTTATTATTCATATAAGGAGGAGGCTATGTAAAGTTTATAAGCTTTCTTTGTTTATTTAATGAATAAAATACTTAACAGTCACTATGACTGAATGATGCTGTCTTGTTTCACAAAGGGCAGAATGAGACCTACACACTGTTGGGGAGAAATTCAAACCTGATCAGCTGTGTGTAGGTAAGGCGTTATAAAGTATGACCCAAACATTTTGGAGCAATGAGCTAAACTTGATTTTGTTGGCAGATGAAAGTGCTCAGAGAGAAAATAAGAATGTGTTGTTAGTCTTACCTCATGAATACTTTTATGTGAAACACAGTTAGAATTGTACAATGTGCAGTGCATTTAAAAAAAGACCAAATTTCAGCTCACTCTCTCAATACATTATAACTGTACTTCTCACTGTCAGTTGTGGATTTTCCCCTTCCCTTTGTTTGCCGTGATATATGATATATAATTATTGCAGATTGGTGTAGAGTCATTTCATTTGAATGAATCATTCTTACTCTTGATAAAATCTATAGGAGAAATACAGTGAGCACAACCTAAGGGTCCAAGCACACCTGAAGGTTCCACTGTTGGCCAAGTACCCGAACCTGATCAGATGAGGACATGACAAGTTTCCAGCTTTTCAGTGTTGTGTCAGAGTTGTACCTATGATTTTGGAGATAATCATAATATAATCAGACATTTACACAACCTGATTAACAACCTGGTGAAGTGTCCCCGTTAAGATGACTAACATTACAGTAAACTAACGTTAGCTATGCAGTCGACTTAACCCAGGTTGTAGCTGTTAGCCATGAACAATATGTTAGCCCACTAGCTAGTGCGCTAACAGCTGTTAGCCGGTAGCCTGCTAGCTAGCGCATTAACAGCCGATAGCCGCAAGCCCTCTAGCTAGCTAATGTCAGTATAGCTAACGCTAATGGCAGATTAGCGACAATAATGTTACATAACTTGCTAATACACAATATATGTACCTTGTGTTTAGAGGGTATGGAGCTATTAAAACTCACCTGGAATAAAACATGAATGCTTTCAGTCCTGTTTAGAACATGGGGTAGTGGTGCACTTGTGGCCCCTTGTGGCCGAAATGAATATTGCAACAACAAACACTTCCTGACCCAAAAAAAAAAAAAAAAATTCACCTGCTACTTTCACAGTTGATGAAGAAAAAAAAACGAAAAAAACTTTGCCCTCTTGTGACTGAAATGAGTATTACAACAAAAAACACTTAGAAAAAAAAAAAAACTTAAATGATCCTGGCAAAAAAAAAAAAAAAAAAAAAAATCACCTATTTTCACAAATGGAAACAAAAAATTAGAAAAATGATCCTGGCAAAACTTTATTTTTCTTTGCCAGGCAAAACTTTTTTTTTCACCTGTTTCACAGATGAAACCAAACAAAACCTAACAAACTGGGACTTTAACATGATTATGATAGCGAACCAGACAGAGTGGTAATCCTGGAATGCTGTTTTACCTTTGCATACTGTTTCATTGTCAAATCTGACCCACTTTTACATTTGAAAATGGTGAAACATCGTGAATGCTGTGTTCTTTTAGCCTGATAATTTGCACAGCTGATACACACTCTTTGGGTGTTCTGAGTTAAATTCGACCCATATTATCCAAAGGCAACATTTAAAATTGCTCTTGCTTTTTTTCACAATCAATGAAATTACTGTGGCTGTTGTAGGTGACAGCGGACTATAGTGATGCAGTGTGTTCTGAAATAGACAGAAGTGAGAGTTGGTGTGTGCAGTGTGTGAAAGAGGAGGAACAATTTAATAAGAAAACACTCAAAATTTAATGAATATCAATGGACTTAATTTTATACAACACTTGCGCTCTTTCTTTTATTGAAAGGGAAGGGGTGCTCATAGCAGACTGTTCCCTTTTGTGTGTGTGTGCCCCTGCCCTCTGCAGCGCACATACAGAGGAGCTGCATCAGAGTTTTCCTTTTTTCCTTCCTCCTCTTCCCAGTCGTAGAAACAGGCACTGCTAAAAGCAGCAGTTTTTTTTTTCTCTCTGCTCATTCAGCTTGGGTGCTGTAAACCAAAACTTTATGAAGGATTAAATCACCTGGTTATTAATGGCTTCAAGTTTTTTTGACTCTCCAGCCAAATGTGTTATGGGTAGAATAGTGGTTATGTGCTTATTAAATATATATTCTTAAAGTAATTTTCATGGCTTAAAAATCATGACCAATTATTTGACCTATGACCTTAATTGTGATAAACAGATATGTGGGTGGTGCAGAGTGCAGTAACTACAATCTCAGTGTCTTTTTGCTGAGAAAATCCAAATCTAATTTGATTTCTTATTACATTATATCTGTATTTAATTGTTTTATTGTTTGTATGTTTAAAAAGTTGAAATAGATGAGTAATTAAAAAAAATCAAGTAATCCTCAAATATTATTTGGTGAGGATTAATCTATAAAGATGGTTTGACATATTCATTTTAATTGTAAAATTTATGTAAACCCATTTTTAGAATTAGATATTTGCTCTCATAGAATATAACCAAGAACCTGTCTTAACAGAAATAAATTATACCAATCAAATCTAGGTTAATAAACGTTAAAATTGTAATGCTGTATAGGTTACAAGCTGAGGTTATATAAATTATGATTCAGCTACATAGTGTGCACCTATCAATCAATCAATCAATCAATCAATCAATCAATCAATTTTTATTTATATAGCGCCATATCACAACAAAAGTCATCTCAAGGCACTTTTCACATAGAGCAGGTCAAGACCATACTCTATAATTTACAGAGACCCAACAATTCCCCCATGAGCAAGCACTTGGCGACAGCAGTAAGGAAAAACTCCCCTTTAACGAGTAGAAACCTCAAGCAGAACCTGGTTCTTGGTGGGCGGCCATCTGCTTTGACCGGTTGGGTTGAGAGAGAGAAAGAGAGAGGGAAAGGGGGAGGGGGGACAGAAGAACAACAATCATAACAATAACAATAAGTATAAGCAGCAATAACCAGGGAAGGATGCCGTCAGGACTGTGAAGGACTGCGAAGGCTCGGCCCAGAACCCAGGGTTTCCTGTGAGATGAGAAAGCACAAAAAAAAGGGGGAAGAAGCAGTAACATAACTAAGGGCTGATCCAAGGTGAGCCTGGTTGGCCCTAACTATAAGCTTTATCAAAAAGGAAAGTTTTAAGCCTACTCTTAAACATAGAGAGGTGTCTGCACCCCGGACCGAATCTGGTAGATCCTATCCTATGCCATCCTAATCCTATAGATGGCATATTTAACATTGCCTGTTGTGATGAGGTAAAAGCAAGCATAAAATATAAAAATAAAGCCACTAGCGGAAAGAGAGTAGGAAAAAGGCAGAAAGAGAAAGAAGTGTTGGGATGGTTTGTGCATGAGGACACCAAATATTAATAGACAGTGAAAAAGACAGGAAAGTAGGATTAAGAACAGGCCAAACTGAACACAACACACAAACTAACTCAGCTGCAGTGAGATGAACTGACTAAACAAAAGACAGATAAAGGAAACACACAAGCTCTAGTACAAGCACCAGTGGTAAAAACAGCACCCCCACAGGTTGAAGGACCAGTCTGCAGTCAACAAGCAGACATTCAAGCCTCACAGCTCCTGCCCATACATGTGCATGTCTACTAACCAGGAGGTAATTAAAGACCACAGCAAGGGCAAGGAAGACCAGTGATGAGAGTAGGCACCGGCCAGAGAGGGGCTGGAGAGGCCAACTACTATCTGCTTAATATGGTCGACCACCACTCAACCAACCAAGAACACAACGAGGTCCAGGGATGCCTAATGACAACCTGTGCTGGGGATGTCACCAAATAGGACAGGCAAAGAGACTGTCCCACCAACCCCTGGAAACTGTGGGTACGAAACAACTCAACAAACCCATAGACCCAACATTACCTCTTCACTTTATTTTGAAATTTTACAGTGACCAATCAGACAAAGACTATGAAGAATGTTGGGATGAACTTTTGAACAAACACCAAGTTCATCTGCTTGCAAAAGACATGTATGTGGGGCCACAAGGAGGGGCTGCTGCTGTACAACTGCCAGAACACCTCACACAATGGTTTCAATTCAAAAACTCCACACCATGTGACTTTAATGATTGAAAAAAGTCCAATAATGAAATAAGCCCAGCAGGAGCAAACATGGTCCCCCAGAGTGAGCCCTTACATCCACATCTCAGCAGACAAACAGTTCATTAGGATATAAAACAAAATAGGAGATCAGGGAATAGCTGAAAGAGTGATAGTGGATGACAAACCAGCCACGCTGATAGCATTCAGTGCAGAACAGGTGAAGTTGTTGCAGCAAATACCAGACTGTTTGTGGTCAGAACACAAGACAGATGTAGAACTAGTGAAGTCAGCACAACCAGTGGAAATCAAATTGAAACCAGGGGCTAAGCTACCATACAAAAGACAATACCCTCCTACACTACAGGCAATGGCAGGGATAAAACCTACAATGGAAGGTTTGTTACAGGCTGGAGTGTTGGTAAAAACCCGAAGCCTATGCAATTCTCCAGGCCTTCCAATAAAGAAATCCCACTCAAATGATTAGGTTGGTGCATGATCTACACTGTGGTAGATGTAGAAACCTCAGTGATACCTGATCTACATACTCTGATATCAAACGTTCCATCAGACATTGAATGACATTGTGATTGATTATGTTCAGCATTTTTTAGTGTGCCTTTATATCCAGATTATCAATACCTGTTTGCAGTCACACACCAAGGTGAGCAGTATACCTACACTAGGATGTCACAGGGTTGTTTTGCGAGTTCATTTTCCATATTTCACCTCGACATTGAAAGCACACTGACACAATATATGGATGTTTGTTAATCTGTAGCTCATCAATATAACAGTGTGAAAAAGACTCAATAGCAGTTCTAAAAGCATTAGCAGAAGGAGGTCACAAAGTAAGCAACAACAAATTATAGCTTTTGTCAACAAGATGTAGAATACCTTGGCAGAAGACTAACTGATGAAGATAGATATGTTGCTGCCCCACAAATTGCAGCAATAACTAAAGCACCCAAACCACAAACAGTGACCCAAATGCTATCCTTTTTGGGTATGGCAGGGTATAGTAGACAGTAGATTTGTGACTATGCACTTAAAACAGCACCACTTTGTGCAATAATCAAAACAGCAGGACAAGGTGATGGCTCAATTGAATTGGTGTGGACAGACAAAGCTGACAGCGCATTCAAAGGCATTAAAGGGGAACTACAATTAGTACTGGTATTGGGCACCCCAAATGACAGTAAACCCTCTCACCTGTATGTGGCAGACAGGTCAGGATATGCAAATGCAATATTAATGCAAGACATGCCTACTGGCAAACATCCACTAGCCTACTATAGCACCAAACTAAACGATACCTCAAAACAAATCCGGTATCATGAATGGTATGGCCCACAGATGGCACACCCCATGACTGTGAGGCACAAACTGAGTCATTCCTGAAGCCACACCCAGACATGCACAAAAAACTAGTTGAAGCTGAGTTTGTTTTAGCAGAAGAACAGAGCCCAACATCTGACTTGTCCTCTCTCATCCAACCTCAAGAAGCAGCCAGCATTTATAAAAAAAGTGTTTAGTCAAAAAGGGGGGAATTTAAGACCCAGATGGGCCCCACACAGGCCTCTGTTGAGGTCCTGATGGTCATTTTCTGACCCCAACCTCTGTACTATACACCTTGATTAAGGAGGCACATGGCAAAGGCCATTGCGCAAGGGGGGAAGTGATACGGAAGTGATATGGAAGTGATACGGAAGATCCAGGGAGTTAGGAGACAAGGGAATTAGTGGTCACTATATTTGACAGCTATGGTTGACAGATTTCTGGCAGATTGTCCAAAATGTGCTGTGCATAATTGAAGAAAAACATTTTTGATGCCTATTGCTACCATTTTGGTGCCAGATGGACCGTTCAGACACACAGTGATAGATTTTATTGACATGGGAGAAGACAGGAAAGCACAAGGCAAAAAAATTTGGCGTACCTGATAAGATCAGTTCAGATAATGGTCCACACTTGGTAAATGCGACGATACAGCTCCTGACTAAGTGTATGGGTATCAAGCACAGGTTAGGGTGTGTGTATCATCCACATTCGCAAGGGATGGTGGAAAGAGCAAATGGTACTTTGAAACTGAGATTGGCTAAGATGTGTTGGAATTTGTGTGAAAGAGGGAGGCTCAAGTTGCAAGATGTGGTGCCTTCGGCACTAATGAAGATGAGAATGCAAACTAACTAATGACGCATTTAACCCTGCATGAAATGCTTACAGGTTGACCTATGCCAGTTGCTTATCTTAGAGGACCCTATAAGGGACCTCTGCTTGAACAGTTAGAAATGGAATTAGCAAGCTATGTCAAACACTTAACTGCTATCCACAAGGCTATCTTTTAACAGGTTAAAGGAGCCACCGAAGGGAGAAGGAGTGAGATCACAGAGGATCTCCAACAGGTACAGCCTGGTGACTTAGTGTACATCAGGGTGTTCAAGAGAAAACAATGGGACCAGCCCAGGAGCGAAGGACCATTCTAGGTGCAGTAGATGATGATGACTAACAACTAGGACTCACACATGGCCCCACCCAGACAAAAGACAACCAAGAAGCAGTACAATAAGTATTTACAACCGATCTTAGATGACTTGCCTTATGGACCCATCTCTATATCTTAGTCACACACTATCCATAGTGTCCATGCACAAAGGCTTCAGTTCAGTCAGTAGGATATCAATTATTTGGGACCCCTTTGGCCCTTTATGAAATTCGCATAGCAAAGGTACAGTGTAAATCCTGGACAAATAGAATTTATACGTTGCCTGTAGGTATAACCCTTGAAATTAGCAATCTCCAATTACTATACTTTTTTGATCAGGTACATCACAGGGTGCATCACAGGGTGTATTATGACGGTTGGTGTATGCCATTAGAGACAACTGCTGATAGAGAAGTGATCACATTGAGACTAGGGCCTGTAATATTGTTTAGTATGTATGCCAGTTTAGCATGCTACAGCAGGAAAGGTATAGAGCGTACAGCTGAGAAGTTAAAGGCTCAGTATAGAAGACACAAAGGCAGGTACTATATCTCATTATTAGAGTACACTTTGTTAATGCCTTATGGTGAGGGAGAGATACTAGAAGATGTATATTGCATGTGCAAAGACTGTTTTGCTGATCGTATGCTAGATCCCCAGTGTCCCAAAGCATGGAGACAACGCTCGACCTAGGACACCTATGGACCAATCCGAAGGAGTCCACAGATCAGTGGATGCCACGAACGGACAATCGAACAGATCAGGACCAGAAGAGGATGCGCCACGACGTGCGAAGAGGATGTACAACAACAAGTAACCCATCACCCTGACTCGGCACTGCAGTTGTCTGGTGTTTTGAGAGTCAGTGCATGATGTGGGGGTGTTAATAACAATGTTATTAACAATGTTTTTGCATGTAAAAACTCAGAATTAGACTTCCCTAAAATTCCTTTACTTCAGGAGACGCAGGCTGCAAAGCACCAGCCACACCTAAAGCCCCTAGAACAAAGAAATTGAATATTCATCAATAATTCGGCACGAAACCCTTAAGAACACACCCAAACTCCTGCCATTTTATCCTAACTTATAAAAACAGCCTCAAAAAGATTACTCTTTGAGCTGGCCTCCAAGAACTCCAGAAAATTCTTAAGACCTCTGTTTTGTTTTGCAACCAAATATATCTTTATTTAATCTTTTTTTGCAACAAGGTAATTTGTTTTTTTTAAAATTAGTAACATTAAGTCTCATATTTCCACATATAGTAATTTAATTTTGAAGTAAGCACGTACTTTTATTTTTATTTTATATTTTATTTTGACGTAAATGCCACTGAAGATTTGAGCACAGTCAGACTAAACTTTATTCGGTACTCAACTGAAGTTACTAAAAGCCAACCAAAGCCTGAATCCTCAACTTGAACTCCTGAAGAAGAACAACAACAACAATGCTTGAAACTGAACCTCTGCCTGCTCTCTGAGAGCAATACTGCAAACCAGAAGTAAAGCTGGCCTAGAGACTATCTCAGAGCAGCCTGAAACTGCTTGATTTTTGCATCTACGGATTGCATCTATGAAGATGTCTTTTTATTTATTATTTTCTGCATATTATCTTATGCTTTATCATGTATCCTCAAGACGTTTTGCTATTGATAAATGTCTTCATTTATCCTAAAAGTGTTTGGTTGTTTCTTTGAGCTGCAGTAAACTGTTCACCGGTCACTGTTTGGGACAAGAACTTAAGATTATGAGACTGATTAAATTGAACAAGGGTTAGTGCTCCCTCCTAGCACTAACAAATCCTAACCAAAAAGGAGTTGGTGCCCCAATAACGAGGTAAATGCACAGTCCTGCAAGTATGTTGCCGTGTTTGACCAAGGCCTCCTGTGAAACTGCATCAATTCCAGTTAAACACAGGGAAGCTCACATGGATACAGAAATTCTTAGTGTTTTCTGTCCTCAGTTGAAAAGTTGTATGCCGACATCAGCAACAAGAATGCAATTCTGAAACAAACAGAGGGATTACAGTTCTCAGACACAACCATCTCAAGAACCATATCACTGAGATGATGGCTGAAGATGACAGCAGATATATCCATTGTACCTCAGACTCTCACTGGATGAGAACCCAGATGTGTGGAGATGCACAGCTGTGTGTGGGTTCGTTAACCCAAGGAAGAAGCTTTTAGAGAGAAACTGCTGTGGCTTTGATACCATTGCAAGGACAGAGTAGTACAAGTGCCTGACAGTTTACTTGATTTCTTTTTACTTTACTTTTTTTTACCAAGAATAATTTCAGTTGGTTGCACCTAGCATCACTTTGAACTAACTGTGTGTCAAACATGAAGAGAAAAGGACAACTGACTTAGACTGATGACAGCACAGTGTAACACTTACCAGTAATTACATCTTTCATTTGCAGTCCATGGAAAGGTGTTTTTCCATCGATGCCACGCAGCTGAGCTGTTTAGAAAGGGAGTTTGTAAAACAGTGCTTCATCACTGTCCTTAATGTCAACCCCTCCAATGACACTCAATGCAGTAATCTGAAAAATATAATTTAAAAGCCATGGATACATGCGTTATATTATCACTAGTCATATTAACTAAATTCTAAAAATTTTTAGATATTATTCCAATTTTCCCTTAGTTGGTGTTCGAGACAGTAGTGATGTTATCTTGATTGGATAGCATTTCTGCTGTCCAACCACATACAGCTTAGGTGCCAAGTAAAATATTAATAAAAACTCCTCTCCAACGGGAAGAAACCTCAAGCAAAACCTGGCTCTAGGTGGATGGCCACCTGCCTTGACCGGTTGGGTTGAGAGAGAAGGGGGGGGGGAGGCAGAGATATATTCATACGGGTGACAAAGTAAAGGAAAAACTGGTACAGGTCTGAATGCCTGACCCCTACAGTAAGAGGATCTGGTGGCTCTGTTATGTGGTGGGGGGAATTATGCTGGCATGGTTTGAGTTCACTTGTCCCCTTAAAGGGAACCCAGATAGATTGCTGGCCTTCTTCTGGCCCGGACAAAATGGATGTGAACCTGAAATGGCCCACATGTAAAATAACAAATATGGCCCAAATATCCCAAAACAAATGTGGGCCATTTTTGGTTAAGATGCAGTGCTCATCGCTTGGCGATGTGTAAACTGGATGTGACGCTAAAGTCGCCCATGTGATACATAGTGAATATGGCCCAAATATCACAAAACAAGTGTGGGCCACCTTGACCGAAAGTGGCCAACATATGACATGGGAAATATGGCCTAAATACTATACAACAAATTTGGCCCACTTTTGGCAATTGTATGGCACAGTCAGCACTGGCTGTCATAGTGTGAGCCTAATGTGGCCCATATTTGAAATAGTGAATATGGCCCAAATATTGCTGAACATTATTGGGCCACTTTAGGTAAGGATGTGGCACAATTGGTACTGGCTTATCTGAATGTGAGCCTGAAGTGGCTATCTTAAACATATGGGCCAGTTCCGGCAAATATACGACACAGTAAGTGTCAGTCCGAACCTCACTGTCCTACGCTGAGACACTCAGCTGGTTGCATCTTGAAGTGAAGTGAAATAGGATCAGAGTAACTGTCTCTCTCTTTACTCAACATACCAGACTCTCTGGGTCACACTGGACAGGCTCTGTAACTAACACTTTGTTCAAATTCACATTTCTTAGCATCTTATCACTTATCGTAATACATTTAAAATACTTTAAATCTTACTTCTCTTACTTCATTGAGTTAATTTATATACGACCACTTTGATAACACCTAAACATTGTGATGACATGTGATACAAGGAATCTTGATAGCTGGTAAACAACCTCACTGTGACTGTACTGAAAGACCCAAATATGGTTTCATATTGTGAGTGTAGCCATGTTTTTTGTGTTTTATTCAGAGGATTCACCTCAAACTGAAACATTAGAATGTAAAATGATAACCTACAGTTCCTTTACAAGACAGTTTCAAAATGCCTTAAGGTGTTACTGAGCTAATTTTGTGAAAATTACAAATTACAATAATTGTACTTACTGCAAATGTGTTGCATTTAATTACCACCCATGATTCATAACAATACACATCCTTTATTTGATTTTAAGGGGGAAAAAAATCATTTAACACATTATTTCTTTAAGTTAGCGAGTATTTATAACTCCCAGATATTTAGCATTTTAATAGGCTTTTAACAATAGCAGAAAGGGGACAAAATACACAAGTAAAATTAACTTAATTTCATGAATTGTTGCATTTGAATTTGATCATGTAGTGTACACCATTACTGGTGAATACAAATCTAACAAAACAATACAACAATGATTTATGGTGAAGAATTCAATTTATGGGACTTGTATGAGCTACTGTACATGTTTCATGTATGCACTGTACAAAGATTAACCATCTCTTCTAATCATCCATATGAACAAAATGTATTTAATACACCTAGGACTCAAAGTGTCTTGGATTTTTTACTTATTGTTCACAATTGTTTGTACTGATATCACATATCTTGTCATGCTTTGATAAGACATCTGGCATTTAACTGTTTGGTGCCTCTCTAGATCGCTGCATTCTTTCGAATAGATGAATTAGGCCATACTGTGTATGTAGTCACTGATTAATATCAGCAGATATCTTTCAACATTAGTCTTTTTAGTGCCAAAGTCCCTGTTTTTGTTACTATACTTCCACTGCAGCTCAACACTGCCTGAGGAAATACAAAGAGGAAATTCAATGCTAAAAAGACTGTAAATGTGTCAGATATCCACTTGATATGACTAACTCAGACTGTTGAAGCCTCATATAAGCTTCAGATCAACTTTTAAAACATGTCTTCACGTCTCTACAAAGCACGGTTTAATAACAAGGATTTAAGGACTATGTAATTCAACAGTTGGTGGCGATAATGCTCCGAATGGTGGCAATTCGCCATTAAACAGGAAGAAGAAGAAGAAGAAGAAGAAGAAGAAGAAGAAGAAGAAGAAGAAGAAGAAGAAGAAGAAGAAGAAGAAGAAGAAGACACAGATACACTGCAGCCGGTGTCACTGTTTGTACTTGCACGCTAGCCGATTGTTATGTAAAAGCGGCTAACAACTGCAAGAAACTGAGTGCAAGGCGTCCGCTGAATTAAAAGAAGGAAACAGAAAGAGTATAATTGATTTCTTATCTTCATTCTGATATAACCATCTGTGGGAAATGTCTGCTCTTGAGAGTCTGAAAGAGTTCGCCGAGCAGCGGCTAGCTGCGGCTGTCGATGAGATATTTGAATATTTTGAGAAAACAGTAACTGACTATGACGAGGAATTGGACCGCTATTGCAAGTTGCTGGATATTATTTTGCAGCCTGAAATTAGGCTTCGAAGAGCAGGTTTGTTTTCCTTTACCGCTTAATTTCCCTATGTAACAGTTTCGCTTCGCTAATATACGTTAGACATACACAGTCAGTTAGTACCAGTTAACAGTTAGCTTCTGCTTCTAATGAGCACATCTGGGGTTGGTTGTTAAGGCTAAAAATATATATATATATTTTTAAAAATATGCACGCTTTGGTGAAATTACTTTTTGTAAATGTAACGATATGTAGCCTAACTAACAAGACTAACCAGCATTAAATTAATGGCGCTAGATTTGTAACATAGAGATACAACAGCGAACATTACATTCTTTGATCGAATACTATCCAACAATTTTCCAGACAACACAAGCGATCTTGCTGCGATGTTTGGGCTCTCCTGTGTGTGGGAGGGCGTCACGTTGTGTTGGGGTTTATTGTGGCTGCTTGCGCCTGAATTTAAAGACATATTTGACCAATTTTATCAAATATAATTAATTTAAAACGTGTAATGTTAGAGACTGCCGTAGCTGGAAAAAGACAAGAAACTGGATTCCATTGCAGTTTTTCAAATTTCGACAACTTAAAGGATGTGTTCACAATTTTTCAAGTCTGTCTGAAAACAACATTTGGGAGACCAAATGAACATTAAAACTAGTTTTTCTTGCTGTAATCATTCCTCCTGTTCATACTGACCATTAGATGATCCCTTCATAATGTGCTTTAAATGTAAGTGATTGTAGACAAAATCCACAGTCCTCCTCTTGTGCAAAATGTATTTAAAATTTTATCTGAAGCTAAAATGAAGCTTCAGTGTCCAAATGAGTCAATTCAAGCAGATATTTGTCTTTTTAGTGCCAAAGTCCCTGTTTTTGTTAGTATACTTCCACTGCAGCTCAACACTGTCTGAGGAAATACAAAGAGGAAATTCAATGCTAAAAAGACTGTAAATGTGTCAGATATCCACTTGATGACCAACTCAGACTGTTGAAGCCTCATATAAGCTTCAGATCAACTTTTAAATGCATTTTTGCTCAAAATGTCTGCGGACACACTGTTGATTTTGGCCCCCATCACTTACATTGAAAGCACATTTAAAGGGGATCTTCAGTATGAACAGGAGGAATGATTACAGCCAGGAAAACCTCTTTCACTGTTCATATGGACACCTGACCACTGAAGACAGACCTGAAAATCAGCCTGTCCTTTAACATCAACAATGTATCATATCACTTCAGAAATTGCTGGATTTTGTCCATTCAGAAAGTGTGTTAATACAGAATTTCCTCAACCAAAACACAGAGTGCAGTGTAGGAGACACTCATACATGTGACTGAGATGGTTGCACTGAGGAGCCCTGCTCCACTTTTGGACTGTTTCTAACCATGTAATACTGATTTCCTTGTGGATAATAATAATAATGATGATAATGAAATTAAATAATGTATTCCTTTCTGCATGTGTAGAATCTTTACCCAAGATGGATCAGAGTGGTCCTGGTCCACTGATTGACTGCACCTGAAAGGGGAATAAAATGCTAACTGTTCAGCATCACAGAGTAGTCTAATCTGTAAGACAATGTTACTGATACTGAGACCACTGATCCTGCACCAGAGAGAAGTGCTATAAAACCCATCATCTAAATCTAGGAATGAAAGCAACTTGGTGTTATGTTACACAATGATTATGAGTATGCCAAACTCATAATTACAGGGAGGAATCTTGAATCTTGTTTTTATTTTACTAAATATCTATTTTTGGTAGCTGAAGTGCACTTGAATAGCCGGAGGAAGTAAAACCTCGAAGGTCAAGGTACATCAAAACAGAACATACAATCGTAAAACAGTTGTATCACACTTAGATCGACATAAAGGCACAGATATTCATGTTTGTGTATTTGTATATCATTACTTTCTGCAGATGTCCGTTCGCTGACTGTTAGTGCAGAGGTTCCCCCTGAGCAGCAGGAGATGAAGCCCAGTCTGGACCAGGAAGCCCCAGAGCCCCCATGCATTAAAGAGGAACAGGAGGAAGTCTGGAGCAGTCAGGAGGGAGAGCAGCTTCAAGGACTGGAGGAGGCTGATATCACTCTCATCTCTGTGAAAAGTGAAGATGATGAAGAGAAACCTGAGTTATCACAGTTCCATCAAAGCCAAATTGAGGAGCACAGAGAGGCAGAGGCTCCAGCCAGCTGCCCGGCTGAACAGATGAAAGCAGAAGTGGATGGAGAGGACTGTGGAGGATCAGAACCAGCCTGTGATGTACTAGCAGCTACTGCTGACAGCAGTGTAGACAGTTCTGAACCAAAGACTGAAGACAGGGATGATTTGAACAGATTTAATGGAGGTAAAATGCATAAACCTTTCAGCTGTTTATTTTGTGAGAAACGTTTTGTCTGTAAATTGGATTTGGTGATACACGCGAGAGGTCACACAGGGGAGAAACCCTTTAGGTGCTCAGATTGTGGTGAACGTTTTAGCCACCGTGCAGCTCTTAAGCAACACATGATGCTCCACACAGGAGAGAAACCTGTCACTGGCAGTGTGTGTGACAGAAGAATCATCCGGAAATCACACATCAAAACCCAGGAGTGTGTTGATCAGAGCAGCTGCAGGAAGTGAAGCAATGGTGCTGGTGGACAGGCAGGATTATTAAGCATGGAATGGTCATGGAAGAAACAGAATGGTGTGTAAAAGTTGCCATTGTTTTCCCTCTGGGACAGAAATGAAAACTTTCATTATTCACTGTGTGTGTGTGTGTGTGTGTGTGTGTGTGTGTGTGTGTGTGTGTGTGTGTGTGTGTACACAACGTTGTCTGTATGTTTCCAGCCTATGATGGACTGGTGACCTGTCACCCAGTGTGATCTGGGATAGGCTATGAATTAAACTTTTCTTAGGAGGATGAATAATGTCTAATTTCTTCATTAAAAAGGTATATAGTCCCACTTTTACACATCTTTAATGCTTCTTTTAGTCATTTTCCCTTTTTTTTCTTTTCCTTTTTAGTATTTTTATGTGACTTGCATGTTTAAATAAAGCATGGAACATAGCTGGTGTGAAAATGCTGGAATTACAGTGTCTACAATTGACACAGAAACATAAATTAACCTATGATTGTAATTTGTGTCATTAATCAAGCAAAAATGTCAAGCATTTGTTGGTTTTAGCTTGTCAGATGTGAGGATTTGGTACTTCTGTTTCCTTTCATTCTAAATTGAATATGTTATATATGTTATATAACAAATTTAGAGATGTCATCTTGGGCTCTGGAAACTTGTCATGTTCTGTTTTGGGGTTTTTTGTCACTTTTGAGAATAAGTGATTCATCATACAATAGAAATGAGAATTGGACCTTTGAACTTCAGAAAAAAATATTTTTCAAAATCACATCGACATTCACTAATTACTATATGTATATATATATATATATATGTTCCTGGAACAGAACTTTGCTGTATGTTTGTTTTTTGGTTCACTCCATTTGTCTGCAGCAATGGTGAATATTTTTATATCTAAGTTTTTACGCCATTTCCCACAAGACCAAGACGTTCACAGACTAAACTTGACTGGCTGGACAGAATTGAGGCCTGTTGAGTGATTGCATCTTGTCTGGATGTAAATGAAAGTTCGGAGGGGTTCAGATTCTAGCAAGTGGAGGTGCAGCAGTAGATAATCATATTTTAGAATATAGATAGTACATCCCAGGACCATGCTTTATTTCAGATGAAAGAAATCTGAAGATTGCTGAGATTGCAGTGCATCACAGATCAAACTGTAGCTTCTGCTCTATAATTCATAGGAATAACTGCATTAAAGGATATGGCTGGTAATTTTATATATCTTTCTTTTTGTCAACAAATCTCATGTTTGGATCTAAATAAACAATAAACTGATCAACTAACAAATATTGGTGTGTGTATCCAAAGTCTGATTTATCTTTATATTCCTCAGTACCGTAGGCCTCCGTTGTCCAAAAACTATGGAAAACATGTCAGTAAGCCACACCGTGGACTGGGTGACATGTTCCTTAATTATGAAGAGAGTGATTACTGTAGTTATAGAAATGGCTCCAAAGAGTAAACGGCGATAAGTGGCTCAGGAGGTAGAGCACGTCGTCCACTAGTCGGGAGATTGGCGGTTCGATTCCCAGCTCCTCCAGTCCACATGTCGATGTGTCCTTGGCCAAGATACTTAACCCCAAGTTGTGAATGATTAGATGTCCTCTGATGGGCAGGTTGGGACCTTGCATGGTAGCTCCTGTACCCATTCGGTCTATGAACGAGTGTGTATGGATGAATGTGATTCGTAGTGTAAAAGGGCTTTTAGTAGTCAGAAGATTAGAAAGGCGCTATACAAGTACAGTCCGTTAACGGTTTAGATATTATTTCTCTGAGTGGTTTTCCAAGTTTCGTGTTCCAGCACGAATTCATTCTGATCAGGGTCGGAATTCATGATCATGATCATGATCATGATCAGACCGTTCGGCCTGAGTCCCTGGTGGAGGGCCAGATGGTGCTGTTGCGAGATTTTGGCAGGAGAGGTCGTTGCAAGATTCAGGATAAGTGGAATCCAGCGGTGCATAGGGTGATCAAGGCTCCCCCTGGAGAAGGTCCTGTGTATACAGTTGCACCAGTAGATGACCTCACGAAGGTCAAGCGGGTGCACCGCACACTGCTTAAGGCCCTTGTTGGGATTGCCTCTCCGGGCAGCTTTTCTGCTCCTCCTCCCACTGCCCTTAGGGGGAAACCCCTCCCCCACCAGCTGGTCAAGTGGTGAGAGAAGCCCAAACCGCAACTGCATTGGCACCACCTGCCGCTGCAACAGTTCCTTTGCCCCTTTCCCATTCCGCACCTTTGGCTGTGTCCCTCCCACAGAGCAGTGAGACTGCTGTGTGACGTACAGCACAGCCGGCATTGGCCCCTCCTGCAGATGCAGCAGTATCCTTACCCTCCACTCATTTTGCCCCTCTAGCAGTCTCTCCCCCAGGGAGTAACGGAACTGCCATATGGCGGACTGCCCGATCTACGGCTGGCCATCATTCAAACCCCCATTGCCTTCCCAGGCCTGCCAATGAAAGGGCTCATGCGAGGTCCCCACCCGCCCAGTCAAACATTGTGTCTGCTTTCTTCAGACCCTGGCACTAACTCCTACACTTTTCCAGCGCATCGTCGGGTCAACAATGAAAAAGGGGGGGGTGGATTGTGGCAGTATGATATGCTGCTGTGCCTGAATGCAGGACGGTCTGGCGCTCTGCACTTCACCTGGTGCATTAGCCTATCAGTGCTAGGGCGAGGGGATATAAGGAGGCTGTGTCCCTCCCTCACCCTCTCACTTCCTGGATCGAAGGCCCTCCCACTTTCTGGCCTTTCACGTCCTCCTCTGCTCTCCATGCGGGTAGGCATGCAGCTGCATTGTCTGTAGCTTGCTGCTTTAGCTCCTGTTAGCCTGTGTATTAAACAGCTCACCTCTGTTTTTAGTGGTCCATGGTGGCTGAGGTGATTGCGAGGAGCTCCATTGTTTTGCCATAAGCAAGTAAAGCCTCCAGGTATGGACTTAATGTTTTCATTTACAACAATAGCCTGTTAGCCCAGGTATAGAACACCTTACATGTCCGTTTTTCATAGTGGATCCTGAACACATCACCGGCGCACCATAGATGCTCCAGTTGGCACAGAGCAGTGCAGAGCCTCCTTGTCTTTCTCCTCACTGGGAGGATGCTCGCTGATTGGGACCTGTGGCTGAACTCTGGACAGTAAGATAAGTGCAGGAACACTGCTGCTTCGCCTACCCTCTGTGTATGGTGGCTGTTTTGCTTGGGACTGCTCTGTCGCCTTGCTACATAGACTATGGCTGTGGTGCATGCTGCTCTCTGCTTCGCTCACTGCTTTCTGCTTTGCTTGCCGCCTCCTGCTTCCCTTGCTATTGTGACTGTTTTCTTCAAGTTGCTCTGCCCCCCGTTCTTTGTCCCTCCAGCGGCAGTTGCCCAGTCGGGACTGTGTATCTCTGGCCAGAGACCCTGTTTCTTTGCTTACTCTTGTTTGTTTTTTTGGGTTTGTTAAGTTACCAATTATGAAATAGTTTAATGATTTTTGTTTCTTATTTCTATTTGAGTTTCAGCCCCAGGCTGTTAGTATCTTGTGTTAGGACATTTATTATTATAATTCTTTTTATGATTGTTGTCATTACGTATTGTGTTACTGATTGTGTTTTCCCCTCTCCATTTAGTCGCTTAGAGCCGATGGTGGTGGTGGTGTCCCAGGTGGTGGTTTCCCTTTGTGTGTTGTGTGATCCTGGATTTTTCGTTTTCTTTGCACTTCATCTTCTTTTTTTTTGCTGTGTGCCACGTACGAGTGGGGTGCTCCTTATTTAATTTTGACTTCTTTCCCCCAGTTTTCCCCTCACCACCGGTAAGCCTCAGCACTGGAGCAGGGTGTTAGCATTTTAGTTCTTTTTTAAGTCTTTTTTAATATATTGTGACCAATTAAATAAATTTGTTAAATATTTGTTAAACATTGAACCACGTGTCCTGCCCTTCCTTGTATTACTTACCTGCGTGCCTCTCCATTACCATTTATATTTATTTAAAATTCCCTGGGTGAAACTCCCAGGGTGGCGTTGTGAATTTTCTTTTCAAATTTCATAAGCTTAAATCTTTACCCATAATTGTATCCGCCACTCATATCGCCACACCATGTTAGGGTGTAACAATATCGATACTGAATAAAAAAGGAAGCCGAGTGAAATCCAGTTAAAATCAGTGGTATGGCAACATTTTGCTTTCCCCATTTCATATAAGGCTAAAAATGTGCATGTTGTTGACAACAACGTGTGAGCCATCGTTGCCACTTAGCACTATAAACACACTTGACTGGTCAACATATTTGGAACACCACATTTTCACAAAGTATAAAAGAGCCATTACATTTTTACAAGCCTGCAGCCCCTGTCCTGAATCTTTTTTATCTACACCATTTTGTGACTGTCAATTCATGAGCAACTTTTAAAATATGGCTTGGAGGAGCAAGGTAAATGCACACAGTGCAATGTGACCGGATCTGCCTCACCACATCTGGAGGTGGTCTGGCTCGCACTGACAGAATGTCAGTCACTCTTAGCTAGGTGTATATGCAATTTGAACAGATAACTCATATTTGTGAGAAGGTATCTTCCCACAAGTTAGAGAATGTCAATAGATCACCAATTACTTTTGACATCTGGTGTCATTGGTCCTACTTAGACCAGATCTGATCACAATGCAGACAGACTGCAGATAAAACAAGTGAACAGATGTAAATGCAAAGGACATGATTGGATGTCATTATCTGGGTAATGCAACTACAAACAGATCACATTTTTACAAGCCACCTGATTGACTCTTTCTGGACTGTTTATCTCTCAAGCAGCATTTCCCCTATATGCTTTCAAAAGCGGGGCAGCGCTGTTGCTAAATGAAGAACACCACTGCTGAAATTTCACATTGTACATAATAATCACAATGAACACAAACCACACACACTTTCTCCGCTTCAAGCAGCTGACTGGAGCTAGAGATGCTGCAGCCTCTCCTCTCTGTCCTCTCCTCTGCTCCTACACACACACACACACACACACACACACACACACACACACAGTGACGGTGCAGTGAAAGATAAGGTTTTACTTGAGTTAATGACAACTGCACTTGTTACTATGAGTGCAATAAAAGTTTTGTGAGTAAAAAGCCACTAAGTACTTTATCAAACTACCTTTTCAACAAGCATAAACATGTAGAAAAGCATATTTCCCCCTGCTTTGCCCACAGTGTCCCATCCACCACCGGTATATTTTACACTACCATAGTGCACTGGGTAAGCTAAGAGTGAATTGTTATGAACAAGCTAAAACAAATGCTATATAGCCCAACTGTTTATCTTCGTTTGCCATGTATCTAAAAATTTGGCAAATTCTTGTAAACTTAGCTGCTGGCTGATTTCTATGCTCTTCATTCTTTCTAAACTTCACAGTATTTTGATGTCAGAAACATCTTATTTATTTTATTGACATTTCAGATTTGTTTCCACTGAGATATTGAGTTTAAATAATTAAGTTGTTGAAAATAACAAGCTAAGCTGATATGTAAACGGTGAGGAATAGCTACTCCAACTGCTCTATGCATGATCGGTGACCTCAAAATAAAGTATTTTTTCACATCTGCTTGATGACGACACAACAATGCAATGAACCCCTTAAATTTAGTGATTTACAGTGCATGTTCAGATTTGTTTACTGGACCATTCTGGAGCCCAGGAATAACGTGTAAATTCCTAAAACGAATAACATTTCCCTTTAACTATCTAAAATTGTATTTACAGGTTTATGGTCAATGAAGGCCAACCTGGACTCCTCAATGCTGTGCCAGAACACTTTTCGGCCGACTCTGTGAACAGTAGAATGTGGGTAGCAGTCTCAGTGCAAGTTCCCCGTTGGCATCTGTAGAAAGACAATTTTATAGGTATCAATATGATCTCTGAAGTATTTTAGGAACTTAAGCCTGGGGCCAATTTTTGGGATTACACAGTTGATGGTCCCCTCAACTAAAAGCAAAAAACCTTCTTCATCTATTGTCTGATCTGAAAGACAAAAAGACACAAAACACAGACATCTTGTCATTTTTACAACAGAAAAATCACACAGTAATCAGGGTCTGAAATTAACACTTGCCATCCGCCAAATGCAGTTCAAATTACCCGCCACTGTGGCAGGTTGGCTTTTTGTATTATTTTAACAAATCAATCTATTTCTGTAGGCACAACACTCACTACATCAGGCAACTTCGTTATTGTTAATTTAATATGAAAGAGATGGAGGTCAATGTTGTGAAACACTTAAATTTTCTATCCAGCCTCTTTCCTCAACATTGCACTTGCTCCTACTAGTTCTGAAGTCTTGGGGTGAACAAGATGTTGCCATTGTGTTCATGCAGTGGAAAAACATAATATGATGCTGTTGTCAGTGGCAGTTTAACAAGATGTTCCAGATAAATGAATTCCTTTGCCTAAATATGCCGGAGTTAGCTAAGGAGCTAGCTTTCATCTGTAGTCCGCAGGATGTAGCAGATGAACAACAATACAATACATCTCTCTACTAAAGGAAGGAATCGCTGTATGTATGTATGTCCTTTGCATATCTCTTAAATCATTCATCTGATCCACTCCACACTTGGTGGGTGTATGGCTGGTGACCCAAGGGAGTGCAGTGTTGAATTTGGTGCAATTTGGACACACATGTTTAATATTAATAAACTTTGAATAAACCAGCTCTGTGCAGGGGCAGGGCATAGCTTCAGGGCTCTGTCAACTGATTCCAGCATGTCAGGGTGAGACCAGAGACGAGACGTGACGCGAGTCAGAGAAAAGTGCTCTAAAAAGAGAAAAGCAGACAGCGAAAACAGAACTTTTAATCAAGAATGGACAGTCTTACCCCATGTCTGGACAGACAGTGTAGCATTAGCAGGACATCTAGCAGATCAGAAGCCAGTGACCACACAGGAGGTGTTCAGGTACATTGTTGCATGTAGGTCAAGACTGTAGTTATGTGTTTACTATTAGAGTACTTATTATTTATAACATCTGTGCATAATAGAATGTTGGTGTATATACTCATTGACACCTCACATCAACTGTATTAATTTTTCTAGGCGGTGAAGTAGCGGCTGGAGGCCAAGCAATCGGCCAAACAGGCACATTTTGAATACAGAATATACACAATAATACACTAGTAAATATAGAATATGTTACAAAACAAATAAATAAATAAAAAAACAGACATGAAATATAGGAGCAGTGCCAGATATGACCTGGTATGATTTAAATTTGTATCAAAAGAAGGGTAATCAGTATATCCAGTGAGTAGAATGTACATTCATTCATAAATGTGGTTGTCACTATCAAATTCTGGCAGTGTCTAAGTAGCTAATATGTTGCTATATAGGCTCAAGATGCTGTGGGTGCAGGAAACATTACAAGACTTAAGTGATGATTTGCTTACCTTTAAAACTATTTATCAGGCCTGGAAGCTGCCATTCTGTTAATTTCTCTCTGACAAGGCTGTCCATTAGGATAGGCTATAGTCAACCTGAAAAAAAACAAGAGAGAGCTATACAGAACAAAAATAAAATGGCTAGATCAGCATTTGAATGGCTTTTATGATAAATGTGTTCTCCAGTGGGGTTATAGGTTACTATGAGGTCTTTAAGATATGATGATGCATGTTACAGAGGGCCCAGCAGGTAACAACTACAATGGGGCATGCTCCAGGCTGTTTAGACCAAGCCAAAGCACTTTTATTTGGATTCGCTTGTGTTGAGCTGCTGCTACTAACTTCTGCTCTGTCAACACACACACATGCACGCAGGCTAACATGCTAATGCTAAAGTTGTCCGGAGTTGGAATTGTGACCAATTTTTGCACACTTTGTCCTTTTTTCCAACTCTTGTCCCAAAGTCCTTAAGCTCGAGGTCTAACGTTAAGTTACCATGATTACTAACACAAGCGATCACACTAGCAAGCTATGTAGCTTAACATGGACCAAAAGTAGGTGTGCAACATGGTTACGCTAACTACACAGACAGTGACAGTTTTCGCTTAAATGTGACTTATGTAGGTGCCAACATGTATACAAACCTTTTATTTTACTTTACTTTCCCCTTAAATGCATGAGGAGGATGCACTGCTTCTTGAAAAGTGTGGCTGGGTAGATATGTGAATTTGGAGGAAGGGCGGTCTTGTCTGCGATGTGTTAATCGTCATTAGGGCTGAGCCAACTGCTAAACCAACACCTGGGTTACACAAAAACTACCCAACTCCCTTGGAAATAATCCAGATAGATGGCCGAACAGGCTCAACCCCATGTTTGGGTAACCCAGCATTTTTTTGTGTGTAAGGGTGTGCATGTGTGGCCAGACACAGAATAAGTGACGGTAAAGAATACTTTTGTTTGATTTATACTCCCCTAGATGAGGCAAACGCCTCCAAGATAGAGAAAAGTGAGGTCGGTTTGTGCTCTGGTTGCCGTTTTTTTTTTTTTATTATTTAACGAGGGTACGGCTTTGACAAGTACAGCGACGTTTCACTTCTACTGAGTATCTGCAGTAGACAGAGTAGTCTTATTTCATACTATTTATTTTCCTGTGACCAGACATTAGCCAGAAATAGGTTGGGTAGAGGAATAGCCTTAGGTCCAAGCTGTGTTAGCTTGGCTCTGATTCTGGCTATCTTCCCTCTCTTCCTGGGGTGATCTCACTGCTTGCGGACATTTGGTCCAGCTGATCTGGCTGGGTGTTCAGGAGATGCTGTTGGCAGTGATCATTTCAAGGTCTGCTGCACTTAATCCAATCTGTATTTTTCTGTCATAAGTAATACATACTTCAGTAATTAAGGCAAAAAAATAGCAAATTAAAACAAAAATGTAGTGAAGTTTTAAGGAGCTACTGGCCACTGCATCTGCATGTGCTGCTGTTGCCATGGTATATATATCAATATATGTATGGTAAATGGACTGTACTTGTATAGCTCCTTTCTAGTCTTCCAACCACTCAAAATGCTTTTTACACTACAAGTCACATTCACCCATTCACACACATTCATACACTGGAGCAATTTGGGGTTCAGTATCTTGCCCAAGGACACTTCGACATGCAGACTGGAGGAGCCGGGAACTGAACCGCCGATCTTCCGATTAGTGGGCGACCCGCTCTACCTGAGCCACATCCGCCCCATATGTATATAAAATATATAAAATCCCCCTCTCTACCCCTTTCATGGGGGTGGTGGTGGTGGTGTGTCTTCCTCAAGCTCAGGTCCTCTACCAGAGGCCTGGGAGTTTGAGGGTTCTGAGCAGTATCTTAGCTGTTCCTAGGACTGTACTCTTCTGGACAGAGACCTCAGATGTTGTACCTGGAATCTGCCGCCGCCATAAACAACTGGAACTGAGGTGGGTGCAACCAAAGTTCAGAGCACAAAAAAGGGTTCACATACCCAAATGAATTACTCTGTGCATTTTCCCCCTGTACTCAAGTTTAATGGAGAAAACTAAATAATCGTGACTGATTAGGGTGTGCGAACCATTTTTTAGTATAAATTAAAAAAAATATATATATATGATATTTTTTTTTTTATTGTTGCTGTCACAGTGGTCTCCTGCTGCTTCACTCTTAGTGACCCACATAATTTATTAATATAATATATAAATAATTAAATAATCTATATGGGTACACCACAAAAGTACACCTTCACACAGAGAAAGTTGATGTAACTCAGGGATACAGCCCATGTAAAGGCAAATCAGAGATTTCATTTGAAACACATTAGACCTGTTAGAAAATAGTCACTGAAAACATGTGAGAAGACTGTGAACTATGTAGTACTGAATTGTGAAGCTGGACTTGCTGCTTTTCACCATTTCCGTCTTAAAAATTTTTTGGGCAGGCCTGAAATGGTGGATCCACGATGTAGAGGGGTGACTAGTATGACCCCTCCCCTAACACTAATAGAACTAGAGCGCCTTGGCATCATCGGCTGGGTGTGTAGTCTGTTGTTTGCTAATGGCAGCATGCAGTACTTTCATTGCAAGCTTAGCATTACCATCTGGAGGGGATGTATGATGCAGTCACAACAGTAGATGTAAACTCTCTGGGCAGATAGAAAGGTCTACAGTTAACTACGAGATATTCTAGGTTAGCAGAGCAATGCCTCTTGATAATGGCATTGTTCATGCACCAAGCTTTGCTAACATAAATGCACAGACCCCCACGCTCCACCTCTGGTCATACTGGAGTCATTAGATGTTGATTCTGCCCTTAGGATGTAGCACCCCAGTAGCTCAATGACGCTATCAGGGACACTGCTGTTAAGCCATGTTTCCTTAAAAATCATGAAGTTGCAGTCCATAATCCTTTTATGAGTGGTGATCTGCAGTCACAATTCATCGATGTTGCTCACCAGAGAATGTACACTGGCGAGGAGGGCCCTAGCTTAGCCCTTTGCTCTCCTCTCTTCCACCATTTACACTCTCTCCTGGCTGGCAGAGCCAGGTTAATAGCCATGTCATGGTATTAGCTGTTATTGGTGAATGGGGCCAATTTTGGTCAAAAGTAGCGCTCAAGGAGTTATTTCAAACCCAGATGAAGCGTCCATTGATGGGTAGAGTGAGTTTTGGTCCACACAGAGGATATATCCATGTCCTGCTGTTGGTGCACTGTCAAGTCTCACCCTCACTGCCTCGGGCTGCGTTGTGGATGCTACTCTAGTGCCTTCGCCGTCATTTCCCAAATGAAGGCACACTCTTGTCTCAAAAAAGGTTAATGTGCAGGCTAGGCTATATTTCAATCTTACATCATTTAGCACATAAATGTGGTATGCCTGATGCATTATATTAAGAAAGACAGTTCATTTATAGTATCAGGGATTTGAGTAAAGTTCAGCAGAAATGGAACCATCATGCTTTCTACAAAACAATATAACACAGAAAGTCACACTTAATACAAAGGTTATTCACTAAATGATAATTTTTCCTCTACAGAAAACACCTTTTTATGTGGTGTGAAAAATTCAGAACACATATTAATTATTGCTTTACACAGAGTTTAAACCTAGTCTAGCAGTTACCATGTTAAGCCACTAGAGTGCGCAAACACAACACCCCATCAGCAGGCACAGCTCTACTGAAAAGCCTTTCAACACCTAGACACAATAGTACTTTTTTTTTTTTTTAAGATTGGTTACGTGCATGGTTCAAAACTCCTCACACAGGTAACATGAAAGCAACAATTACCATAGCAACTATTGTGTACATAGTCAATTTTTGCTGTATTAGAGAATTAACAGTAGTTTTTTTGTTTTCTTCACAGCATTATTCTCATGTCCTGTATTGATACTGTATTACAGTATTATTAAGTACTGTATTTTTATTTTCTTTATGACAAGAAAAGAAAAATTGTCAAAAATAAAGCCCACTGAAAGCTTTCCTACTGCATTTCTATGACAAGTCCCTGTAGAATATACTGTAGTACAGTCTATACAGAGGTACAAATCTTACTGTCTTTACACAATGTGCACATTTCTGACACTATCAACCATTAAAAAACAACATATACACAATAAAAAAGTGATTTAATTTCACAGACTGCCATAAAAAACTGTTGTTGCCTGTTGTTAGTGTTTATTTTTAGTGTGTTCTGATTGACACATGAGTTGTGTTCATGTCTGCTGTAAGGATTCGCTTTTGTATGGAGAGAGATTTGTTTCAAAATGATTTGTGTCAGTTCGACAATCTGTGTGTAAATGTGTAATCTGTAAATATAAAACACCTTCCAAAAATACAAAAAAAGATTTGTAAACTCACAAAAATATTTTGCAAATATAAAACGGATCTGCAAATACACATACAAATTACCCACCTGAAAGAATAAATGAAAAATATAAATAACGGGGTGGCTGATAACTGCCAACTGAAGAGGCAGTCAAGCCACCGCTTGAGAGAGCTTAACGTTGCCCACAAGTATCCTTGTGCCTTTCATACTTAAACAGAAATGTATAGGAAAGTGTGTGCTAGATATTATACATAGAACAAATAAACACACACTAATACTCACTGTATGACATTAACATATAACAATGAATGCACGTTACTTATCGCTAGCTATTTAAAAAACAAAACAAAACATGCAGCTCATAGAAAGACTGCATGCTCCTACTTTGAAATGCGGAAATGACATTGTTAGCAGGCGATCACATGCTATGCTAAAATGGCCGAGTGATACACATGGATTTTCGCTTGGACTGACAGAATGTTTGTCTCAAAACTCTGTGTGTATAAAAAGCAAATCCACAAGCGTAGAACTGAGATCCACAAATGCTTTTTCAATTCACAAATAAAAAATGAATACACAAATGCCTGTTCGAAAGTTGTAAATGTTAGCTTTTCAGAAAGCTGTTCTAAACTAAAAGTGATGTCTCACTGTTGTTGTTATTGCTGAACATCCCTCATACAGCCGCTAAGAGTGAGAAGTTACAATTGGATAGAGTCAGTTTCTCCTATGCCACACAACCATCCAACTTGGACCATTTTTATTGCATAAAGCATGTCAAATATTGGTGCAGGCATACCTATTTGCACAAACTGGTACAGGGATGATATTTTGATGTTCTTTATATCGCTTTCTGATTCTTTTTCACAAAAAGTAAACATTGAATGTGAATCTGAAATGTGTGCCTGCTGTTGACAGGCATATCAACAGCCAGCAAGCTGATTTCACTAATAAAGTCTCACACATAAACACATACTGGTACATGTCAGCACTGTTAGAAAGGCTCTCTGAGCACTGAGGAGGTTTTATCAGCAGACATAGTTTTCCTTGAGCAAAGTTTGTCTTGATTTTATTCTGTTCCATTCTTAGGAGGGGACATGGAGGAACATCTTATTGTGTAGTCTCGGTACTTCCAGGTCACTTGGCTATCTGAAAAACAGAAATGGAACCATCACTTTGACTTAAATCCATGTACAAGCATAAAGAAGAAAATGTCATCTACATGTATTTTATAGTAAATGATTGTTTGGGTGAATACTATGGGAAACACCATGTAATAAAACAAAACAGCTGAATAAGCATGGGGTATATCAGTAACCATGGTTACAGGTGTTTCCTGGTTACAGTAGAGACTGGTGTGTGCCCATACTTTTTTAAAAAAAAGATTTTGGGGGCGGAATCTTTACCTTTTGCCAGTTTGAAAGTGCAAGGACAGAAAATGTGGGTAGAGAGAGAAGTATGACATGCAACAAAGGTCCAATCAAACAGCAGATGTTGTGTTTATGGTTATGTGGTATGTGTCTTAAAGGGGAAATATCATGCTTTTTGTAATTGTCTGTTTTCTGTCCTGTTAATCAATTGATCATTTCATCTAGAAACTGTCAGAACTTGTGAAGGTTGCCCTTTATTACTGTTGCTGCTGACAGCAGAACAAAAGCTAAATATTGCTCTGTACACTTCCTTTCCCATGAGGTGACTCTAACAAATTTCCCAAAATATGAAATTTTCTTTTATGTGCATATATTTAAAACAGAACTATCTTATTATAATTATATTATATTATTTTATTCATATTATTATTAAAAATCTGTGCATTAAAGTTATACTTGGAAACAGTGGTTTGACACACAAAAAAAGCCTGATATAGTCCCTCTGTGTCGTAGACCACTGTTGTCCAAAAACTATTAAAACACATAAATGAGCCACACCGCTGCACTGGGTGACATGTTCCTTCACCAAGCTGAGATTATGGTCATTGTAGTTTGTTTAGAAACGGCAGAAAGGCAGATGCCCTTGAACATGTGCAAGAACGCGGTTCACTAGCTTCACAGTGGTTCACTAGCTTGTTGTGCAACATATTACAACCTCCTGACTTTGTGCTAAAATGTACAGTATATTGTTTAATGTATTTTTGGTAGAAGTTATTACTATGATATTCTCTTTTTTCTTGCTATTTCTGTGGAGTTCTGTTGCTTTTTACTGTGTTTTATGTTCCGTGTTTATGTTTAATACTGAATATTACAACTGTAACGGGGGTCTATATTAGCCTCACAGTTTACAATGCCCCCGTTAAGTTTGTCTTATATGGCTGATAATAGTGACAGCCTACAGTCTCTGCGTTGTGTTGTGATGATGATGGTGGACTAACAGCTGACAGTTAGTAACGTCAGTTGACTCCAACGAAGACAACCAGACAGCTCCGATGTCGATTCAATGATGTCTGTTTATTGCTTACAAACACTTTGGGGGATACAAGCCCAGTCTCAGTAAAACTATTTAACATAAGCAAAATCATAATCAAAGGAAACTTAAAATACTAATAAATGATTTTTGTGACGAAGCTTAATAACCATTAAATAACAAATTACAGGGCCAACGGTCTAACCTTGACCAGGATCAAAAACTCACTATATTACAGATTACACAAAGCATTGATACAGATGAATCAGTTCAAATAGATAATCACTCTGAATGTCAATATAATTAAAATTAGCAATAAAGTCTATCTCGGGTCAGCTACACATTATTATTTACAGGTTTCCATTTAATAGTCACACACTCTGGGGGATACAAGCCAGGTCTGACTTGTTCCCCCGGTGATGGGCTTTATAGCTGCATCGTTACCTTGGATACTATGTAGCCTAGTATTAAATATTAAATATAAGATAACAGCATAAAATAATGAAAATAACACAAATATGTACACCTTACAACTATTAAATAAAGGTAAAATTACTGACAAAATTATATTCTATATTAAAAGATTTTGCTATTAGACATAGTGACCATTTAAAGCACAACTAATGTATTTAATGTAACATGCAAGAGGTATATGTTACACAACCATAGACGTTGTTGGGTTTTGATATTTGAATTGAATGTCTATTAGTCTCAGCACAGAAACACACATATAACAGATACCACCAGATTAACACCAGTTGTGACCTATGACTCAACACACCCTCATTATGGTTAACACACCTCCTCTGTTGTGATGGTGCTGTATAGCCTCACTCTTCACATCTTTTTAAATGCACATTAACAGTAACTGTGGAAAGCCCACCATTTAGAACAGCCCAGGTGTAGAAGAGAAATGAAGGGTGGAGAAAAAAGACAGCATGAATTGCAAGTGATGAAATAATTTGCCTGTTTGTCCCCAGGCCATTAAAGCTTGTGCCTCGTCAGAAAGCAAAAACCTGCAGGGCTGCATTCCATGCTAAGCTTTTACTCCAACACACTGTGGAAACAGGGTGTGAGTGATGTTGTGAAATTTGGGAGAAAACATGTAGATGTTAACCAGGCTGAAACACATTCCAAAGGCCAATCCTGAGTGGGATTATAGGAAAAATGTGAGCTGACATCAATATCTCCCCTAGCCTACTGTTTCATCTTCTTCTTGATGACAGCAGCACTGAAGGAGCCACAGAAACCTTTATGCGGGTCAGTGTAATACTATTGCAGCAATAGCTGCTATGCAGTTTGTAATAACTATCATCCCTATATCAACTGTGGATGACCATTAAACACAAAAGGCAGTACATTATGTAATGGGAGATGCATTGACATTTTTTTTGAGTATTATGATTATTTCAACAGTATTTTTAGAGTTTCAGCAGTGCATTTTTTAGTTTCTCTAAAACACTGCAGTTCAACCATTTGTTAGATGTCTCACTGAATGTCTAAACAGTGAGCTGTTCACTACCTTGACCCTTTCCCTTCATCTCTGAACACAATCAAATTTTTTGCAGTGAGAGGCTTCTTGCATTTACAAGGCAACACATCACAGCTGTAATCACAGAACTGAATACAAAATGAACACTGACTGATTGACACTGTGATGGCTTGCCTGTCCCAAGCTATTTTCGATATTCTGTAAGTGGATTTTTGTACTGACACAAACTGACACCAACTGTTGTCAAGAAGTTATTAAATAATAGTTAAAACAGTACAGTGTACTTGTGAGTGTGGGGTCAGTGTAATGACAAGCTAAAAAGTTTGCTGTTGCTGGAATTTGTGTTGATGAGTGGTGGTTTTGAATGAATGTGCGGTGACGAATGCACACAAAGAATTAGCAGCATGTCTTGATTTGGAGTGCTTCTGTATTCATGTTTGTCTTGTGCTGGTTTTGTTCTTCGGGTTGTTGAGAAGTTTTTGACAGAGCAATCTCACCACAAGTTCCATTTAGGAGCTGTCCTGGACTTTTGATAATTTTTTTCTTTTGGATGGACAAGTTCTTGATTGGCCTGCACAGAGCTCTGACCTCAACCCCATCCAACACCTTTGGGATGAAATGGCACACCGACCAGAGCCAGCGCCAGACAATTATCAGCAAGCTAGTGTAATTTAAATGAGCCAGATGAATGGCTATCTAAACATAAAAGAAGAAATAACACAAAACAGTGGAATCCGCTTATATTAATCACGTCTGTCCAGGTCAAATCGATCACTATAAGCAGATGATAATTATAACCGATTTTAAAAAAATTTTTCTTAATTTCTCATGCAGAATACCGTCTAATTTGTATATTTATTACATGAATAAAAAATAATGAAACGGGCAGCTTTGCTATTTACTGAATTTTACTGACTGTTTCAAAATACAGTACATCTATTTAAATGCTTGTTGTGTCACTGCTGCATCTTGTTGGCTCGTTTTTGGCAGTTTGTTATTAGCTTCAAGACTACATTTTTCAATGAGAGAAAATGACTTTCTTTTTCCCATCATGATTTCAATATGCACGCAGCACCAGCCTCAGGTCACCAGCTGGAAGCAGACGGGTTACCACAAGGTAATAATGGTGCCGCAGCCACTAGGTACATATCAAATGTGTATCATGGTAGTAAAGTTAAAAAAAAAAAAAGAATTACCGTAGTTTTAAAATTTTTTCCATATGTTGTCAAGTATGAAAAGATGAAATGAACACTGTAAGTGGACAACTTGACTACTATAAGCAAATTATTTAAACAGCTTTTGTATAGGAATAATTCTGTCCCAAGCTTTTTGATCCATATAAGCAGTTAATCACTGTAACCGTGATCACCATAGGCGGTTTCTGCTGTAATATTAAATCCAACACTGCATAACCCTTGTTACAAGAGCAGCTGCAAACAAAATTGAACAATGAATATGTTACAGTTCAGCACCACAGAAACCACAATCATAACATGCCACAGCAGGCCAGAATAAAAAAAAAACACTGGCTTAGAAATGGCTACTATTCCCACATAAGAAGAAGTCTTCTGGCCTTTGAATTGGAAAGGTTGATTATGTCATTGTAATCTGAAGTGTTAAGTGTTAATTCTCTTTCAAAAGAGTGTCGAGTTGTTCAGGTGTCCAGTCAACATGGATGATCTGACGTGCATCTGGATCTGTTCTTACACCATATTTGGTGACTAATTGGGACCTTTAGAGCCAACAAACGTCTCACAACCATCCTGCTGCGAATTCTCTTGAGGCATGACCTGGTTCAAACATATTTCATCCTCTGGACGTTGTTTTTTTTAAAAAAGCGGCTCAAAGATAGCTGTTTAGCCATAGTTTCCAACTTGTATCTAGCTGCTAGCTACACGAAACCATGTTGTGACAGCGTATGTGCGATGTAGTCATCATGTACAGTAAATGAGGAATATGAATGATGATAGGGTGGGCAAACTGTCAATCTGCTGACTGACAGCTTGCTCACCCTATCAGATTGAGGAAAACTTCCTCTTATGCGACTAAGTGGCTGCACTCTCATGAATCTGATAGAGTGGGCAAGCTGTCAGTCTGAATTTTGGGGGGGCAAAAAAACCCAATTGGACAGACATTGTCCCCTCAGTGCCCCTCTGTGCCACAGGCTATGACACTGACTGTGAGCCAGACCTTATCACCCAACATCAGTAGTTGTCCTCTCTTGTTGCTTAATGGAGGCAATTCTCTGCAGCCAGGTTACAGCTAGCCACATCTGGTGAAAAGCCTTTCCAAGGATTACATATGGCTGTAATTTTTCAGGTGTCCACATACTTTTGATCATGTAGTGCACTACCTAAGTGATTTTATACATATCAGTACATTTTTTTTATGGTAGTAGCAGTGGAATATGTAGTAGAAGTGGTGGTAGTTGATCAGGAACCACTAGGTACCAGCAGTGAGCCACATCAAGCCTAATGTTCACTGCACTACAAAAACCTGCAGCTCTCCATGTGCAACATGACACCTTAACACACCTCTTAAACACAGTGTGTGTTGCTGTCACCAAGTGCTTGCTCATGGGGGAATGTTGGGTCAATGTAAATTAAAGAGTACGGTCTAGACCTGCTCTATGTGAAAAATGCCCTGAGATAACTTCTGTTGTAATTTGGCACTATATAAATAAAATTCACTTGAATTGACGTGTGTGTTTGCCCTGCAGAATACTGTCTGCCTCACTGTTAGGATACACTACGCTTATAGCACTGTGAATTGTGTAGCATTTGCTCCCGCAGTCTGCCCCTGCAATCTGCCCCATTTTAAGATCCTATTCACAAAAGATTTAGTGCTAATGTTATGCCGGCGCCCATTAAGTTTTGAAAGCTGAGTGCAATTTGCCCTTGTTTTGTGTCAAAAGCCACACAAGCCTTTTGTGGATTTGGCCCTGAGTATCAACATTCCATGTACTCACCTTTGACCTGAGTTTTGTCTGTGTGCTTCTCAATTTGGCCTGAGGTTCATCTGAGCATGTAAGTTGCGAATGCTGAGTGTGTGACTAATCAGCAGTCTATACAGACCACCTGCACATTTTTAAAATTCTGCTCTTAATGCATTATCATGATATGTAATGTCAGGTATAGAGTTAGTATTTCAACACTGCTTTCATTGCAACAATGCATTCTCCTAACTTTTGTCAGTTTACCTACTGCCAGCTCGTTTTATGTTTCCATGGAAGGAGAAACAATCTGCATACAAACACAGCCATATAATGACTGCTGCCTGCTGTCACTAGCAAGGTCTCAAAGTTCACTTTATAGAAAATAACATCCTTCATATGCAGCACGTGATGGCTGCCAAGTTGAATATTAAAAACAACACCTCTAAAGTCAGTGAGTGAGTTGGCCGAGCTGCTGGCTTTGTTGGGTGACCTGAAATGAGCTGAGGGCTGGTGACTTCTTATCTAACCAGCACTTTGAACTGATAATACAGGGCTGGAATGGTTTGTTTTGGCCAGTCCAACCAAACTTGGCACAAAAACTGAAATCAGAGATAAAGTAAATTAGAAAATGTAAGTCACAGTTCTGGGGTCAACATTACAGCACTAAATACACAGGCTGACCTCATTTGGTAAACACACAAAGGTTTTGTTTTTGTTGGCATGTGGAGATGGAGGTGTGTGTAGCAATCAATATAAACAGTACTTTTATGTTTTATATATACACATATACAGTACCAGTCAGAAATTTGGACACACTCTCTCATTCAAGTGAATGGGAAGGTGTGTCCAAACTTTTGACTGGTAATACACATGTATATATATATGTGTGTGTGTGTGTATGTGTTTTTGTTACCTTGTGGGTTACTGTTTCTGGTATAAACACTAACCTTATTGGGACCAGTAGTCCTCATGGGGACCAAAGGCCGGTCCTAATGTGACAAAACGTCCTGAGGTCCTGGTTAAGGTTAGGAGTAAGGTGTGAATTGAGGTTAGGTTAAGGTTGGGGTTAGGCATGCATTGGTTAGGTTTAGGGTTAGGGTTTAAGGCTTAGAGATTAGGGTTTAGGGTTAGGGGTTAGCGTTAGGGTTAGGCTGTACAAAATCAATGGAGTCAATGCAATGTACTAACAAGAACAGCTGCACAAACTTGTGTGTGTGTCTGTGTTTTTACATCTGAAGATATATTTTTGAACTTCCACGACTCAATAGTCAAGTAAATATGATCCTCCTATATGATTCAGTGTTATATGTAGTAGTAATAATACAAACACAGAGTAGGTTGTTAAATATGAGGAGGTAGCTGACTGCAGTGGAATAAAAGGCAATCTCTTGGTCAGGCTCAGCTGTTGACTGATGAACTGTCTGTCCACACAAACTGTCTGTTCACACCGTCGGCTGTTTGGCGTCCTCACACAGGACTGTCTACTGTTATTTTTAGAAATTGTGACGATTTGCAAACTTCTGTCATCCACAACCTCTCCTCCCACTTCCTTGTTGGAATGAAAGATGGCTGTGTCATGGAAAGTCAAGTCAGTTCAAAAGCTTTGTTGTCACATGCACAGAGAAAACAGTTTCATTGTTCAATTAAATTCTTACTTTGCTTTAATTGACAGCACAAAATATTGAGTTAAAACTAAAAGAGAGATGTGAGATAAAAGAAATAGAAAAGAAAAGGAAAACCTTGTATATAACCTAGATTTCTATTTTTGTGTATATTTTGTTTGAGAAACGTGCAAATATGGATGTAGGGATTCCAGTCTGTAAAAATAACAAGAAAATAAAACCTTACTGCAGGTTTGACAGACTGCTTTCATGTCTAATGTTCTAATCTATTTAAAAACAAACATTAACCTAACCCCTTGATGGTGTGAAAGAGTGGTAGTAAAAAACAGGGAGAATAGCAGGGCAGGTTTGTTTTGTTGATCAAGTTCTCAGGAAAGTGGAGGTGTGGCCAGCTTCAGGTGGAATTCCCCTGAACTCACCTGAGTCCGCCCCCACTCCTTTACAGGAGTATAAAGCAGTATAAAGGTGGTTAAATGCGGCTGCAGGTGCACTTTTACCTCAGAGACAGAGGAGAGCACTGACACTCATAGAATCATACACCACACGCTAAGACTACAAATTGTCTCGGAACATCATTCCTTTGCATCATATTGTGGCCATAAACAGGTAAGAGTAACAGTAACTGTTTAACTGAAAGGTTAGAGTAGTCATACATAGAAATGTTACAGACTTTGATTATGTTCAAGTTGAATGACAAGAGGCAAATGTGTCCTGAAGATCATTTGAATTTAAAATTGTTCTTTTTTTAACTGGTGTGTAAACAAGATTCTTCTATGTTTGTCAGTGTCTCCATGTCATCGCCGTGCCTCAGCAGCGTCCTGACTCACGCAAACCTCACCATGTACCAGAGTGGTGTTTCTGATGTTCTGTCGCAGCAGCCCAGTGTGCTGCCCAGTGTCAACACCCTGCAGATCAGTAACCCAGCATACAGCTCCATGAGTGGTAAGAGGAACACCAACTGCTGCTGTGACAGTCACTTATGTCTTATTATTGCTGTAGGACACAGTTGTATGTGTGAGCTGTGTGACACAAAAGAAACTAAAATTGCTTAGTCCCTGGGCTGTGAAACCTTTGTTAACCATTATAGTTTCATGGGCACTTTCAGCTGAGGCCTAACTCACAGTAAACATTATGCTTTATTTTCAAACTTCAGGCAGGGGCACCATTATCTCACCGAATTTTGCTTTGACCTCATTTAGACACTGTTGGCTCAATCATTAACTAGGCAGCCAATGTTTAACTCGGCATAACTGTCAAACAGAAGAATGCTACCACCTCATAGTTGAAACAGCTCAGTCTTTGTTTGTATGACACATCCAGACCTGGCGATGATGCAGACTGGTATCAGTTCACATGACAGATAGCTGAGCGGGCAGACATGTTGCAGTAAATTGAGAAGCAAGTGTTGACATATTGTTTGTGTGTTTTGGAAGACATAACAGTAAATCAACTGAAAATAATTAGATGCCTTAACTATGACTTATATGAAAATATATCTTCTCTAAAGCCTTGTCTCACTACCATTTATCACCATTAAAGCTCAGTGCTCACTAGTGCAGCAAGTGCAGAGAGGGATCACTCCATAAACACACCATCCATATGCTGATGAACATGAAGTCATTCCTGCCTCTCTCTCTGCAGGTCAGTGGTACAGACAGATCAGCCCTCACTGCTGGACAGAAGAGAATGTTCTGGACTGGATCAGCGACCATGTAGAGAGCACCAAGTTTGATGCGAACACCCTGGTCTACTGTGCCATGGACGGGCCCACCGTGTGCCAGATGAACCATGACCAGATGATTGGGGTCTTTGGCCCGCAGCTCGGCCCACACCTCCACCAGAGTCTACAGGAACACAAGACCAAATATGGTAAAACTGCATCTGTTGTGTGAAGGATTTTTATCATTTCAGAGCTGAATTATATAGTACATGTTATTTGGATGCTAGTGTAAAGATTTTTGTAACCAAATCAAGGGTTCAAAGGGACAGTGCACCATAATGCAGACAGGATTAAAACTTTGAGTTCTACATATGAATAAACCTGTACATTATACAGTCAAAGAAACAGAGATTTAACAGTGTAGTTCCATGAATACGCATTGTTGTAAAAACATTTTTCTTCTGAATGATGAATAAAGTTTATGGCTAAAACGTCTTTCTTTCTCTCCTCATGTCTTTTTTCCCCCAGAGCTACAGAGCCTGTCAGTACCAGAGCTGAACGAGACCTGCCTGCTCCTGGACAATTTCCTGGACAACCTAAACTTCCCTTTGCTCAGCACCATTAGAATTGGGCAAGGTACATATTGTATAGAGATGGTACATACTAGCATAAAATAGATGATGTGTGGAAATTATGAGACTAATGCTGCCCCTTACTACCAACAGCTGAAGGAGCTGTCAGCAAAAGGGAGTTTGACTATGGGGATGATTATGATCTGACCAGCCTGACCATGGACCCCATGGCACCTCTGGGAGACACTGAGTACCTGTCTGATAATCAGTCTGACAGCGAGTACAGCTCCTCCTCCAACAGTCAGTATCTCATCCTTATGTTTCTCATGTCTACTATTATCTTCTCCTCTGCGTTCCTACCTCTCAGTTTCCACCTGTTACTCTTGTAAACCATTACCTTAATATTTATGGGACTATTAAGGATTCTGCATATATGAAAGTTGTCTCTCATTTGTCTCATCAGGTGGCATGTTTGGCTTCTCAAGCCAAGGCTCACCGGAGTCTGGCAGTGGTGAATCAGACCCAGAGTTCTCCTACCCTCTGATTTCAAGTGAGTAAGCAGAAAAAACTAATTGTTTGTTAGATTCTTTGCATTCCTCACCCTGAGCACTGTCAATGAGTTTAAGTAAACATCTGATAATTAACTGTTGTGTTGACAGAGGCACACATCAAAACAGAGAAAGGAGAGTCTCGACTGAAGCGACCCCGGGGGCGACCTCCTAAAGTCAGCAGAGAACACTGCAGCAGCATATATGACAATCCAAAGAAAAACAAGCATGGTGAGGCCATGTTTGGAGAATCAATATGTCATTCATTATGAAATACACTGTTCAAAAGACATCTGTACCTGAACACTGCTGATCTGGTTCACAGATTCTACTTTGCATCCATTTTGCATCTTTATCAGGCTGCAGATGCATATCTGTTTGACTTGCATACTTATGCTTATACATCCATGCGCACACAAACACATTTAGCTTACTGTGCTCCACTGTTTGTCTGCAGCACCTCGTGGCACTCACTTATGGGAGTTCATCAGGGACATTCTGATCCACCCAGAGAGGAACCAGGGTCTGATGAAGTGGGAGGACCGCCACGAGGGTGTCTTTAAGTTCCTTAAGTCTGAGGCTGTGGCTCAGATGTGGGGCCAGAAGAAAAAGAACAGCAGCATGACATATGAGAAACTCAGCCGTGCCATGAGGTGAGTTCATGTAGACAGAGAGGCTTTATTTTCTTTGGACAAATTTAAAGGGCCCATCCAGTGATTTACTATTACACTTCACTTTTAGTCCGAATAGATCAAGCTCCAAAAACTGTTTCCAACATCTCCTATGATACAACTAGACAGTACCTTTAATTAGACCCTACCTGCCTGGTGAACACCCATGGCTTTCAAACTCCACACCTCCAGTTTATATCAGGCTTTTTGTTCAAAATTTGAAGTCTCCAAGCCCAAACAGAGTTATACTCCAAGTGACAAATAGATTGACCTTGACATGTAAAATTTGTGAAGTACTGCTCTAATTCTACTCTGTTCACCAGTGCATGAATATTATAGAAGAGACGAGAAGACACCTCTAACGTTTTTATTTAGTAAAAGATGCTTTAAATCAGTGAAGTAAAGCATGTGCTGAAGGGGACTGCATACTCTGTGTCTTAAACCTGGACTGACTTCCTCCTCCCTCAGGTATTACTATAAGAGAGAGATCCTGGAACGAGTTGATGGCCGAAGGCTCGTATACAAATTTGGAAAGAACTCCAGCGGCTGGAAAATTGAGGAGATTGGCATTGGCATGTGAGGATTCAGTCACCATGCGGGTAGAAACCAAAAAGCCAATTAGAGCAGTAGTTCAAGAACCGGAAATACCCATGTTGCCTGTCTGAAAAAAAAAAAACTTGCTGCCCCAAATGTTAAGACACTAACTTCCTCTTTGAAGGAAGGTGTTGCAGAAAATGTAAGCCAGTGTTTTTGGCTCTAGTAGGTTTTATGAACCAATATTAATGTTGTACCTGTGTTTTTTTGTTTTTTGGGGTTTTTTTAAAATCTTTTTTTGTCACTACAGAAACTTAACTGTGTGTGCAATAACTAAATTGGACATTGCTTTGGATGCTTGTGAGCACCTAAGAGACTGAAAGAGCAATCTTTTTACAGTTTTACAGAACTCACTCTGGTTTTGTGTCCCTCTACTGATGCAGGACTAACTCATCCTCATCTGTCACTGTGGAGTTTGTTTTGGTAAATGGGCATTAATGATTGTATTATGACACTGGAAATATTACTCTTAGTGATCTTGTACTTATATTACTATTTTGTTATTCTAAATAAGGGTGAAACATTGAGTTTTTTGTATAAAATCATTTGTGGATCTGACTGTAGGACCATGTTTGGAAAAAGTCTTCTATTAGTAAACTAAATGTGACGGACAAAGACAGAACAGAGAGAAATAAATGTAAGTGATGCTACTTCACATTAATATAGTGATGATGTGCACTACATGTCTATCGGTATCACTTATTATAAAGTGTTTTTTACACAATGTTTGAGTCTAATGTAGTTAAGAAGTAACTAATAAATCTCAATATCAATTATGATATCTCTTAATGTACAGCATTGTTTTTTGTAAAGTGTTTTTATAGATATACATTAATTAATACATAATACATTTTATTAACATGTTGTTTTGGGATTCATTTTTAAATATGTACTCTGCAATCTTATTGGTGTTTCTGTAACTGTCTTGAATGAAGGAAGATATAAAAATTGACTTTAATTGTGGGTGTTAAGCTCACAATTAGTAGTAATTATCTGTGGTGCTCCTTCAAAACCCAAACTCTTTGTTCTGGTGGCTAATTTAGCTAACATTTAGCCAATGTCAAATTGCAGGAGGCATTTCATAAGAATATTCTTCAAGAAAATCATCCTTGAATTAGAATAAAAAGGTGTCTGTACTATAATCTCTCATTTTAGGGTACAGATGACTAATATGTAATATATAATATATAATACATATAATATATAATATATATAATATATATATAACAGTAATTCACGTGCATGATTAATCAGAAACTTTAGGCTTGCTACAGACTGTTTATAGACAGTGTACTAAAAACCACATGGTATCTTTTCTTATGTTTCAAGTCAAAAGATTTATTTTTGTAATTTTTGCCTTTGTTGGATTGACAAGAGTAGAGACAGAAAGCATGGGATTGAATATGGGAAGGAACTTTTTCAGTATTTAACCAAGGCCTCCATCTTTCACTAACTTCAACTAAGTTTTTTGAGTCTTAACACAACCATAAAAACATTCCATGCCCTTTAAAATTATGTTTTAGTTAATATGAGCTCATATTATAGGAAACAAATGACATACAGTATGTTATCAGTGAACATTTTGCAAATGCATTAAGCATGAAGATTTTGGGACGTTTCTTTCTGAATGTATTGGCTGTTGCAAATTAATATTATATAAACTTCATATTGAGACAGGGTTGTTGAGAAATTTACCTATTTAGCCTATAGCACAATATCCACATCATGTCTACCTACCTTTAATTGACAGTGTTCAATTGGATAGAAGTCTAACTACTTCCTAGGTGTGAGTTGGGTCAGGGTTAGGCCTCCATTTCTGAATGAGGCCTACTCATGCGGCCTCCATTTCTGAATGAGGCCTACTCACGATTGTGTGGCATTACAGTGCCACACAATCGTTATTTGGGTCTGTTTGACCTGCACAGGGGGAACCAGGTTTCAAAATAATCTCAAATAGGGCTGTGCAGTACTATTCTGTATTAATTGCAAATATGCAATGCTGAAACACATTTCCCAACTTGATCCCAAATCACCCTAGAACTGTATTTAGTATCACTGATCATATCAGCTGGGGTTCTTTGTTGCATGGTATTACCCCATCTCACCCTCATTTACTGTCTCCTCTCCACAGTTGCTATTTAAAGGGGCTATATGCACATTTCCAACTCCATATTTTTTATTCTGGGGCTCAACTGGAATATCTTTGCATGATTTACAGTTCAATAAACTCCTCATTTATCTAATACTGGCTCTTTATGCAGCCCCTCAGTTCAGCCTCTGTCTAAAACGTTTATCTCCTGTCTCTCATCCCAGCATATTTAAAAAGTGCAACAGAGGACTACAAAAGTTTCTGTGTGGTACCAGTGTTGTAGCTGAGCTTGTGTCAGTATGTAGCCATAGCTCTGTTGTTTATCATGGTTGAAATGACCATTGTCAGTCCTAAATATCTTGTTAAGCTCTGAATATAGCATAGTTATCAGTGGGCCCATGTGCTGTGTTTACTGTCACAGAAAAGGAATACATATTTTGGTTATTTGCATAACCACGGTTCTCTGAGTAGCATGACGTCGCCTCTCTGCCATCTCTTATCAGTCTTGCTAATGCTACCAGCAGCTGTGTGTGGGAGGCACAAACTGAGGATACAGTTAGCCAGTGTTCTGATATTTATACTTCGCGCAGCAGCTGATATTTGAAATATACCTCAGAGTCTTGCCTAATATGTCACGTTTAGGGAGGGGCAGAGAATTCAGCTGAACTGAATTTTTAAATCCAAACAGACAGAAATAAACTATTGTTGAGCAGAAAAAGTAGTTTTAACACACAATATGTAAAATATATAACCCATATATTACATATTCCCCGGAGTTTTTTTGTGCTTTCTCATCTTGCAGGAAACCCTGGGTTCCGGGCCGAGCCTTCGCGGTCCTTCACAGTCCTGTTGGCTTCCTTCCCTGGCTGTTGCTGTTGCTGCTGCTGTTGTCGTTGTTGTTATGATTGTTGTTATTCTACCCCCCCCCCCCCTCGTTCTTTCTCTCTCTCAACCCAACCGGTCAAAGCAGATGGCCGCCCACCAAGAGCCGGGTTCTGCTTGAGGTTTCTACCCGTTAAAGGGGAGTTTTTCCTTACCGCTGTCACCAAGTGCTTGCTCAGGGGGGAATTGTTGGGTCTCTGTAAATTAAAGAGTACAGTCTTGACCTGCTCTATGTGGAAAGTGCCCTGAGATGACTTTTGTTGTGATTTGGCACTATATAAATACAAATTGATTGATTGATTGATTGATATAATATATGTGTATTGCTGGGAAAATCACCTGTATTAACATCATCTACAAAAAACAGACCTATGTGATTATGTGTACAGTGTTACAAAAACGATTTTGTTACTGTTTAAGTTTCGTTACTGCTCCCTTCCCACTGAACCCACTCTCCTCTGATTGGCCAGCTTCCCTCCGGCAGACTTCCGTTGGCTCTGAAGGCTATGTAAACAAATACATCTGTACATGTTGGAGCCCAAATCAGATACAGAATATGCGAGTGGACAACGTGAGCAACCCATGGCAAAACCTTGGCATCAAAGGCTACAGAACAGACAGACATTTATGAGCACATGTGACAAGCTGATGTCAGTTTCTCAGCGATGTAGATAAAACATTTTGACATATGTCCACCTCAAGTTTTGGAACTTTGACTATGTTAACCATAGATATCCAACATCATAACACATTGTATGCAGCATTGTATGTCCCCTTTAACAAAGGTGCAAGATGCCCTGAAACAATTCTTAAATCTTTAAACAGATTGCATACCTTATTGGCACAAGTGAGTATCTTTTTAGAGGTGATTTAATCAAACTTGCACCATGAGAAACACAGATGTGGGGGGTAAATCCCTAAATCACATGATCTCCATTCATCGGTATTCAACTTGAGAGATTTAAAAATGCTGGATCTGTGGATACAAGAAAATAAATAATTATCACAACAGCAAAACATGAAAACAAATCAAAGTACAAGTGATACAGATGGTGACTAAATGCCAGGTCATTGCCTCTGTTGCTTGCTCTGTTGCTGCTGAGATACAGTGTTGATCTTGTTATACTTTTACTCTGTCACTTGTACTTCTTTTGAAAAGAACTTTTATTGCATTATGGTTTTGATCCTGATTAAAAACAATATTTAATTCCAGTTGTATTTTTATAGTAAGAAGAAATAGCTTGAACTTAAACTTGACAATACATTTTAGGGACATGTAGTTGATTATTGTTTGCTTCAGTATCTGACAGATTGTCCATAATATAAACTTCAGAGAAAAGTTTATTATGAATGTATCTGCAAAAGGTTTACAGCAAATGTTTTTCAATCAGATATTCATTTCGTCTACATTTTTGACATGACTGTGGTATGAATAACACAAGGCAACTAAAACAACTCGGTTACAGCTCTAATCCTAAAGATTTCAGTCCTGGTTTATTTGGTGACGTGGTAACAGAAAGTATTTAATAATACAGATCTGAGAGTAATTAAATTGAGTTTGTTTATACAACACTTTTATTCCAAAATGCTTTACACAAACACACTTGCATAACGATAAAGGCAGAGCTGTGCTGCACGGGGCTGGCTTTGCCCTCTGGGGCAATTTGGGGGTATGTGTCTTGCGCTCAAGGGCACTTCAACATGCTGGCAAGCCAGTGATCAAACCACCAACCCTGCTTTACATCACAACCACCCTCAGTTGTGTTTCAAATCACAAATATCAACCACTTGGGGCAACAAACCAGCCTTGAGCAGCTACTCTGGCAGAAATACAACAGAACTAGAGCAATTGGTTTATCTGTTTATCATTCATTTTATCATTACAGCTTTTTACATTTGCTCATGTGCATTTCTCTAAACTGAGTTCAGTTTTTCAAAACTGTTCACACAGTTCTCTTTACTGACATGCAGCTTGATGCAACATTTAATCTCACATACAGAATGCACTAATACAACCAAAAATACCTAATCCATATCTCAGAATCAACTCTGGTACCAGAACATTTACATTTTTGCAGTAGTTCCAAGTGCACACAATGATTCTAAAGTAATACCAGTGATGCATAATAAATATTCACTATACTGTACTACTATTCTATAATCTGATCAAGATGGCTGTGCAGATGGCTGCCTCAGTGTTGCGCTCTCTAGTATTTTTTCTGTTTTTGTTTATTTGTACGGTCTTCAGTGCTCCCTTTCATATCACATTCACCAGGGAAGAACTGTTGAATACTCAACCGTTCACTCCAAAACTTTTTTAATGAAGTTATTATTATAACTAAAGTTCAGGAACAAGACCACGCCCCTCTGTCTCTCACTGAATTCAATCACCTGCGCCTCACTAATTCAATCACCTGTGCATACCTATATAGGTGTGTCTAACCCCTTTCTCTCCCGTTCGTCTCAGTTGTCACTTGACCTATGACAGGCTTGCATCGCAAACGCTTACCTCCCGCCCATGATCTATGATCCACGTTCCTTGGCAACATACCGTCCACGACTCGATCCAGCACTACCTACGAGATACCTCCTTCACCACACGGAACCCTTCTCCTCCAGATGCCACGCTTCTGATCAGCTGGGATCCAGACGCTCCAGACACATCCACACAATAGCCCACTTGGATGCGACTCTTTTCTCTTGAAGATTAACATCTTCAACCGGACGTTTGCTCATCTCCGGCAAGCTCTCAGGAAGACGGTCGTCCCAATCCTATGAAATGATGATATGGACAAACTTTCCAACTCTATGAGGACTTTCATCAATCCCCTTGCCAGCAGCTCAAATCCTCCCGTTCTTCCGGGTTCACTGTCCGCCGCCGCACACCGATGACATCACAATGCCGCCTACTACAGCAGAGCCCAGACTTTTTCAGCCCTGGCTGAAGGCCACCCTCATGCCTTCATCCCTTCATTCCTCATCCTTTCATCCCTCATCCTTCATCCCTCCCTTGATCCGTCCTTTATACATCATCCTGGCTCTCCACCTTCGATATTATCCATTTGCAGCACCCCAGACTTTTTGCTTCCTCCTGCCACAGCTACTATAGCTCCCTCAATTCCGTCTGTTTCTTTTCATTCATCCAACCTTTATTTATATCTCGAGGTATCACCCTCATTTTCAGTGACATTGACTGACTGTATCAAATGCTTTATAACAGTGAACAATTTTCAATGCAATTGCTTCATATTGATTCAGTGCTTCAGAGAGCCTAGTTTTCCCTATCACTAGTTGATACATCAGCAAGCCACGGAGCTCCCTCCCTCTAACCCTCTCCGTTTTGTTTTTTGTTTTTTCTTTTTTTTTGTAGGTCCGAGAAACCTTCCAGGCCACCAGATCATCCATACATGGTCGTCCCACGGTTTCCACCCAGTCTGTTCTTTCCTCCCTGTGTCCATAGGCTGCACATCCTACCCCCGCACATACATCCCTGCATCCTTTCTTACCTTCCTTCAGCTGCAGCTTCCTTGGCGCTTTCGGCTACACCCGCTCCGGCAGCTCCTTCTTCCTTCCTTCTTCCTTCCTTCTTCCCGCAGCCACCACTGGTACTGCTGTTACCTCAGCCACAGTCGCACTGAGCCACGATGCTCCTTCTACTGGACCCACTTCATTTCCTCTTGTTCTATCCCTGCCCCCCCATCCTTTCCCCAACACCCCACTGTATTTTTTGTGTGTCTCCAGCACACTCTGTCACAGGTCCCTTTGTTCCACCCGTCTTTAACACTGCGCCCACCAGCACTTTCACTCTGGCCTCCACCAACCTTCCTTCATCCCGCCACTGAACACTGTCTACGATCACGCCATCATCTTAAACGCCCATAGACATTAAATGCCCTACACTATGCGCGGCTGGACAATCCTGACCACCATTTCATCTGCTTTCCACATTTCATCCCACCCCTCGACCCTCTTCTACCCCGCCTCCATGCACAGCTTACATTGATGCTAATGTCTCAAATGCCCATACATATTAAATGCCCTAACTCCGACTGACCATCCCAATCACCAGTTTGTCTGTTTTCTCATTCTAGGTTCATCTGCGGTTTCCAACTAGTCCTTGTCGCTCCTGCATCCCTCCACTTGACCCTTCTTCACCCCACTTGCCAACCCTCATTCATCCCTCTGTATTCGCCCTTCATCCAGCCCTTTATGAACCTCCCAGCTCTCATCCTACCCCCTCGTCCTCGGATGTGCTTTCCGAGACAACCGCATTGCCCAAACCCGCAACATCCTGCCGTGCTCGGATGCAGCATTAGGTGGTTCGCCTCCGATCATCCACCTGAACAGTCCCCACCCTCCCCTCCTCTGCTCTCTATGAACTGTACCACGTCTTCTTTGCAGCCCTTCTTTGGGGGCATGAGCAGTCTTCCAGTCATCCTCATTCATACAGCCTACTACATTGTTGTTGACCATAATAAACTAGAAATTTAAATCCTCGGCACTAGACCCAGATTCCCACCTGAAAGCTGGTCCCTCCATTTTCAGCTTCCATGCCTCCCATGGTCTTTCGTTCCCTTCACTCAATGCCCTGACCCTCTCCTGCCTCACCACGTTCACCCATTCCATTCTCAAGATTAAATCTTCCACCATGTACATCTACGCCAGCTGAATTAACATCTCCATAAAACTGTCCTCAGGGGCACCATACCTCGCTTTGTTCCACTCACACTTCAGCATGTTATCTAAAGGTCCGTAAGTCCGAACCACGTCTTATGCCAAATGTTCGCCCCTCACTTCAGACTTCCTGGTCCACTACCGAACTCTCCGCACAGGCACCCTGTCTCCCCACATCGACAAAGTCAGTCCACGTTCCTGACTGCACTCTGGCCACTCCTTCCCATCAGAGCCGCTTCAACTGCTTCCAGATAAGAAATCCCAGACCACCCGTTAAAAATTAAATGAACAAAATTCTGGTCTTCCCAAGTTTCCATAGCTACCACTGCAACATTCAAAGAGCCCATTCTCACTTAGTCCAGTGAAGTTAACTTTGGGAGATGACAAAGCCATAAGCTCATCGACGCATGCCCACCACCCTGAGTCTCAACCCCTGGGTTACTAGACGCTCCAGCCTCATTGTGATTCCATTTGGTCCCCAGTCATCCCCATGCCATCGACCCCCTTCATCCTTCTCCTCCACCCCATCATCCCACCATACACCACCTGGACCAACCTTTGGCTCTCATTCATCCCCCGGCAATCGATCCCCCTTCATGCCTCTCCTCAATCCCCAATCAGCCCACCATACACTATCCTCATCCAATCCTGAACCCTCTCGACAATCCAAATAAAACTACTTTTTATACTGTTCAAATGGCGTGGTCTTTGTTAATGAACTGGTCTTTACACACCCCGAGATTTTGGTTTGAGTAGTAGCAGCAACTCCCTGTGGAGTTTGGAGGAGACAGCAAAAACACCAGTCCTCTCATCCATTTGAATGGGGGTAGTGCGTTTCAGCTGCGGGTGTTGTGGCCGCAGTGGTGCCGTGCTGGACTGCAGCCGGAAAGTCGAGCCAGAGTCAACAGAGAGAAACACAACCCGACGTCACTGCGGCTGAAGGCTGTGGTGGCCAATCACAGGCCCTCAGGCCACTGGGATCCTGGATGAAATCGCTGCCTGGGACTGTCCTGCAAGGCCGTATATCATACCACAGATCACGCCTGTCAAAAACTACATCAAGTTCAAAGCAGTTTTTCATCAACAAAAAGACCTGGGCTGTGTTTCATGGAGTGCTTTTTTGACTACTGCTGGTACTCATTGCTGTATTGCCTGTACGCACCTGTCTGGCCAGAGCAATCAACGCTGATGGAAAACAGCTGGGACACCGTGCACTCCTAGCGATTGGGCTCATGACCAGTTGAAGCTCCTACAGTGAGTTTCCATCACAATACACCCCATGGAGGGGGGGCTTTTTTATGTGACAGACAACATCAAAATCAGGTAACACGTTAGCATATGTTGGGATAAAACATCTTTTTACATAGGCCCCATTCTGCAGATGACAATGTCAATGATCGACTCACAGAAGTCTTGAAAGAGTGCAATCTCAACAAAGAATTATTACGTATGAGTGATTTTAATGTGAACTGGGAGGATAAATCTAAAAGGAAAAAACTAAAAATGATCACAGAGAGATTCCAACTAGAACAACAAGTAAAACACCCAACTAGGATTGCAAAATGCTCCTTTACACAAATTGATCTGAAATTTACTAACAAACCAGAAAGAGTAACTAAAAGTTATAATTTAATCACTGGCTTATCAGATTATGACCTAACCCTAGTTAGCTATGTGTGAGAAAACTGACTAAAATAGGACCACGGCATCTAAGACAATGATCCTTCAATGCATACCTGGAGCTAAACAAGAAGAATTTGTCAGTAAAATTGACAGCTTGAACTGGGATTATGTACTGTCCTCTGATGATCTGGACTATGGCTGTGATAGCTCACAAAATCAACTCTGTAAGGGAAAGATTTAATGTGAGAAGCTAAATCTCGTTTTTATCTCAATATACTGAATGAGGCAAAAGGCAACCGTAATTGATCTGGAAAAAACATTGATAATCTCATAAGGAGGGAGTCAAAATTTTTACTTCTTTGTTGTTATGTGTATGTAGTAATTGCAACTTTGTGTGCTTGACTCAGTTGGTAGGTTGAGAATTTGTCTATTGCTCTTTTCCATTTTCTAAAACCAGTTGACACCAGTTGATCCATGCTTTTTTGCATGTGTTCTCCTCTGTCTTTTGAAAGCTTCCATGCAATAAAAACAACACACACAGTTTGCACTGGGAGAATAATGAAGCCATGGATAGTCCCTGAAGCACTTCTCCTGAAATCTTAGTGTCTTATTTGGAAATTTCTGGGCTGGAATGACTCATGGGTCAGGGTGATTTGGCTTGTTATATATCTCAACCTGGCTCTCACTCTCTTCCTTGTCTAATCTTGCCTATTCTTCCTAAAAACAAAAGTGTAAAATTAAACAGGCTTATTGTTTTTTATACTGACAAAAACTAAATATTAAAGATCCTCCTTGTAAGAGTTTCAGCATTTCTATAACATAAAATTATCATATTGTATCATATGTTGATGCTGGACTGTGTTTGAAAGCACTTGTTACTGGACTACATGCTGCACTACTACTCCATGTCATTTTTCTTAAGGCATCCTATTTCTTGTTTGTTACTCTTGTATGCTCCATACACCATCAGACGATATGACCATACGACATCAGAGTCAGGCTCATGATGACATATGATGATGAAATGAATCCATATGTCACAGCAACCTTTTCCATGAACTGAAGGTCCAGTATTTTTCTGATACATGCTTCATTTGGGCCTACTGGACCCATTTTGAGAGCTCACTGAAAACTTTAAAAGGGTTCCTGTGACGTATGGATTAATTTAATCGTTGGAGTACTATATGTGATGAGTGAGCTCTTGTGGATGATGCCCCATCTGATAATCACTGATTGAGAACAGGTGACACTTCCACTTCCGTCCACTTCCTGGTTTAACAGTCCCTTCAAAAGGAGCCATGTGCAGCTAGGAGATAGGTTTTCTTGACCTCGGTATTGCTGTTGAGGGTGATGAACATCAGATTAAGGTATCTGCCTTTCCTGTTTTCCTTGTGCATGTTTTAAGTATTTCCCTGGTATTTTTGCAGGCACTGTTTGCAGTCAGACTGGAGCTAGCTGGAGGTAGCATAGCTTTATATGAATAGACCAGAATACCTGTGTGTGTGTGTGTGTGTGTGCCAGATGACCACACCAGGGCTGGCTGGCTATCACTGTAACTCGCAGCTCTAAGGTATGCCTTCCTCTGATGTTCCTAGTCATAGTTGTTCTTATATGTGGGTAATAATGTACACCTCTCATGATAGGAACGAGGAACATGGTGTTGGCTTCATGTATGACCTAGTTTGCTGTAGCTGGTGAAGGTAATGTAGTATAGTTGCCTATTTGGTGTCTCCTCATGGTTGTAAATATAAAGTTGTTTTTTCTTTTTTTTTTCAATATTGTGTTCTTTTGCCCTGTCAGGAGGAGCCCTGTTGCCACTGCTGTTTTTGTCTTTAGTTTTTTTTTTTAACCTAATTTCCTTATCTTTTGGGTATCTTCCTTTGTAGTAGCTTGTATTTGATTTTGGTAAATTCTTGTTTGAATGATTTGCCTTACTGGCCTCCTTATTTTGGGTTATTGTTGATATGCCTCTGCTTATTTTTGGTAAAAAAAAAAAAAGGTAGCCTGTGAATGGGTTGTTCATTGTAAAGGAGAGGGTTTACTCAAATTTATTGTTTTGTTTTGTCTTTTTGTAAACCAACTGCTGTGAGTAAACTTACTTTTGCCAGTGCCAGTAATAGAATGGTTGGGTCGCTATACTCTCACAGGTGGTTGGTCACTGGGTGAAGGTTTTTCCTCTGCCTCTTGTGTTTTTTCTATTGCATGTTATTTTGCTGTGCCTTACTAACCCCCGTGTGTGTTTTGTTTTCTGTCTTGCACAGATTTTTTAACATAAATTTAACAGTTTTTACAGTAGTATGTAAATGTGTAAAATGGAGTGTAACTACACACACCTGGTTGAGTTTGAGTGAAAGAACAGTTCATGAATTTCGAAAGATGTGGTCATTGAATGCAAATTCAAAAAATGAAGTTAAACCCAGTTTAGTCCACACTGACTTTCGTCATGCTGACTGTGTGAAGAGTTTTGAAAAAGTAAACTCTGTATTGAGTAATGCCTGTTAACAATACTGAACTTATGATCGAATTTTCAGCATTGTGTGTACATGTAAAGGTTTTTATCTTGTGCATCATTTCCTGTGAATCTGCTACTGCTTATACTCTCATCCACCAGCCCCACCTCCACACCCTTACGCTATGCTGCACTACTGGACATGAATCTCACACTACTTTCCATCACTACCACTACCTTTCACACTGAAAGCTGTAATTGAACATAAGTTGCTAACACAGAAAAGCTGTGCATGAGTGCAGTTTGTAAGAGACTGCTTTCAACTCAGTCAGCTGACGGAGAGCATTCATGCTTTCAGTTAAACCAATCAGACTTTGCCAACCTTTGTGAGGCAATTATCTTGCTGCTGTCAAACTTTTAAAACTGTTCCTCTCATTTCTGCTGTTAACTGTCATGTCAGTGTTAGATCAATCTATCCCTCCTCCGCCCCATTCACCCCCATTGTCCCATTGTTCATTAGATCCAGCGTCCATGGGTACTTCCACTGAGCTCATAAGAGTTCCACTTCACATCATATCCATCCATATCTCACTCCTTTATCACCACCACCACCAGTGTCTAGATTCCATGTATTCCTGTACAGCTCATGGCATGATCTCCCCCTTAAAATGATGTCTACCTTCAAATATATTGAATTGAATTACTTTTAAGCCTCTCCTTCACTGAGTCTCCCCTGACTGAACTAATAATTGAACTGAAGTGGACAGACATCACACTGTAGATGACAGCCATAATGATCACCTACTATAAACCAGGATAGACTGTGTTTGACTTGCTTTATTACCTTCTCTGTAGCATCAAATCCGTGCCATACACAAAGAGCTATCATTAAAACAGAGCCTCATACTGATCCATATTGTTGACTTACTAGTGTGGTGCCATGAAGACCTGTAAGACCTGTTTACAGGAATGGTTTCACAAAATGCCAGTGTTACACAATATTATGCAAGTCACCTTTCAACTGGCATAATTGGTACTTGCATACCTGATGATGTAATCCAGCACTTGCGTTTAAGCTTTCAAATGAACCATATAACTTTTGTGTGAGAGTCAAATATGTATGCATAAAAGCAAGGAATTTGTGAATCTGTGCAGGTGCACTGTGTGGGTGTGAGTGTACGTGGTATGTGTGTGTGTCTGTCGGTGTGTGTATATTTGTGAAACGACATTATGACAACATGATTACTAAATGGTCTTTTGATACCTTGGACTGTAGACACACAGATCCACTATTGTTAGATTTCCAGATTTCCAGCAGCAAAATGGAGCTTTGTGGTTTACACACCTCTGTCTGCTCCTTTCAATGTACGGTGTCAAGACTGGCAGACTGTGGTTTCTGGTTTCAGCTTAGTTTACAACAGGTCCAGCCTGTTGGAGATGAGATGATAACATCTAGATAGCTATCCTGTTGTATGAAAACTTCCTTAAGTGCCAGTGACTGCCACCATTCAGTCCTCTCTCCAGGGAATTACATTTATATTTGATGGTTCTGCAGCAATGCAGGAATTAATGTGATGTTCAAAAAAGTGGGGGTCCAGGTGGTGGGTAGGCAAAAAAGGAATAAGAATGGAAGTGTCTCACACCAGAAAGTGGAAAAGTCTCACACCAGAAAGTGGAGAAGTAAAATCAATTTATTTGTGGTGGTGTTTGAAGCTTGGTGACATAGTGATCATTTGCATGGTCACCAACTCGACATTATGTTAACACATGTGAAGCACTTTATACTGCAGAGCAGAGCAGGATCATATGAATTTAGATTTCACTGGCACAAACTGATTTCAGTCCAAATTTTCACTGTTATGAATGCTGGTGTGGACTGGGTCTTAATACTATTGTCCAGGGTTCATGGCATGGTTGACTTTTTACCATGACCCCAAACTAAAACTAAAACTCCTATTCAGCGTGTCTCACTATACAACAAGGGTTACAACAAATTGTGTGTATCCTTGAGGTCTAACAAACACGTTAAATGTATTTCCTTCCTCATAAAAGATGTTCAAAGCTGAATTTTTGAATATGTTGACACCTGCATTTTTTATATACATGTTTGCTATATGTGACAGTCTCTTTTTCCCTTTCTTTGCTGGCACGTTATAAGGTACAGTATCTCACATCACCTGAGTGTTGTACATGCATGAATATCTATTGTGCAAGTGCTAGTATAACTTGGTGGAGAAAGAATTCAGATCCTTTATTTATGTAAAAGTAGAAATAATACACATTAAAAATACTCCATGACAATTAAAAGAAAAGAATTAAATAATAAAGTATCAATGTGAAAAGTACTCACTATGCCATAGAATGAACCATGTAAGGGGTATAATTATGGGATTATTATCACTGATGTATTAACATGTAAGCAGCATTTTAATGTTGTAGTGGGAAACAAGATAAAACTGCTTTTAACTACTTTTGGTTGTTAAATCTATCTAAACATTTCATGCTTTGAAATGATGCCATTCGTTGTAAGTCAAATTCATGTGAGAATTTTGCATAACTAGTTTGTGCACACAAGTTTGAAATCACTCTTGTTATTTCATTTTTTATATCTGATATCTTCTGTCATATTGTTTGTATTGAAATGTATGCCACAGTAAGGTTGCAGTTTCAGATTTTTAATGGCTATATCCTCTGTGGCTACATGTTTATGTTTAAGTAAATAACAGTACACACAAGAACACTCTGCACACAAAACTGCACATACAGGCCAAATCACCACCTATCACACAAGTCTTATAAAAATTATAGCACACATGTCACATGTACCCTCTCCATTTAACCCTGACAGTATAACTTAACTGCCAGGAAGAAATACCAGCATTTGAACAGGGAACTTGGGCTTGTTCCATCCCTCAGGCCAGTGCAAGATGTCAGCGTAATGCACTAACTTCTGTTTCCGTGAAACATTCTTCTGATACACATGCTAAACCAAGAATGTGTCACTCTAAGTTTATTCAAGTTTAAATGGGAAAATGAAACGCAAAAAGTTGTGATGAATAATGACTTTGGGTTGTTAATGTTCAAAAATAAGATACTATGTGGACAGGTCATCTTTATATTGCAAGGCTAACACAAGACAGATACAGACACACAAACATGCAAACACTTATGGGCAGTTAGAGCCATGGCCCCATCTGTAATTTCATTCTGTAATTCTCTTTGTATGTGGTGAAAAGAGAACGACCGCAAGGTAACGTGATATGGGACATGTGTATGGATTCAAAAGTAAATCTAAACAATTGACATCATGTCATCTATTTTGTTTTGCAGTGCCTCATTTCCATTATTGTGTAGTTGACAGTTGTTAGGACAGATGAAGTCTAGCTGCAGTCTGAGGCTCCTACCAAAGCATTTCTGTCTAAACTCTTTTCATCCACTAGAGAAGATAAACAAAGCAAAAACAATTCAATCAATCAATCAATCAATCAATCTTTATTTATATAGCGCCATATCACAACAGAAGTCATCTCAAGGCACTTTTCACATAGAGCAGGTCAAGACCGTACTCTTTAATTTACAGAGACCCAACAGTTCCCCCATGAGCAAGCACTTGGCGACAGCGGTAAGGAAAAACTCCCCTTTAACGGGTAGAAACCTCAAGCAGACCCCGGCTCTTGGTGGGCGGCCATCTGCTTTGACCGGTTGGGTTGAGAGAGAGAAAGAGAGAGGGGAAGGGGGAGGGGGACAGCAGAAAAACAACGACAACAACAAACAACAACAAGCATAAGCATCAGCAGACAGGGAAGGATGCCATCAGGACTGTGAAGGACCGCGAAGGTTCGGCCCGGGAGTCAGGTTTTCCTGTGAGATGAGAAAGCACAAAAAACTCCGGGGAAGAAGCAAAGTTAGTGATTGCAACATGAGTTCCCCATGTGTTAGTCCATGTGATAACTTATTTACAAAAAGCAAAGAAATGCACTGATGCCAGCATCATGTCTGAAAAGAACGCAAAATCTTTTTTCCATAAAAGTTCTGCTGGCACTGCCCCCTCAACTTCAGTGCAATCATGTTAAGAGAAAGGCTGCAAGATCAAATACAAATTAAAGAGATGTTAATACATAGTGATGTCATCAAGGTTATCTCAGCTTGAGCTTTGAGACCAGGCACGAGGCATGGAGGGTCAGTCTAATGAAAGATTCTGTTGAGCTGTATTATGGGAAGTGTAGGAGCCAGAGTTTTCAGAGCTTTGACCCATATATTCACTAAAAGTCAGATTGTGTCAGCCTCTGCTGCATCCATTTTATACATCCGTTCATTAATCAGTCTCCTGCAAGTGGCCCAAACTAAATATTATTATTAATTCAATTCAATTCAATTCAATTTTATTTATATAGCACCAAATCACAACAAAAGTCATCTCAGGGCACTTTTCACAGAGCAGGTCTACACCGTACTCTTTAATTTACAGACACCCAACAATTCCCCCATGAGCAAGCACTTTACTAACAAGTACTCTATTAACACACAATCCACTAATAATAAATAATAATAATACATTTTCATTTGTACCACACTTTTCATTCATAGTGAAACTAAAAGTGCTACAGTATTAATAACATAGAACAAACAACATTAGTGGTGCAGTCTTTGAGTAAATAGAGGAAGAACACTCTTCTTCCTTGATGTCATTAATATTCAACTCACAGCTGTTCCCCAGCACTGCTTACACTGCACTAAGAAATAAACTGCACTAAGAACTAAAAAATGGCTTTTGCCCACTAGCATTGTAGCCCTCACCATGAAAGTCAATATGGCATCATTGTGGAACGTTTCTGTATCAGAGTTTAGATTCAAATCCAGGGCATTCTTACAGCGAGACCACAACCACTGAACCACTATACCTCATAGTGGTTGTGTGGAGCTTGTGTGCTTTCCACGGCTGCATATCTGTAAAACCACACAACTGCACAGGTGACTGCAGTGCCACCTGTACTTACACTCAATGTAGTGTAAACGGAACCTCTTGCACGTCCACTGTCCAAATTGGTGTCTGTTTTAGAGTCTTTTAGAATGCTTTCTTGTAATCCTGCAGCTCTCAGAATGTAAAAAAAAGGATTGGATTTAGGTTTCACTCTTGAATCAGGTCACTTTCAAGTTTGTGACATCCTCTGGGTGCTGTCAAACCTAACCTGTTTAGTGTGTTGGCCCATTTAAATAAAGTGCTGCATGACTTGCTGTCAGTCACTGGAATTTGACCTATAAGTGTGAAAGCGACCAGAGAAACACTGATCCAACAATCCCTCAAACTTGCAGCAATCTATTTCACAGTTGGCCTCTAACTACACTGAGAACAACCACTGCTGCGGGCAGTAAACAATTTAATCAGATTCAACTTTCTGTTTTCTAGCAGAACATTATGCAGTTTATTGAGTCCCTTTGTTGCACATGTTGATGATCCAACATTTTATTACTCTTCCACTCATTGCTGATCTTACTTAATTAAGGGTCCTGTCAACTGCATCAGACCAGATTTAATTCTCACTCTCTGCCATTGTTAGACGTGTTAATTAACTACCTGAGCAGAGCACTCCCAAAACACACACACACTCCTTAGTGTGGTGAGAGAGACTCTGTTCTCCTCCTACTAGGTCAACATACCTGTCTAGCAGGTAGAATGTGAATGTAGCACGTAGCTTACTGGAAACCTCATGATCTGTGCCAGAAAAAATACAGGAAGGGGGGAGGGGGAGGGGTGGATTTTTACTGCTGTGATCTCAGTGCATTGTCACTGGATAAACAGAGAGAGTCATTATGTCCTTCCCTACAGTTACTTATTAAACCAACCTCTTACAGTTTCATTTCGTGCACCACACAGTCATCCATCCCACTAGATGAAATCACAAATACACATATGCAACTTCCCACACCTGATTTTACCATCAGCTAAAAATACCACACCAGACCATAATGCCATAATAATAACTATAATAATAATCATAATAACTCTGTCAATCATGCAATGCAGCACTTGTCAGTTTCCACAAGGAAACATAAACTTACTAATACTAACCTGTGTTATAATATAATTAGAATGATTTAATTGCAATATTTATCTTCTGGAATAGTTTTCTTGCATTCTGAGTGAAATTCCAGGACGCCCCCATCACTAAGCAATGGGAAACAGATGTACGCACACAGTCCAACAATACAAGTGGAATCTAAAGCCAGTATCCTAGTATTTTAAATCAGTGCTGGAAATCAACATTTGCCTAAGAGGAAGGAATACACAGGAAAAAAAGAGGAAGGACAGAGAAAGTTCAACATTCAGAGATGTTCTGATCACTGACAACTGTGTTGCTGTGTGTTGCTGATTTATAAAAATAATTTGCTGACCTGAATATTAATCGCCCTGTTTTGTTTCCAATCATGTTGGAGTTCAAGTTCTTTACACCAAAAAGGGCAAACCATGCTGTAGCATTGATGTGTTCCTTCATTGGAACTTATACATACTGCTATCCTGTCTACAGTTTGTGTTAAATATTATCTTGACATAGACAACTACATCATTGACAGTAGTTGGCAAAAGTGTTGATTACAATCTGGTGTAGATAGCTTATCTTATTGAAGACATGTTTACCGAAATCTGACGTAAGCAAGTGTTGTTTTCAAAGCCATAAATCATTAATCATGGAACAGAAGTGGAGCAATGCTACAGTCTGTTTCTCTTCTGTTATTTAGCACTGACACAAACATTTATTATCGTGCTTAAGGGGGAGAGAGGAAGGTCAACTTTAAAAGCAACACTTATCATAAATCCAAAGTGCTGGTGCAGTGTTTGAGCACTAGATTGCTATAGAGCTAGTGAACAAAATATTTATTTCAGGAATTGATTTTTTTCACAGTACAGTATCAAAATCCCAGAGATTTTTCTGCTCATGTGGTTAAACAGTATGCCTGTCCACAGCTGGCATCAGCATTGATACACTTCTACTCCACTACCTACACAAGCACCAGTGAGTTTTGGCTGGTCACAAAATGCAGGTCTAGGGTCAGTCTCAGCCCCAGTCAAGTCTCATATCCTTAACAAGTCCTAGACAAATATTAAATCTTTAAGGACAAATCCAAATGAAAACTGTTATGCTTCTGTCCCAGTCTAGCTCTATGTCCCTCCACCAGTCCACCAGATGGCCTCAGGCTTTTCTCCCTGGACTGAGTGGGAAGAAGGACAGATAAAAGAGGTCACAGATTATATTTAAGGACAATTTACGATACTGTTGCTTGCTACATTGACTCTTGCAGGAACTAAATGCTAAAGTGAACTGAAGCACTAGTTATGCTATTCAGAGCTGTAATTGTGTTTTAGTTCCATTTATATTGTTACATGTAGCCTTAATATGCAAGCCACTCTGCTTGGCTACTGATTTATTCATATTTTTCTCAACAGCAATGTGTGCTGAAGTTTATTTTGCTCTGTGTGCTTGATGTGACTTGTACACTTATTTAAGTTGTGTTCACGTGAGTTCTGGGATGGTTTGTGTATGGTTATATTGTGTTTTCTGGGTTTTTGGATTTTCTGTTTGCTCTGTGGTTCCCTTCTGTGTTCTTGTGCTCCATATCTGCCCTGCATCTGTCTCATTAGCCCTGCCCTGCTCCCTGTGTCTTTCCCAGCCAATCAGCTCCCAGCCTGCCTTGTGTCTTGCTTCCTGTTCCTTGTTGTTTCATTAGTTTAGTTTATATTTAAGTCCTGGTTTTCACTTCAGTTTAGTTTTGTCGGATCCTTTGTTCTGCATTCTCTTTCTGTTTCACTCTGATCAGCCAGCTTTGTTTTTACCTGCACAAGCCTAAAATGAAGAAATTATTCTTCGGCCTTCAGTCTCCTGCATTTGGGTCCACCTGCTCTGCTACTCCACATAACAGAAAACACATTTAATGAGTTCATAAACCATTCAGTGACCTGAAAGGTGATGCTTTGCTGGAATAAAACCAATTCTGCTGACCGTTAGTGAGTTATATTTTATATTATATTTTTATATATTACATTTTCCTCCTTTTCATTGAATATTCACATCGATAAAATACAAGAAAGTTGATCTTTCCACCTGTTTGCAACACTGGTGAACCTCTATGGACTCTGGGAGTAAAACGAGAGAGAAAGGAAAAGGATAGATTATATGATTATGCCCTTTCTCTGCCCATTTCTCCCAGTGTGTATACTGTACAGGTGTGCCCAATGACACACACATTCATCAACATACACAGTTTCTGTGCAATCCTCAAACTATGTAATTAATGGAACCAACAACTTCACTAATTTAAAGTTAATTTAAAGTGCTCAGCTTGAGACTGTGAAACTGCCTGGTTTTTCGGAGATGAAGTGTAACCTAATATGAAGAGAATATTTTGTTATTGGATTGGTGAAGTTAAATTTCAATGTCATCATGATTGCCAGACCAATGATCATTCATTGAATAACTTTCTTTTGATTTTTCTCTATTTCTCTACGAGTCCCACTCTGTTATCCCAGTTTACATCATTGGCAAATTTTTAAGAGTAGTAGTAGAAAAATTTGAATGAAAGCCAGACTGAGATGGTGATAAAATATTAAAGTAATTAATGTACTGTGATAATTTATTAAAAATTAACTTCTCACATATTTCAGTTAGTTTAATTATTCAGATGTTACTTGGCATCCTCTGGATGTAATGTCTGAAGACATACAGGTCAGGTGAACTGGATTACTAATTAATGTAAATGTGAGTGAATGTTTGTCCTCGGCTGCTTTCTGGAAGTCCCAGCATTAGCACTGTGAAATGGAGGAAACACATTGCAGTCCAAACACTGGAGATTCCTGGACACTGTGGCATGTTGAGCTTTCAGCTGCCACGCATGGGGATCCATCACCACCGTCAGACCTATAGGCAGGAGGAGGAGAGAAGAAGATTGGACAAAGTCATCTTCAAGCGCTGATGATGTCTCAGTGTCTCGGTACTCTTTCAGTCACTGAATGAAAGTATCTGAGACCCTTGTTTATATGTACATGTGCTTTGTTTACCTGAATGTATATCTTTCTTAATGATACACTATATGGACGAGTATGGTCCTATATTTGATTGTTTATCTGGTAGATCTTGGTAGACTTTTTCCTAACTTCAGGGGGAATTCAATTCATATGGGGTACTGTGGAGCTTGTGGAGCTGATGAAATAGTTGCATAATGTTTTGTTAAGTCTGGCAAAATAACCCTGATGAGAACACCTAGGTTATCTCAGCTTGGGCTTGGATACTACAAATTTAGACAAGGAATTATGTTGCTAAATAAAGGCATGGAGTTTGAAAGATGTGGGCATTCACCAGAAAGGGAGGGTCTAATCAAACAGAAAATGTAGGAGAAAATACATTATCTTATATTAAAGGTGGGTGTGTTAGAGTCTTTTTTAACTTTCATTAAACCAGCAGATCTGGGATGCGTAACTGCCATGACAGTGCGCAAGATCATTTCAATAGAGACTGTAGATGATGTCTTCTGATGGCTGTAATGAGGAATCTAGCTGTTGTGGATGACAGATGCTGGTAAGAATCACTTCCTAATCATTATTAATAAAAATTAGTCTTGCGGGCATTAATGTCAAAAAAAGGACAAATTAAAGCTGCAAGCAGCGTTGAACGGGCCCTCGCGCCTCCGCGCACATCGTGCCACGGCGCAGTCGAAGGACTTCTGTCACGGGCATGTAGATGTGCAAGAGGGAGATAAACATCACTTCCTTTGTCCACTATTTTGCCTGCTGCTGGGGCTGCTTTGCTGCAATTTCACAGGGGGCGCTATTCAGCCAGTTTGCATCACTGATGGAATATTGTCATGTAGACGTGTTCAGGCCGGGACTCTTATCAAACATGTAAAGTTTGGTGCCAGAAGCCTTTCTTTGACACAAAGTCCATGCCCATAGATTGCCTCCCCATTGGTTTATATTGTAAGGTGTGATGTGGCACTGCAACTTTCAGGGCTTATAAAATCTAAACCATTTGAGTTATTACAAAGTTTTTAACAACTTTTGTTCAGCACAGTGTCATAAGTCATGGATCAGAGTTTGAAGCCGATACCATTAACACCCTTGGAGGAGATAGCATTTGTTCGAGGTCCAAAATTGGCGCCAAGTCGTACTTTGATGGGCTTATTGCCGATTTCCTGTTGGATTTAGGTCAGGGGTGTCAGCATATGATTTGTAGGTCTTGATGAAATTAATAATTGAGTTTTGGTTCGATCTCTCTACGACATTCCGTGGTAGCCATATTAGTGACATAGTTAGCACTATAGAGCACATTTTGGCACTTTGGTGAGTTTTTGAGCATGTTTAGGGGGTCAAATTTAGGGTTTAAATGGCGTAATAATAAGAAATAAACAAACAGAACAGATACAAGAGGGTCAGGCCCTAAATATAGTGGAATAGTGCACTGAGCTGTCGACCTGCTCTGAGCAGGTGAGTGGCACAAGGTGCACTCAATATAAACCAAGGTTTAAAGGTGCACCAATGACTATTACTATCACTATCTACTATAACTACATACCTCCCACCCCATCTTTGATAAAAGCACTGTTTCTGGCAACGGACCCCAGGTCTCAATATACAGTAGGTACAGGACGCAGATGCAGGTGCTTAGCTTTTCAGTTGACATTGTGCTTCAGTGGTATTCCCTAACAAATTTGTCAGGGAATGCAGTTAATTACACTGCTACAAACCAAATGACACACAGTTAACTTGGGGCCTCTCAGCATCTGGGGCCCTGGGATCCCAGCTATTCCCACTTTGCTGCCTTTGCCCAGTTGATAATCTAGCCCTGTCAAGGCCAGCCCTAACCATCATATGTAAATCATCCTAACAGCTTCCAGCTTATATGAATCAGACACTCATAAAGTCAGCAGCAACATTTACTGTTGGCAGTAAAGGTCATAAAAACCAAGCAATGAACACTTCCTGGCAGGAGCCAGAGATAGTGAGGGTCATAGCCAAGGAGTGGGCTCTGTCATAGCACATGTGATCTTCCACTATCAGGTGTTATCAGTACAGTGATGACTCCTTGACTGGAAGCAATGGAGCGAGCTGGAGGGAGGAAGGGATGGTCCCATACAAAAACATTTGGTGGAGTTAGTGGAGGGCATGATATATGTTAGTGAGGTATTCCAAAGAGTCAAAGGTGCCAGTTTTACAGGGTATTTGCCATAATATGTCTGCAGCGGCTGACGTGTAAAACCTTCAAGTTAAATGAAGTGATGTGTAAGTGAAATGATGACACCCCCAATCCCCTTGCTTTTTCTATTATTATTAGGGACTGAGCCCAAAAGGCAGGGGACTAATGTAAAACAGTCGTCCTTACCTAAGGGTGAGGACCCTATTGTTTTTCGTGTTTGTTTGTTTCTTTTTTTTATTATTACAGGACATCACACCTGAATTTGACCCCCTAAACATGCTCAAAAACTCACCAAATTTGGCATGCACATCAGGTCTGGTATGAAATTTGATGAAATGTAAAAATTAACCCCTAAAGTGCCAACCTCTCTAGCGCCACCTATGTAACTAAAATGGCCACCATGGCCTGTAGGAATGTTGTAGAGAAATCAAACCAAAACTCAATTATTTGTCTCATCAAGACCTACAAATCATACACTGACACCCCTGACCTAAATCCAACAGGAAGTCCACCTTCCTAGCCTTAGCCTTTCAAAATAATATTTTTCCCTAATTTTGGCCCCCGAACAAACACTATCTCCTCCGAGGGCGTTAACGGTATCAGCTTCAAACTTTAATAGGTGACTTATGACACTATGCTTAAAAAATATGTAGATATAAAGGGCTTGCTCTAAGGTAACGAAAACACAACAATTATTATTTTCAGCTGATTAGACACTAATTAAAACATATAAATATTCTATTCAATTTTTACCAAGTCTCTTCTGTTAGATGCCACTAAATGCTACACAATGGACCTTTAAGAGAAATGGTTTCTCTTATTTGTGCACCATTCATTTCAACTGGCCAAATAGCATATTTGAGAGTGCTTACTGATGAATATTTGTATTTCAGAGAACAAGATTTCCCTGATCAACAACTGAAGCCAAAGCATCATTATGTCAGCCGCTATCCAGAGCTCATAATCCGCTTTGGACTACTTATCATCTCATCTGTGGACATTAAGATTTGAGCGCAAGCATGCTTACTTCAAACAGTGTGCAAGGAAACTGCACAATTTTAAATACTTGTGCTAAACTCTAGCAGAGAGGCATCAGCTCTTCCAGGCATATCATAATGCTGGTGATCTCTTTCCACCAGCTGTTGTAGTGGAAAAGATGGATGAGTTTTTTCCTGCAGACTATAATCATACCATCAGGTATTGAGCTATGATTTTGGCCCTGACAATACTTTGATTGCTTGTGTGGCAAGACTACGAGGGTTAGATTTTACTTTTGTTAGTTAACAAGTGTCCGACAACAGGGGACCACAGGGGGACCACCACTCTTACACTAACCATAGGGTCACACAGGTACGAATGACACAAGAGACTGACAAAATAAATTGTACAAAAGAAAGTTTATTAACAACACTTTAAAAATTCAAACCTTAAATAAAATCTCTTGGTGGTGATGCGAATGAATAGAATAATAAGTGTCAAAATATTGCACAATCCTTAAGGGCCCCTTTAATGGTTTGATTAAGTTTGCTAATAAAGTGCAGACACTAGGCACAGGGCTGAGGGCTCACCAGGCGGAGATGACTAACAGAAGGGAAGGGGAAGGATCCTGATGCTAAACACCACATGTGAAAACCACACACCGTTGACTGATACCCAAAGTGCACTATTGTACAGGAAGTGAAGGGACCGCCACCGCAGGGATCAGTCAGCCACTCACCACACTAGCCCAACAGCTCCTGTCCAAAGACAAGAGGCAAACTGTTAGTCAAGGCAAAGGGACATAAAATATAATTAAAAAAATTGCCCCAACACCACACTATGCTGGGCCCAGAAGGTCACCACTAAGGTTGATTGTGCTTTAAGTACCACTCGCACACACACTCACATGCACACAGTTAATCCAATAAACCAAAAAAAAAAAAAAGAAAAAAAAGGAAAGAAAAACAAAATCTACAAAAAATAACTCAACACAAAATCTACAGAACACAACAACGATCACAAAATCTATAAACAACAACAATGAATATCTAATTACAATACAAAAAAAGATCACAAAAATTAACTAAAAATTGATAGGCTAGCTGATGAAGATCAGTCTTCCTGGTGCAGCTTTAAATCCTACACTACGTTAATTTCCTCTACCAAGGCAACATATGCGGTGCCACTAGCACTCAAATCTCGTCCAGGGAATTTACTCCAGGCGTGCAAGGCAGCGAGCACGCACACACACACAAAGGATTAATGTAAAAGCCAAAACAAAACAACAAAACAAAAAAAACAAAAGCAGTGAAACAATTACAGACGAGCAGTGAGCTTGCCGAGGCAAACCCATAGACAGAACAGCAGTAGCTGGAGCGCAGAGGCCCGCTTCAGAGGTTGAACCACCTGCTGTGATATGCAAGAGACTTAAATTACTACACCGAATTACAATTAAATGGATTAAAACAAATAAATTATAATAGTTAAACAGGATGACCTAGTTGATTATTACCCTTTACCTGAGTACATATTGCGTGCCATGCCAATAATTGTTCCACACCATTCTCTGCTCTCAATAAAGAGTAATGATGACCTTGGTGGGGAAGCTGAAGGAGATCATCCTTAGGGCCTTGCAAACTATTTCTGAAGCTGTTCAACAGCCTGTGGTAGACAGACTATTAAGCTCTGGTTTAGACTCAATAGAGGACCTCAAGTATGTGAAGCAAGAGGATATTGACTACTACCTGTTAGTCAAAAGACTAAACTTTTGGATTCATTCAAAATGGGTATGTTTGCTTACTGTCACAGCATCACTATTTCATTATACATTATACTAATGCATTGATTTTTAAAGCTGTATGGCCTATCTCATATTTTTGTCAACTTTAGAGATGGAGACAATCGCCTTGGACCTCCAATTCATGCTTTCCCCCACCACTGCAGGAAGCAGCTGCTCTGCACTATTGCTCATCTTTGCTCTCCTACTCGGCATTTAGTGGAACTGAAGACAGCCAGCCCTCCTCTCGCATAAGGTAATCATGGACAGAATTCTTTCAGGTGCCATGGAACCTCATGCCTGTGGACATTCATTCAGCTATCTCAGATGGTAAGAGGCCTTCATCTGTCACATGATGGCAGATGGTGAGAGTGGTAGCAGATGAGATGAGGAGGTATGAGCCAAACCCAACATGCTCACATTGCCTCACAGTTTGCCAAAAGCTTGTTTGTCAGTTCTGCTGATCAACTTGACAACAGTCAGCGTCTGGGAAGTGGATACACATCACTCCTAATCCAAGTAAAAAATTGTATCGATAAACTGAACCACACCAGCAGCTTTCGACAACACCGTTCATCTGGCCATGGACAAAAGAGAGGACATACTGACATGTATGGCTGCAACAGATTCCAGCCCAGCCTCCCACCAGAGGAGACTGAAGAGATAGTGGAGAACAAACATCAAAAACTGGAAGGGATATACCATCAGGATGGTATCAATTAAAAAGCTGAGAGAGCAGAGGTGAAGCAGCTAATGCACACAACTTTCTATCTGTAGCGGTGCCACACTAATGCTCTACCAGCACCAACCACTGAGGATTTAAGAACCAAGTAGCCATACCTGTTCACTCAGAAAGGGCTCTATTCTCACCTTGAGCTTCTCACTGATATCCCTGTGCTGCGTTCACTTGAGCTTGCCATGGAGGAGTGTGGTAGAACCATTGTGGAACTTTTCAAGACTAAACCCACCAATGCAGGAGTCAAGGAAGTTCTCTCTCTGGATGAAGATGTTGAGCTGTCATTTTGTGTCATTCTGATGGCTCACTTCTCTTGCAAATGTCAGATTCTTCATATATATATATGATGTCAATGCCATGTCAAAAATGACTAATTTTATCACTTTGTATTTCACTTTCTATATCCTACAGCTGACATTGAGAGTACAATCTCCAAACTCCTTTATCTGATTGTCTGATACTGCTTGGTATGTTTACATCATTGGATAGGCAAGCAACAAAATTTTCTTTTAAGGCATGATGCAATACTCTATACAAGATATATTTTGATCTCCTTTGTTATGGGAATGCAATATTGATTTTCAAATTCATCTAATTTCTCATAGTTGCAGTATTAGATCAAGACATAAAGAATTTATTTGCAAAAAATTGAAAGAAACAACAAACTGTTGAATGTAATGGTTTACATGGTATACTTTCTGAATCCAAAATCCACAATGATGCAAAAGTCAATATTGCCTACTCGCCAACTAATGTTTTTGAATATTATCTGAAAAAACACATGGTTAAGAGAAATAAGCACAACTGGAGATATCTATTTTTGCAAGTGGACTCTTCACATGGTGCTACACAAATTGCTGTCTGTGTAACCACAGCAGGAAATCAAAAGCACCTCTGATTATATTGTGGTTGTATGAGCATCAAAAACCAAAGCTGCTCTTCTTTCTGCCACAAGCAAAACAAGATGCACAAATTTATATCACAATAACTATTTTGTAACAATAAGAACTTCACATCTCTGCATGTTACTGTGCTACTATTGTTACTGGGGGCAGTTGAAATGAAGGCAGCAACTGTTAGAGAAATATTAATTCAGGGTACTATGAATAGATGGACAGAATATTCATTATGAATAAAAAAAAAGGTTTCTCAACCAGTACTACACATGGCAAAATACTTTTTCACCACTAAACACAATTAATTTCAAACATGGACCAAAAATCTATGAATTTGACAGAGGAAAATTCTTCTAAGTTTCAGGTGAAACGGCAGGAAGCTGTATTCAGTGCTGGATGGTCAGCTTTAAAGGTCCAGTGTGTAGTATTTAGTGGCATCTAACAGAACAGACTTGATCAAAATTGAATATAATATTTATAAGTATGTTTTAATTAGTGTCTAATCAAATGAAAATAATTATTGTTGTGTTTTCGTTACCTTAGAATGAGCCCTCTATATCTACATAGGGAGCAGGTCCCCCTCCATGGAGGCCACCATGTTGCATTGCCATGTTTCTACAGTAGCGCAGAACGGCCAAACCTAACACTGGCTCTAGTGAGAGCCTCGCACATTTTTAGATTCAGTGGATAGCCACCGGAAATGCACCGGTTGGAAGACGAAGAAGGAGAGGAGAGAGTGGTTGCTGTTCCCCACCAAACATTTTGTATTGTGAGAAGTTTTTGAAACCAAAATCTGATAAATGGAGGATCATGCTTATTATTTAGGAAAATCACAGGAGCCTGAGTTGTTGTCATCAAAGAAACGAAAACACGAAGAAGCTAAACGAAATCGGGACAAGCGACAGCATAAAACGAGGATAAACATTGGTGTTGCCTTTCCCAGATGGAAATCCCTGATGAGAAAGAAATATTTGCAGACTGACGCCAAAGTTGCCTGTTTTCTGCTGAACAGGTAAGAGTAACGTTAAAGATTACAACGGCATGTAATATATATTTCCCCCTGCTGTTAATGGTTCAAAATCTAGATGATGTACAATGTTTATTAGCAGCACATTAGTTTATCTGAAAAGAAAAGCCACCACGTATAACATTAAATATTAGCACACTGTAGTCTCAGTTTGTGCCTCTCACAGAGCTGGTGGTCTGATAAGAGACAACAGAGTGGGGACGTCGTACTAATAACCCAAAGACTTTTTAATTTTCTGTACCAGTAAGACAACACATGGACCGATAACTAACTAAGATATTTAGGGCTGGTGATGTGCTAAAGACAGTAAGTAAGAGTAATGAGTTAGTGCGAAAGATAAACTGAGGAGAAGTCTGCTCATCACCAAGTTAATACATTCTGTGAATATTTTTCACAGTGTTCTATAATTTCATTGTATGCTCCTAATTTGTCATCAGGAGCACATGTATACACTGGGGGGGGGGGGGGTATTTTGGTATGTTTATCCAGCCAAGGCTCCCAGCATCTTAGTATGTAACATAATGTATTACAGGGATATGTGACTGTGTCATAAAGCACTTATTTTCTTGATGTTGCTGCTCTTTCTCCAGCTATGAGAGTCCCGCAGCATTGATGTATGGTATTGCCTATATCTTCATTCTAAAGTGACTATGTATTAGGTCAGGGGTAAACGCCTTCTTCAAGGCAGTACTGGGAGAAGTGCAGTATTAGGCTCACAAAATTTGCAGGGTCCTGTCCACAGCATTTCCCCTCCCGGTCTGTACGCATGTCCCTACAGTTACCACAAGTACACCACGGTACCCCTGGCACTCCAGCAAACGGAGGGACTCCATGCCTGTGCTGATGCATCATCAAGGCATCAAACATTAACCCTGGCTGCTCTGAAGCAGTTCACTGGTGAGCTGCCTGTGCTCTTCCAAGGTCATGTCTTCAAGAAGTCTCTGAAAAAATAAAACACAGGAAAAACACAGATAAGGCTTTATAGGTAATAAATTTCATGATATGTTGGAAATATGGTAATGGTAGTGCAGAATATGGATTGTAGGCTGTCCAGCATTTCCCACATATGTCTACAACAACAACATATTGCTGCATGATACTGTTCCTATATAGTATTTATATAATCATTCAGTAGTGTCGCTGATGTTTTCAGTAGCCTCTTTTATACAGAAAACATTATAGCCATAAAGAGGATTGGCCTTTACCACAACACAGGCATAAAGCCGCCTCCATGTGGTTTTACATGGCATGCCGGCGTCAATGAAGACTGATCAGAGCTGTAAACTCTGCCATGAGGGAGGACAAAGACATGACTAGGATGAGGGGAGGACATTTATCTTCGTTTGATAACGTTAAAAGTTATAAGACTTTCCTGTCAGCTTCCCAACTCATTTTAAAAAAGACAAGAGAAAAAGAGAGAGGGAGAGAGAGAGAGCAGCTATGGTCGAGTGAGCTAGAGGGTGAATGAAGAGAGGGAGCGCTGGTGGTGAGGAAGCCGGTGAATCAGATCAATAAAATGTTATTTTCTGATTGTTTTACAGCAGTTAGGTTCTAAAGCACAAACACGCCCACACCCCCACACACCTCCTCAACCCTGCAGCTGTACGCCGCACCACCTGATTTGGTCTGAATGCGGGCTACACAGAACAGCAAGGTGGATTACAGGTGCAGTATTCCCGCCTTAAACGAGCTGTGTAAAAGAAGTTACTGACTCATGTTACACTGCGATAACACATCAATCTATACAGACTACTGTAATGTAAAGCACAGAGCAGCTATATAAATACCACTTTATGTTGTATTGGTATTTTTAATATCGTGCAGAACAGGTAGGAATATAATAAAATAATTTTATAAATAACATAACAAACCTCAGTTGCCTCCCTTTGGTCCCTTTGGAGGGTTTCTAGCGTCTCCTCTTCTTCCCTTGCTTCTGCGGTGCCGGTGTTTGTTCTCCTCCCTTGCCTGGCCCTGCCTGCAGCAGCACCTCACTCTCTTCCTCTCCCTCTAACCTCCAGTACTTGACTCTGCAAACGGATAATAAAATATGTAACGTTATCCTGCCAACACCATCTCGATATCAATAACACCTAATGTTATAATAAAATAACCGTTAGTTTTGTTTAGCATTACGTCGCTAATGTTAGCTTGTATTACCAAAACAATAAAACACTCATAATTGCTATCTTACGTGTGAGCTATAACCTATAGTATTATAGACTAAATAACTAAATGCATCTTCACCTCATCACTTGACTTGTTAGAAGTGCTTGAAGCTGTTGTCTACAATGCCATCTTCAGCAAACCAAGTGCTGACTTGGTTTTTGTGTTAACATCCATATTGGGTGAACAGTGAAGCAACTGTAGCCCCCTTTTTTAAGTAGTCTGCCAACTATAGGATGATGCAGGAGGAGGACCATCCTAAATATACAGCAAAGGCTGTATATGTAATGTTCTCCACTGGCATTGTCATCACCTGACCTCAGTGCAGCTGACATATATGGCTCTACAAGATTAGACAGAAAATATGTTGGGACTTTTTCAGGGAATTTTGCCTCAGTGTTTTTCAGGTCTACTCACCTGCACCACCACACTGGCTTCCTTTACTTTGTTCACCTGTCACAGGCTGGCAAGACATACCAGCACTCAGGGACATAGAGGTTTGTGTAGTAAAAGTTTAAGTAAACAGCTCTGCCATAATACTTATACAAAGTCTATACATATTTTGTCCACCTTGGGGGGTAGACAAAATATTAGGAACTCTTTTGAGTATAATGCATTCCGGCACACCACCACCAACCACTACAACTTCATGTAACAAGTAGAATTATCACCTTTCTGACAATGTCAACAAAAACTGAAAATGAATTTAATTGAATTTAAACACTGTCTTTTCATGTAGTGGATGATTATAAGAGATGGTTAATCTTTGTGCAGTTGATGTACAGATTATTTCAAAATAAATAAAAGTTATATTCTCTTTTTGTTGTTGAAATTTTCATCCACTTTTTCCTGCTAGCGGGCTAAGCACTCCAGTGGCTCATTACAGTCACTACTTTAGTATTTTGTTATTTCACCATCCTATAGATAGTGACAAAGGGAATGTGTTGATATGGTTTTATGAAATTTGAGGAACTTTAAGCAGTGCATATAATTTGCAACCTTTGTTTGGATGTAAGACTTAATGTTTCCAAAACTCTGCTTTATTTTGCATAATCCTTAATGCAACGTCACTAAGCGTGCATACTGCATACTTAAAGGAGTAGTCATTCAGGTGAATGATGTGTTTATCGATAATGTCAGGTTATGAAGTGACCTCCTAATACTGGCAATCTGTACTGGCAAACCCTGATTCTTCAAGATTCATTATAGTAAGTTGTTCTGGTAGAGGGCCAAGGCTGGCAAAATGTAACTTACTGGAAGTGAAATGTGGCAAAAGAGCCCTAGTTCAGACTTGCTTAACCATATCTGGGCTTCACCAGACCCATATATGCTGTCAATAAAATTATTGCAGCCTTCCTAATGGAGCATGAGTAGAATGTTTGGAAATAAGTTTAACAGGCAGATCACACATTATTAAATGTATCATGGATCATACAGCAGGCCTCAAATGTTGCAAACATCCCTCATTTTCTAATGAATTCTTTCTCATCTCCACTGCCGTACAGATGATAGTATAGTAGTATATATACTAGTATAATACAATTGGCCTAATGTTTCCCACATTTACATAGAACTTTAAACCAGTTTGTAATATAAATCAATTAATCATTCATTCACAATCATCATTTTTTACAGACTTTGTTGTGTGATCAAACATTGTTTAAACTCACAATAGTGGAAGGTCACAAAGTGCCCAGTGATACACTCTCCTATATAGCATGTTGTATTTTTATGTCATTAAGACTCAATGAGGTGTTGAAACAATTCAGTGTATATGTATACATCATACATACAGTAAGTGATGCTATCATACAATTTGGATGTTTTTTCCCTTACATTGAAACAAGGTTAAATGTTCCTGTTAGTCCTAACCTCACTGACCTGCACTGAGACACTCAGCTGGTTGCATCTTTGCAGTAAAATGGGATCAGAGTAAGTGTCTCTCTCTTTACTCAACATATCAGACTCTCTGGGTCACACTGGACAGGCTGTTTAACTAACACATTGTTCAAATTCACATTTCTTAGCAACTTATCACTTATTGTAATACATTTAAAATGCTTTAAATCTTACTTACTCTTACTTCATTGAGTTGTATTTATATATACGACCAATTTGATAACACCTAAACAATATGATGATATGTCATACAAGTAATTCTGAAAGCAGGTAAACAACCTCACTGTGACTGTACTTAAAATTGAAGACCTAGATATGGTTTCATAATTTGAGTGTAGCCGTCTTCTCTGGTGTCTCACAAACTTTCTGGTCCTCTGGAAACTCTGTAATTAAAGAAAATGTTTTGTTAAGTTTAAAACAGATGTCAGAAGTGAACAAAGTAAAGGAAGCTAGTGTTGTGGTGCAAGTGAGTACACCTGAAAAACATTCCCTGAAAAAGTTGCTAAGTTGTGTATCAGCAAAGGTTTCATAAGGGAACTGTTATAGGACTGCTCAAACTGTTGAAGAAAGTAACACATATTTGTTAGTTCTGTTGTAATTTATCTGTACTTCAGCACATTGGCTTTGAAATTAAACCATGACTATGAGGTTAATCTTTCCTCTTTACCTTGATGGTATTTACATCCACAGATGAACAGTGTAGGAATTGTAGCTTTAGTTTTTACTTGTAACTAAAGTCCTCTAATTCTAGCAGACCAAAGATCATTTGGCCAATTAAAACAAACTTTATCATGATATCTAACATTTGGTGTCAAACTGTTTTCAGTCACTATACATGTCCTCTGTGATCCCAGAGGACATGTATATCTCCCCTGGTGCTTCTATGTCGGACCTGAACTATAAACTGGACTTTTGCCTCTGGTCTGATTTTCGGCGAGTGACACACCTGCTCAGCTGCACTGGGGTCCGGTGATGACAATGCCAGTGGAGAACATTACATATACAGCATTTGCTGTATATTTAAGATGGTCCTCCTCCTGCATTGTCCTATAGGCAGACTACTTAAAAAAGGGGGCACAGTTGGTGGGCAGATAAATAATTTAAACTGTGTTTGGTTGGAAAGGTTAACTCGATAAAGTCATACACACAACAAGACAAGCAGACCACAAACATAAAGTTGGACTCACCTGTACATAACGTCAATGTTGGCAGCGGCTCAGTGCATCTCCATAACACACTTTGCGTTTACTTTGAAAATCCACAGGTTGGTTCCACTGCCTCTGCTTCTTTTTTTTTTCTTTTTTTTTTTTTTTTACATAGTGTTATCTCCAAAGTGTGTAAAAGAAGTTATGAATTATGTTCATTATTTAGGCTATTTGTTTATTTTAGTGTAGCCTCTCCTTAAATGGAGCTGCAGCCAACACGCTTCAGAACACACAACTTTTACTTTGAAGGTGAGCTGTCTCTGTTTCTGGCTCTCACTTTCCTGTTTCAATTTTCTTTGTACAAGTTGGATAATGGAACAAGTGGACACTTTAACGCGCTGAATTGTATGGCACTCAAGTACAATGTAACAATAAAACTTTTCAAAAATCATAGAGTGGGAAGTGAGTTGATTGGAAACACACATAATAAACATAAAAAAATCTCTGGTATGAAAGTCCCTTCTTTTTTTCCTTCATTACCCTATGTTGTTATTAACACCCCCACATCATGCACTGACTCAAAACACGAGGCAACTGCAGTGCCGAGTCAGGGTGATGGGTTACTCATTGTTGCACATCCTCTTTGCACATTGTGACACATCCTCTTCGCAGGTAGTGGCACATCCTCTTCTGGTCCTGATCTGTTTGATTATCCATTTGCGGCATCCACTGATCTGTGGACACCAATCTGCAAAATCATGAAACCTCATATTATATACTTTTCATAACCATCCTATTGTGGAGCTTATTTTCTAGACTCCACCTCATTTTTTTTATTATATTCAACCATCTGGTCATTATTTCAGAGTTCATAAGTGACCTCAACGCTTTGGTGATAATACAACTTATGACTTATAACTTGTGACTTATCTTAGAAATTACTGCCACAGCATCTTCCACTTTTTGCTCACACTAGAAACGGACCTGGCAGCCCTTAATCATTTCACACAAAAAACCAAAATGCTATACCACAGATTAGCCTTCTTGCAAACTCCCGGGGAACTGTCTCTTATTGGCATAATGCTATCTTCGCACTCTCAGTGGCACACTCGTTTGATCATGGAAAGGCAGTTTTCCACCACATTTCCCCCTTTGCGACTTTACAGTCGCATCAAAATATCATCTCAACCTGCAATGATGTCAGTCAAACCGTAGAGCAACAAGGCTCCTGTGGTGAGATGACCATAAATGTGGATACCATCCCAAGTGGATTCAGTCATTGCAGCGCATGGCACGGAAAACCTCTCCTCCCTGTTTGGCAGGGAGTAAGTAAAAGCTGCACCTTGCCTACACCTCCCTGATCCGAGTAGTGAGAGCAAACCTCTGTTAGCTTGATGAGGGAAATCTCTCACAAGTCAGTGTTCAACTAATCCAGTGAGTTGACATTGCAGTATCTAAGAGGAATCACAAAACATAAAATTACTTTCAGTGATTTGATATACCCATATGTTAAATGATTCACAGTGCAAGACCATACCATAATATAATATTATAATAAAAGAATCACATTGTTGCCTTAAGCCGGTGTAAACATATGATGTAAGGCTAGCATTGATTCAAGTAAAAATATATGACATACTGTAACTTATGGTTACTCAATATTGCAGAATATGCTGTTTTTCTGGTCTAACAACCTGGATAATAGCAAGCTTAATCACACTAATATAACCTAAATAAAACACATGATTAAATTGGATCAGGACTCGATTCCATGTAAATGTAACAATAAAACTTTTCAAAAATCATAGAGTGGGAAGTGAGTTGATTGGAAACACACATAATAAACATAAAAAAATCTCTGGTATGAAAGTCCCTTCTTTTTTTCCTTCATTACCCTATGTTGTTATTAACACCCCCACATCATGCACTGACTCAAAACACGAGGCAACTGCAGTGCCGAGTCAGGGTGATGGGTTACTCATTGTTGCACATCCTCTTTGCACATTGTGACACATCCTCTTCGCAGGTAGTGGCACATCCTCTTCTGATCCTGATCTGTTTGATTATCCATTTGCGGCATCCACTGATCTGTGGACACCAATCTGTGGATTGGTCCATAGGTGTCCTAGGTCAAGCATTGTCTCCATGCTTTGGGACACTGGGGATCTAGCATACGATTGGCAAAATATACTGCAAAAAATACCGCAATTAAAAAAATAATGAAGCCTTGAACCAGGTATGAACGGGCCTGTAGCACAGGAGCCGCTCCCTGGACCTGAGCCTGCGCTCACTATGTACAAGTACAGATGAACTACATGACCACGTTTGAATGGGCACAAGTCAGGCACAGCCTGCACTCGTCTCACATTCATCACCATTCACTCTCACAGGTCAAATATAAACTATATCTCTGTTAACATGTTAACATCAACACTAAAAATATACCTCTAAATCCTATTCTAGCATGGCCACATAGTGCGGCAATATACGTTTTCTAGTATCTCTCCCTCACTATAAGGCATTAACAAAGTGTACTCTATTAAAGAGATATAGTTTTAACCAAACACTTTTTTTTATAAATGCTGGCTGTTTTGGTTGGATGAGAGAGGATAAGTCAGATATCGGGCTCTGTTCTCCTGCTAAAACAAACTCAGCTTCAGCTAGTTCTTTGTGCATGGCTTCAGGAATGACAAAGTTTGTGCCTCACAGTCATAGGGTGTGCCGTCTTTGGGCCACGCCATTTGTGATGCCAGATTTGTTTTGAGGTATCGTTTAGCTTGGTGCTATAGTAGGCTAGTGGCTGTTTGCCAGTAGGCATGTCTTGCATTAATATTGCATTTGCATATCCTGACCTTTCTGCCACATACAGGTGAAAAGGTTTACTGTCATTGGGGATGCCCAATGCTGGTACCAATTGTAGTTCCCTTTTAATGGCTTTAAATGCGCCATTGCCTTTGTCTGTCCACACCAATTCAATTGAGCCACCACCTTTTATTTTTGATTTTTGCACAAAGTGGTGCTGTTTTAAGTGCATTGTCACAAATCTACTGTCTACTATAACCCTCCATGCCCAAAAAGGAAAGCATTTGGATCACTGTTTGTAGTTTGGGTGCTTTAGTTATTGCTTCAATTTGTGAGGGAGCAATATATTTATCTTCACCAATTTGTCTTCTGCCAAGGTATTCTACATCTTGTTGACAAAAAGCTATAATTTGTTTTTACTTACTTTGTGACCTCCCTCTGCTAATGCTTTTAGCACTGCTATTGAGTCTTTTTCACACCACTCTCTTGGTGAGCTACAGATTAGCAAACATCCACATACTGTGTCAGCGACTTGGTACTTCCTCGACCTAGAAATAATAATTTAAAATCTACAGTGCGCTATAGAGCCATATTCAATTGGAACAAGCTACCAGCATCCACAAGGATAGTACAGAATAAACATAGATTTAATTAAAGCTGCAAGCAGCGTTGAACAGGTCCTCGTGCCTCTGTGCATGTCGGGCTGCAGCGCAGTCGAAGGGCTTCTGTCACAGGCGTGTAGATATCTTCAGACCCGGGCTAATTTTCAGACAGTGCAAGAGGGGCATAAACATCACTTCCTTTGTCCACTATTTTGCCCGCTGCTGGGGCTGCTTCGCTGAAATTTCGTAGGGGGCTCTATTCAGCCAGTTTGCATCACTGATGGAATATTGTCATGTAGACGTGTTCAGGCCTGGACTCTTATCAAACATGTAAAGTCTGGTGCAGACTGGAGCATGTACAATAAAATTATAGCAACTTCCTCTGTCATGGTAAAACATCAAATCTCAACGGTGTGAGGATGAGAATTTTCTGCAGGGTGAGACATGTCTGTCTTGCTCACACCTGTGTCATCAAAATTAAGCAAGTTTTTGGCCCTTTTACTTGAATTTCAATTAGTAAATTGAAAACTCTTGATGAGTTTGGTTGTAAAATAAATTAATTTCCTAATTTTCATCAAGTCTATTTTTAGAAAAGTACTTTTAACCCACATGACCTGGTGAAAGTTTGATTGAAATGTGTACTGTCAGGTGTAGAGAGACGATAAGTAACTGCAGTTGGACACAGAAAAATACTCATTTGAATGGAGAGTGTGAGCAAACCCACAGTTTTTTGATCATTTACTGCTTCCGCATAGTTTTTGATACAAACTTTATTTGAACTTTAAATGAGTCACGAGACGTTGACCTACAAATCTTGAATTTACATGTGTTTTCTATCTTTTACTGTTTTGGAGATATTAGAGTGTGAGTTTTAAAGTCTTTTCTTGCTCCTCCTGTGATTTGATAATGAGTGTGTATTGTGTCATGTGTCACAGCACTGAGGGAGAGGCATCACCAGGAGCAGTGGGAGAGCAAGAGTACAGCAGTACTCTTCCTGTGAAATATCCTCATAAATCCCAGGACTGTGGCCAAATCTTACATTAAAAATCACATTTTTTTGTAGGAAATTTCCTCACGAATCCATTGATACAGGTTTGAAAGTCAGACTTATAGTTTAGATGTCAGACGCCTCAGTTTGACACAAATTCCATGCCCATAGAGTGCCTCCCCATTGGTTTACATTGTAAGGTGTGATGTGGCACTGTAACTTTCATGGCTTATAAAATCTAAACCATTCGAGTTATTACAAAGTTTTTAACAACTTTTGTTCAGCACAGTGTCATAAGTCAAGTCAGCTAGACACAGAAAAATACTCATATATTTGAATGGAGAGTGTGAGCGAACCGCTAGGTGCTCGGGCCCTAATAAAGGAAAAACTGCAGTACAGAGCTACAAATTTTAGTTTTGATGGTATTTTTCTACAGCACTTTATCACTAAACTGTCACCCACACTCCATTTTTTCCCTTCCCCTCATAGGTCATCCCCACTACTGAATTATAAATATAAGACCTATAATTATTGTAAAATAAATGATAATAACACCAAACTTCATACAAAGTTTGTATGTAATGTACTGTATGTATATAGGCCTTTCTGTTGTATCCTACAAAAATGAGCTGCATTCAGCCCCCACACCAGTGGCGGCTGGTGACTCAAAAAATTGGGGAGGACAGGAGGAAAACCAACATACCGCATCAAACTATATCATTGTCCCTCACCTGATGAAATCAGGGGGGTGGGGGGCAATTTTATATGCCATTAAAACAATTTGCTTTTAAAAACAAAAACCCCTGAGTGGTGTAAAGGCTGCTTCTCTAAAGACATTTAGCATATACATATTGTTTCTAAACAAAGAAGAGCTAATTTTAGCCATGGACTGGTTCAGATGTGTGATTTTACCAACAAAGTGAAATTCAAATTTATACTATTGTTCTATTGTGACAACAGATTTATGTTCTCATCAAAAACAGACAAGATATCACATGATTTACATGTGTTTCCTATGTATTTTCTTAGTATACAGAAATATATAAAGTACCACAAAGCTTATTGTGTGATACAGGAACAGATCAGTGCTGAATACTAGAAAGACTGAACACTAAAAACCCTGCACAGATCTAAAAGTGTGGGTTCACATCAGAAAGTATTAATACATGTATCAAATACATGACTTACACACTCTTATCTATGTCTCTATGACATTCCTACGGGCCGTGGTGGCCATTTAAGTTACATAGGTGGCACTAGAGAGCACATTTTGGCACTTTGGGGGTAAATTTTTACACTTCATCAATCAATTTTTTTTACCAGACCTGATGTGCTTGCCAAATTTGGTGAGTTTTTGAGCATGTTACGGGGGTCAAATTTAGATCTGATGTCCCGTAATAATAAAGAAACAAACACACAAAATACAATAGCCCTTTGGGCTCAGGCCCTAATAATGTGCTTCAAGTCTTCAAAGTCAGCAGGATTTTTTAATTCTTTTCTCATGCTTTTTAAATTTTTTTTTCCATTATTGTTAACAACTTCTTTTCTTATTTTAATTTATTATCAATAATACTCTGTATTTGTGTTCTGTTGTAAAAATTTTCTTGCAAGGACCCCAGAAAGACTAGCGGTTATTAAACTGGCAGCTAATGGGGATCCTAATAAAACAATAAAACAATAAAATAATAAGGTAATTTAGCACATGGTTTTACTTAGATTTTTACTGGTTGTACTGATTTCACTAACCCTACATCTGTTTAACGTTTTGACCAAAGACAATGTGGTATGTGTTGCAACAGTTGCTGTTGCTCTTTGTCATGTGAAACTAACATTTGCATGATAGGTCTGTTACTTAATAGTAAACTACTGGCTACACCTTGCTCCCCTGTTTTATTAGAGATTCTGAGGAATTGTTTGTCTGCTGATATGTGAATGGTTGGGTTGCCAAGTGGGAACCACTGTTGCACTTGTAGTGCTCGCTTGACCATGGGACCTAAATCCTGTGATTCATATCCTTCTTCAACCATCAATGTCACATGTGGAGTTAAGTTTTTGACTTGAAACCATTCAGTAAGGTATTGTGGAAGAGTTACTGCTGCTGCAGCTCCTTCTGGTCCAAGATAAATGTCTCCTGCGGTTAGCAACACTTGCCTCCTGCTAATCCAGAGTCTTCATCCAATCCATGGGTGTCAAATTTCATTGTGCAGTGATGATTGTGTTGGTTGTTTGAACTGTGCTTGAATCCATGCTTTCTACTGTTCCCACTGCTGCTGTAGCATTGAGTACTGAGAGTTCAGTTATCCAGTATACTACTGGTTATAGATAGCAAGACATGTCTGCGCACCCACAATGACAATGTCCATCAAACAATGACATCAGTCCTTGGTCCGATGACATCACACCTGCCTGTCCATCAGACAGACCACAGATCCAATGTGGACCCCGTCCCGCGTACACATAATGCTAGCTCCTAATGAACAAAGTAAACGTTGCACAAAAAGTAAGGAAATTTGTGTTTTGTAGATTATTTCTTTGTTGTAACAATGCGTCTTGGCAATAAATCTTCCGTTGAAAAGCCTTCATTTCCCTTTTAAATGGTGCAACATTTGTAAGGAACATGCATTTGTGGGATGAGCAGCAGAGCTGAGTATGGGGGTTGCGCCCATGAAAAATATGCCAAATCTTCTCTGCCAATGCCAAACGGCTTATTTTGCTGTTGCTATGGACTCTTGTTTTGAGCTTCTGGTACCCCCAGGTGCTGCCAGGAGGCCTGCCATGACTGCCCTTCACCATCAGGCCTGTTTACGCTGGTGTTGGCAACATGTGCACTGGAACCTGAATATGTGGAGGAACATTATGTTCAGCGATGAGTCCAGATTTTGCCTACGGCACTTGGATCATAGGGTCAAAGTGTGGAGGTGGTGGTGTGGGGCGGCATCTCCCTCACTGGAAAAACGAGGCTTGTCATGATTGGAGGCAGTCTCAATGCAGAGAGATATCGAGATGAGATTCTGCAACCAGTAGCAATCCCATATCTCCACAGTCTGGGACCAAACTCTGTCCTCCAAGATGACAACGCTCGCCCCCACAGAGTGGGGTTTATCAGAGACTACCTTCAGAATTTGGGAGTCTGAGGCTCTTGTTTGTTAAATGAATAAATTGTTAAATTGCCAATATGTCTTGTTTCTTCAAACTTCAATCATCCAATCCATCAAACACCAAACAAGAGCCAATGGCAGAATAAGCTGTTTGGCATTGGCAGAGAAGATTTGGCATATTTTTTATGGGCGCAACCCACATACTCAGCTCTGCTGCTAATTTTTTGTTAACTTTTTGTGCTATGTTTATATCCCTCCACATTAAATCAATGGGTGTATCTGCTGAAAACAATAATAGTGCCGTTACTCTTTTACTGCCAAGTAGCATAGATACAGGCTCTGTTAGGGGTATTACTTGTTTCTTCCCAGAGAAGCCAACTGTCTTAATTGAAGACTGTGAAAGGGGGAGATTAGAGCTTTCTTTTCCTATACAGGAATAGGTTGCACCTGTGTCTACCATAAATGAATGTTTCTTGTCGTTAATGGTTACTGATATGGTAGGTCCATCATTAGGATGCTTAGAGATGATTGGCAGCATCCCACTCCCCCCAAGCTCCTCTGGGCACCCCTATTGTTGAAAATCAGCAGCAGGTCCAACCCAGGGATTGATTGGACAATCCCTGCGTCTGTGTCCCATTTGTGTCACATCCAAAGCATCTCTGTTGTTCTGGTGTTACCCAAGGTGGTCCATTGTATGGGGCATTTCATGCTCTGTCTCTTCCTCCCCTCATGGGACCTTGGCCTCCTCTTAGTGCTTGTTCTCCATGCCACTGTGATTGCTGTTGTTGTCTGTAGTAACCCCCTTGGGGCGCGGGATTAGTTGCACCTGGATAATTGAGATACACATTTAGGTGGTATTTGTGTTACTGGGCTAGCAGGCTATGGACTGTAAATTTGCGGCTGACCACCATAACTAGGTGCTGTTATTTATGGTACAGCTGCCTGCAAAGGCATCGTTTGGTTGTAAGTTGGTTCTTCCACTTGTGGAAGTCTTGCTGCTGCAATGACAGGAGCTTGAATTTTGCTTTTATCCTTTTTCTTGTCAGTCAATTCTCCTGCAGCTGCGCTAATTTCAGGGAGACTTGTTTGCTTTGTTCTTCTTGCTGCTTATTCTCTTTTCTGTCCTGCTCTACACTGTGTACTATGTACTCTGAGAACAGCTCCCAATCCATTTTCATCAATCCCACCACCACACGTTCTGCAACTATTACACTGTTGCCGTTATATACTCATAACATAATTTGGTTATTTCTTCAAACAACACAATCTCACATTTAAACCCCTTAAATCACTATTATCTACTGTTCATAGTATTTCAAGGTTTCACATCACAGCCGCTTACTTGCACAAAGCATTACTCCACACACACACACACAGAAAGCACTACCAACACATGCATACATCACACTGAACTCTTCAACTATTGTGTGAAAAATCACACAATGTTTCAGTCTTCCAGATTCAACTTAATGAATGGTCCAGGATGAAGACACCGTGTGACTGACTCTCCTTTTTTTTATAATTAGACCTCTAAATCAATTAAATCACACAGTATTCCAATCTACCAGATTCAACTTAATGAATGGTCCAGGATGGAGATACTGTGTGATTCTGATTCATTAGTCTTTCAATTAATTGCTTCCATTAATTTTTATTAGTGTTTTACTAATGATCCTACTTAAAACACAACTTCATAATATCAGGTTCTTTAGAGGAGAGGTGTTAGTTGCAGCCCGGACAGAGATAATCTGAAGCCAGAAACAACAATTTAGCAGATTTGGTAAAAGGTTCTGCTTACCTCTCTTAGTGACGACCGTTGGTTCTGGTCAACAGATGCCCTGTCTGGACCTCAGTAGCCGCTGACACTCTCCTGGCACGGCTTGCCATATGTCATGGAAAAATCTTCAAATGGGCCAATAAATCTTCAGGTCACCCACAACTTAGTATTAAATTCAAAACTTATAAGAGAAAAACTCAAAAAAAAAATACACTGGAAGCTGATAGAGTTCAATCTGAATAGGTTTACTGTACATAAAGAAATACAGAGCAAACCGAGGCCTTTGTCCCGGGATAAAGACAAACCTAATTCAAAATCATGAAACCTCATATTATATACTTTTCATAACCCCTCCTATTGTGGAGCTTATTTTCTAGACTCCACCTCATTATTTAATTATATTCAACAATCTGGTCATTATTTCTGAGTTCATAAGTGACCTCAACGCTTTGGTGATAATACAAGTGTGACTTATCTTAGAGATTACTGCCTCAGCATCTTCCACTTTTTTCTCACACTAAAAATGGACATGATGTTGGCTTCAGAACATCATATGAATGCTGACCTCAAGTCATCATTGCTTTATTCTTACATGATGTTGGCTTCACACCATCAGATAAATATTGACCTCAAATCATCATTGCTTTATTCTTACATGATGTTGTCTTCAGACCAAGGGTGTGCCCGAATACAAATACATTATTCAGCAAAGCACAAATAGTGTTTTCTTTTTTGTTGTTTTTTTAGTTTTTAGTTTAATATTTGTTTCATAGAAATATTTTAAAAATTATTTGTTTTCATGAAGAACCATGTCAAATACCAGCACACAGGTCGGTTACATCGCTATCTCAGTCTCTGTCCTCTGTTCCACTGTTACATCTATCAGCAGGTTCCAATGAAGGGAGTCACATCCACCTGCTACATGATGCACATTTCCTAATTTGGACCTCATTCTCAGAGTTGGGGGTGTTCCCAACAGATAAAGCTGAGCTACTGACACACGTGAAGTGTTCCAAAGGGATTCTCCATGACCTGTTGTTTCCCTTCTCCTTTCCACAAAGTGACGTTGTAAAAATTAGGCAATAAATGAAAAGTGCAAAGCAATAATTGCCTTTGAAGTTCTTCCCTACACATTACATGGTGTGCTGTCTCTGTGTTATGGGTGTATAAATAGGTAGAGGTCTGTCTGCAATGAGGCGATGAGTAAAGTTTTAGCTCAGTAGTCAGTGCAGTCATCTATGATCTGGGAGACCCGGTGTGGGGACCTCCTTTGTGAGGAAGTTTATTCATGAACACTTATTGTAACATTTTAATTTTCTAAAATTCAAATCGTAATAAAAACAAAAACATGATTTTTAAACCTCTTTCCACTTTTATTTGAATACAAATACAAATAAGCCTCAAAAAATACAGATACAGTAACAAATACTGGGCCCTGTGCACATCTCTACTTCAGACCATCATATGATTGTTGACTTCAAGTCATCATAGCTTTTTTCAGTTAGATGATGTTGGCTTCAGACCACTTCCTATAGTGAAAATACTTACTATTAATTCTTCAAGAACCAAATAAATCAAAATAATAGGCCAAAGACAATATTGTAATAACAAAGTCATACAGATTTTTGAGCAGCATAGATTGTGTGCTTTGAAATACATGTAAGTGAATAAATGATCTACTCAATGTTATGTTCATATTATTGAAATAGTTCTGTAAAGAACAAAGAAAAACACTGCACCCAAAAATTATTCAGTGACATGAATAATGTATATGTAGTTACAATTATTTCCAATCATTTTTATGATTTTATGATACTTAAATTGATGTTTTTTAATGAATTTCTCAGTAGACATAACATGGATGTCATTGCAGTCTTCTGCAACACTTAATTGTTTTCCAGCCCTTGCCCATTTTTTGATTTAACACAGAATCCAGATGAATAAAATATAATAAAATGTTGCACTCAACAAAACAGTTTCCCCGATGATTTGATGATGATCTCAGAGTAGACTTATCAGTGAAAGAAGAACTGTCTTAATTGTTGCTTATGTATTTAAATTATAGCAACTGGCAGTAAGAACACACAATGGACAGAAAGATTTCATTTGACTTTATTTAATATGATTTAACAATGTTTAATTTTTAACATGTTTTCAAGTCTTACACAATGTATACCTTGCTAGCTAACAAAAGGGGGGGGGGGGGGGGGGCTTATGGCTACAGAATAAGCAACCTATCTCACACCATGTTGTTGTAAACATGGTGTTGCAGTGTTATCAAGTCGGATGGACATTTTTATTTTCATTGGTAATGAGAACCTAATGTTCTTGCAAAAATGTGTCATCTATGCTGAAATAGTCTTATCTGTGTAGATGTGAAGACAGTAATGTGTCTCCAAAAGTAGAAGAAAAGATTCACGGTGGGCAGTGTGGGGCAATATAATGTCCAAGTGAAAAGTTTTACCACTTTAATGGAGGACAACAAGGTTTCTGACGAGGTAAATTATAATATCCTTATGTATGTGGCAATGTAAATTCTTTGAACACTTACAATATTCCATTCTCATCCTGTCCACATGCCCTACCACCAGGGCAAACTACCATGAAATCTTTCTAGCACTGAGCCTTCAAATTTAAAAGCTCTGCATGTGGCTCGCAAAGGGGTAGAGATAATATCCACGTTGAGGCTATTTTCTTGGCTTGCCAAATGCCAAAAAACACTGTAATGAGAAATACAGTAAGAAATACATAGAAACACTGGGAAATGAACTCACAGCAACCCCAGAATACATAAAAAATAACATGCTTGGTGTCTTTACTCTAGTACCAACATATGTCTTTGCTGTAGCACCACATTATGTCTGGCCATTCTGCACTCGCTTCCAGTCTATGTCAGGGGTAAGTCACTTCCCCTCTTGCTCTCCAAGCATGATCATATTTAATTATTTATTTATTCTAACATCTTATGTATATTAGCATGGTATTTTAGTAAAATGTGGTGACTTTTTTCAGTGTATGTGTTGTTTAAGACACATTTTCAGATACACTGGAGGCTAATGGCAGTGTTGAATTGGTAGAAACCATTTTTTTCAGTATTGGTAAAAGATCATAAAAAAGATGGGCACCTTGATGTGAAAACCACACATCAATAACACTGATTTGGTGCTTTAATACTTGCTTTCTTACACCAGAACAAGAGATTTAGTGTACCATTTCAGCCCACCACAATCTATATTTAGACATTTTTTGCTATATAATACCCCAAATAATTAAACAAAAGTATAGATATAATTACAAATTAATCTCTCATTTTAAAATGTATGTCTTAATTGATGCCATATTTTAATGAGAAATAAATATTTATGGTAAAATAAGTCAAAAGTCCAGCATGGGCATACAGTATAAGGTATGTAACATACCCTTCAAGCTCACGTGTTTTCCCATAAGCCCACTTCATCATTTAACAAAAGTTCTATTTTATGAAGTTTCTAAACAGTGAAAACGTATTACACTTAAATCTGAAAATTGTCAGCCTTTAATATGTGTGTGTTGTCATTTTGCTTGAGCATGCATCCTATGGCCTGTATCTAGCAAATGATAATAATAATAATAATAATAATAATAATAATAATAATAATACTTTATATAGCGCCTTTTTAGAACTCAAAGTCACTTGAGATGAAGGAGGCGTTGGCATGTATTAAGCACTAGCAACAACACATCTCCATTAGACTGTAGCAAAAATACATTTGTTTTGATAAAGCTGAAATCCAATGTGAAGTACTAATTTTGAACTAAACCTAAAGCCAGCTGCAAGCATGCAAATGTGGACCAAAAAGCAGATCAGTACTTATTAAGTACTAATTTTGAACTAAACCTAAAGCCAGCTGCAAGCATGCAAATGTGGACCAAAAAGCAGATCAGTCACCCCACTGAACTCCATTATATCTTCAGAAATCTTTTAAAACATGTTTATGATAGTTTGCTTCAACAGAGATTGGCTTAATGGGAAAACACTGGGCTTAAAGGGAACAAACAGTGATTTCCCTAGAGGCAGTGGTAGCTCTATAGATGATGTTTGGGGGATCGGAGGGTTGGTTGATATCCCAGGAGTCATTGCGATAAGCATTTAGAATCCATTTTTTCTCCGAAGGGAGCATGCACCCAGACCCCCTAGTAATAAAAAGTACTCAGAGAGCTCAGCCCCCCTAAACTTCAAACTCAAGGGACACACATGCCTTGTGATCAAGTCATCTGGTGTAAGTGGTTGCAGGTATGAGTTCTTGGAAATCAGGAATTGCTGCATGTCAGGGCTACATGTTTGGTCAGTAGGCAGAGTGTATGGTTGTGCAATGAGTGTCTTATGGTTGTTCTAACTTCAGTTGTTTCTGTTTTAGCGTTGCAATATAGAGAGGTGCATCTCTTACTTCAACTCTCTTGGAGAGACAAAGGTATTATTCATTATTTTGTTTACTATTGTGATATGAGTTGTTTAACAGGCTATTGAAAGAGACCTTTGTTTAAAGGCCTATCTATGTAAAATGGCAATTTTGTACCTGCTATTAAAACTATGTTGAGTACTTTTGGGTGAGTCACATGCTCCAAGTGATTTGGATGACTTTCCAGCTGCAGATATGTGGGATGTCCAGGAAATTCCAAAACATACTTCTTTTTTCTCAAGGGCTCAATTTAACCAAAAAGGCTCTTTGTTGTTTTTTTTTTTTTTTTTTTAGCACAGCAGCAATTTATAATTAAAGCTGCAAGCAGCGTTGATCGGGCCCTTGCACCTCGCATGTGTTGGAGGGAGCAGCAGCTGTGGTATCACTACTGTAGATCTAATTACACGGCTCTTTAATTTTTAGGATTATTGGAAACTGTTTGAATGTGTAAAATATTATTTCTGATGTGCAGTATGTGGTGCTGGGTAGGACTTATTAGAAAATGTGTATACATCTGATGAACTGTGTCATTTAGGTCTCACTTCCTGTTACATGTAGGCAATGCTACATAAGTGAAATACTAATGCAGCAATACATTTACCAGAGTGCAATTGGCAAGGATATATATTTTCTTAAATATGGGACATTGCATGTGGAAGATAACTATCACTTCCTGTGTCCACTATGTGGCTCTAGAGAACAGTGACTAATCATATTTCATGTTGCTATATATAATGTGGAGACCACACCACGTAAATTTCATGTAAATCGGATGATGTTTGTCATGTAAAGCTGACGTCCTGTTGTCAGTAGTGGTGCTATGACTATGACTCAACATTAACATGTCAATGTGTTCAGGCCTGGACTATCAAGCACGTTGGGGCCCGCCACACTCAAAGGGCTTTTATTGAAGACATGCAGATGTGTTCAGGACCGGGCTCTTATCAAACATGCACAAAGGAGTTAAACATCATTTCCTTTGTCCACTAAGTGGTGCTAGAGAACATCATGTACATCATCATATACATCATGTTGTTATATATCAACTGTAGACCATACCTTGAAAATTTCATGTGAATCAGATGATGTTTGTCATATATGGCTGACTTCCTGTTGTCAGTAAGTGGCGCTATCATTATCATGCAAAACTGATATGTAGATGTGTTCAGGCCTGGATTCTTATCAAGCATGAGACATTTGGGGCAAATTAGACAATGTACTTTGGAGTTATAAGGGTTTAATATTTTATGGTGAAACATCAAAATTACCGCACAGCAACTGCAAGGGCGTTCAGTTGAAACTCAAGATTTTAATAACTTTTGATCACAAACTAGTCTAGATGCCAAACACTGATATTGAAGTTGTTATAATGTAGGAGGAGTTTGTTGAAATACAAGGCATGGAAATCACAAAAACTGAACAGTAAATTCAAAATGGCCAATTTCCTGTTGGGTTTAAGCTATGGGTCCAAGAGACTTTTTTCTTATCAAACATGTTTGGTGCAGATTGGATTATTTACACTAAAGTTGAAGCAATTTCCTCTGTCACGGCGAAACATCAAATCTCAACGGCCTGCCGTGTGTGCAAAGTTTTATGAGTTTTCAAGCATGTCTAGCCCCTTAAAAACAGCTTCCTATTTTGTGGCGAACAATGTGTTCTCGTTGCAACGGCTTTTGACAGGAACACAAAAGCTTCAGGAGTTATCATCATCGAGGTCTTACACCATGGCTGACCAAATTTTATGTGTTTGTGGCTAACCTGCTAGGAGTAGTTAGCAAAAGAGTGGCACTTAAGAATTCTTGTTGCCAGTAGGTGGCGTTATAACTATGACACAATATGAGCCTGTACTTGCCTTCAGACCGAGACTCTTATCAAAAATGGGAAATTTGGAAGTTCTGATCATGCAGAGTCAAGTTATAATACTTTGTTTGTTTGTGGTGAAACATCGAAATTTGCTGTGCCATCACAGCAAAGGCGTCCAGTGAAAACTCACCATTTTCACAATATGGAATCAACAAAGACTTAAGGCTTTTCTGTTCTTTTGTGTTCCTGTCACTTAAGGCTTTTCTGACCAAATTTCAGATGGATCTGTTCATCCTGCTTGGTACAGAACATGTAACTTCCTGTCACAAGTATGTGGCGTTATGAGTATGTCTCATTATTGACACATAGATGTATTCAGGATGGGATCCTCATGAAGCATGACAAATTTGGGGCAGATTCTACAATGTACGTTGGAGTTATAAGGACTTTCTGTTTTATGGTGAAACATCGACATTCGCCGCATCACCACAGATTGTTCAGTGAAACTCATGATTTCGATAACTCGTGATCACAAACTAGTCCAGAAGACACAGACAAATTTTGAAGTCAATCTGATGAAATCTGTAGGAGGAGTTCGTCAAAATACAAAGCATGCAAATCGCCAAAAATGGTTGCTCAATTCAAAATGGCCGACTTCCTGTTGGGTTTACGGTTTTGCTCCAACAGACTTTTTTGTGCGTCTTGGCATGATACATGTGCATACTGATTTCTGTCCATGTCGGTGAAACATGCTGCAGGGGATACAGTTTAGGGGGCGCCGTTGAGCCATTTTACCACCCATGAAATATCAAATTTTTCACCACTTCTGATGTATGTGCAAAGTTTAACAACTTTTCGTGCATGTTTAGGCCCTAAAAAATGCGTTTGTTATGGAAGAAGAAGAAGAAGAAGAAGAAGAAGAAGAAGAAGAAGAAGAATTCCTTCAGATCCAATACAGCCTTCGCACCGCTAGGTGCTCGAGCCTTAATAATATTAAAGCTCCAAGCGGTGATGATCAGGCCCTCGCACCTTCGCACACATTGAGATGTACCGCAGTCATGACTGTAATTGCCAAGCAATATGATCCAGCATTTACTAGAGGGCATGGTACATGGATATACATTTTCCTGAATATTGGACATTGTATGTAAGAGATAACTATCATTCCCTATGTCCATTATGCGGTGCTAGAAAAGACAAAATACACACTTTTAGACCTTTTCCATACATGTGTTAGCTTGGCTTGTCTTGATTGACTTGGCACATCAGCGCAGCACAGCAGAGATGCCAATCTCCAACAGGGCTACCATCTTTAAGGTGTTTCTTTTAATTGATGAGGTGCTTGTCTTGGCTCAAATAGCAGCGGGTTGTATACATCATGGCTGTGACTAATGGTTAAATGGTTAGACAAATTTCATTTCCCAAAAATTCTTCCCAAATTCTTTTATTAGGGCCTGAGCCCCAGAGGGGTGAAGACCCTATTGTATTTGGTGTGTTTGTTTCTTTCTTCTTCTTCTTCTTCTTCTTTCTTTATTATTACACCACTTCAATCCTCCTAGGGCGTTAATGGTATCGGCTTCAAACTTGAATACATGACTTATCACACTGTGCTGAACAAAAGTTATTAAAAACTTTGTAATAACTCAAATGGTTTAGATATTACAAGCCCTGAAAGTTGGAGTGCCACATCGCACCTTACAATGTAAACCAATGGGGAGGGAATCTCTGGGCATGGACTTTGTGCCAAACTGAGGCGTCTGACATCTAAACTATAAGTCAGACCACTTCCAAACCTGTATCAATGGATTCGTGATGAAAATTCCTACTGAAATATGATTTTTAATGTAAGATTTGGCCATAGTCATGGGATTTTTGAGGATATTTCACAAGAAGAGTGCTCTGAAATCCTGCTCTCCAGCTGAGAGGGAGAAGGAAGAAAGAAAGTGGGGGATGGGTGTCACGATTAAATGCAGCTCGTTTTTGAAGGATACAGCAGAAAGGTCTATATACATACAGTACATTATATACAAACTTTGTATGAAGTTTGGTGTTATTATCATTTATTTTACAACAATTATGAGTCTTATATGTATAATTCAGTAGTGGGGATGACCTATGAGGGTAAGGGAAAAAATGAAGTGAGAGTGACAGTTTAGTGATAAAGTGCTGCAGAAAAATAAAATCGAAACTAAAATTTGTAGCTCTGTACTGCATTTTTTCCTTTATTAGGGCCCAAGCACCTAGCGGTTCGCTCACACTCTCCATTCAAATATATGAGTATTTTTCTGTGTCCAGCTGCAGTTACTTATTGTCTCTACACATCTGATAGCAGTGTTCAGTGCTTACTTTTTTGTCGAGGAGTACATGTGTTCCTAAATGTAAAAAATTAGGAGCACACAGAAATTTAGGAGCACACTGAAAAATGTTTATTAAAGACAACAGTTTATCACATACATATTTAAATGCTTTGTGTCTGTGTGTATGTAAATCAAAATTTATGTTCTCTTTAGGGGTGCTTGATTATGGCAAAAAGCATAATCACAATTATTTTTGCTCAATATTGACATCACGTTTTTTAACACAATTACGTGTCATTTTACGTATCATTTTTGGCGATTGCCGATTTATGCACACATTTTTTCTCACTTGGCTGAGGAAACTATTACACATGCAAGCATAGATTGTACTAAGTATGATCGAAAGACAATATATGATCGAAGAACTCAGGAAGACTAGAGTTCCGGAGCTCAGCATTAAAACTTTAATGAACCTGCCAAGTGGGTGGAGTAGCAGTTTTGGGGTTTTTTTGAGTTTATTAGACAGACATGATTGATGTGTAGGATTTAATATTTGGTCTACAGTCCGAGGCGGAGGGTGGTGGTAATGTGCCTAATATGCTATAATTTAGCTATTGTTGAAGCGTGTGGCCGTGGTGTGGTGTTGAGTTTTGATGTTTTGCCATGACAGAGGAAATTGCTATAACTTTAGTGCAACTGCTCCCGTCTGCCCCAAACTTTGCATGTTTGATAAGAGTCTCGGCCTGAACACATCCACATGACAATATTCCATGAGTGATGCAAACTGGCTGATTTAGGTCTGCGCCCCCCACAGAATTGCAGCAAAGGAGCTCCAGCAGCGGGCAAAACAGTGGACAAAGGAAGTGATTTTTATCTCCTTCTTGCACTGTCTGAAAACAGCCCGGGTCTGAAGACATCTACATGCCCGTGATAGAAGCCCTTCGACTGTGCCGTGGCCCGATGTGCGCAAGGGCGTGAAGGCCCGTTCAACACTGCTTGCAGCTTTAATTAGGGCCTAAGCCCCAAAGGGGCGAAGACCCCATTGTATTTTGTGTGTTTGTTTGTTTCTTCTTCTTCTTATTATTATTATTAGGGCCTGAGCCCAAAGGGCATCATCAAGGTCTTACAATCTGGTTAAGCTGATAGGAGTAGTTAGTAAAAGAATGGTGCTTATGACTTCCTGTTGCCATTAGGTGGTGCTGTGACTATGACTCAATATTGACACAAAGGTGTGTTCAGGTCAGAACTCTTATCAAGCATGAGAAATTTGGGGCAGATTGAACGATGTACTTTTGAGTTATCACAATTTCCTATTTCATGGCATAACATTGAAATTCGCCGCATCGCCATGGCAATGGCGTTCAGTGAAAACTCAAAATTTTGATAACTTCATCACAAAATCTTTAGATGACTTTAGAAGTTGGTGGGATTAAATCTCTAGGAGGAAGTATGGCAAAATCTGCCCCCAGGACCTATAAAATATTACATTTTTCACCACTTCTGACAAATGTGCAAAGTTTCATAAGTTTTCAAGCATGTTTAGGCCCTAAAAAATGTGTTTCTTTTGGAATAATAATAATAGAGAAGAATTCCTTCAATTACAAGAGGGCCTTTGCACCGTTCGGTGCTCGGGCCCTCATAATAATAATAATGATAATAGAGAATAATAATTCCTTCAATTACAAGAGGGCCTTCACACCGTTAGGTGCTCGGGCCCTAATAATAATTCCTTGAATTAGAATAGGGCCTTCACACTGTTGGTGCTCGGGCCCTAATATTAAGAATTCCTTCGGTTTCGCACCACTAGGTGCTCAGGCCCTAATAATAATAATAATAATTCCTTGAATTCCGTTAGGGCCTTTGCACTGTCAGTGCTTGGACCCTAATAATTCCTTGAATTCCAATAGGGCCTTCCTGTTTAATGCCCCAAAATGTTTTGGGCAAAATTCACTGACATGCCACGCCAAGGTCATTCCATGAAATATAAAAAGCTTTGCAATTCAGCAATCCAAAGATCTTTAGATGTAATCTACCAAATTTGAAGTCCCTTGGGTTAAATCTCCGGGAGGAGTTCATGAAAATACAATGCCTGTCAATGGCCTCACTTTGCGAAAAAATTGCATAATTTATTCAAAATGGCTGACTTGTTGTTGTTTTTAAAGTCTGTAGATGGTACATTTGCCTACCAAATTTAATAAATTTAGGTGAAAATTAAAGGTGGGGGCTTTGAATATTGAAATTTTGCCACACCTATGCCCAAAACCCATATCTAATATCAAGATATGCCACTTCTGATGTACGTGCAAAGTTTTGTGAGTTTTTGAGCATGCCTAGCACCTCAAAAATGTTAAAAGTAATTAGGGGACACTAAAGACCCGAAATGCCATGCCCAAGCCCAGTTTTGATACTAATTGAGGCATTTATTAGTTTGAACATACACGCAAAGTTTCGTTAGTTTTCATGCATCCTAAAGGCATTAAACATGTGTTTTTAAAATGAAAATTGACGCATGAAATCTGAAATGGCTGACATCCTGTTGGGCAAAAAATTTTGAAAAAAAAGTTTTACGTTGAGAATGATGAGAGCAATGATCCCACTGAATTTCATACACATCAAAGAAACTTTGTTCCAAAATGGCTGCGTTGGGGGGCACTGTGGAGCCCACTTGCCACGCCCGAACCCAATCACTACAGAACTTTGCAATTATTGCCAGTTCTGACGTGTTTGCCAATTTTCGTGTGTTTTCAATCATCCCAAGCTTCTCAAAAATGCAGTGGCGTACCAGAACAATAATAATAATTAAAGCAGTGGTGATTGGGCCCTCGTTCCTTCATGCACGTTGGGGTGTGCCACAGTCGAACTATGCCACAGGGCAACATGATACAAAGCAACACGATACAGCATTTGCTTCTGTCTTACTTGTCCCATTAAAAAGTCCCTTTGCAAGTAGTAGACAAACACATTTTTTATGATATGAGAAAGTACAGCAGTCACATACATTTGTCCCAATACATGGTTTTGATACTGCCTCTAATTGTTTTGAGGCTTTGCAGAAAATGGTGTACCTCTTCCTTTGTATTTTTGGGCCTTATACTCCATGTGCATGAGACAAAGGCAGGCTTGCACTAGGGATGTGCAGAGAGCCCAGTATTTGTATTTGTATCTGTACTTGTCCAGGCAGCAAAATTATTTGTATTTGTATTTGTATTTGAATAAAAGTGGAAAGAGGCTTAAAAATCCTGTTTTTATTGTGCTTTTTATTTTAGAAAATTAAAGTGTTACAATAAGTGTTCATGAATAAACTACCTGATGCAGGAGTTCCCCACATCGGGTCTTGAACTGAAGTCTCCCAGATCTTAGACAACTGCACTGACTACTGAGCTAAAGCTTTACCCATCACCTCATTGCAAACAGACTTCTATCTATTTATACACCCATAACACATGTAGTTCAGTCCAGATTAGTGCATGTTTGATGTGCTAATAACCATTTCTTTTGTTTTTTCCATGTTCAGTTGGAGACAGTTGTTAGTGCACCATTGTGTGAAATGAGAAATGTAGTGTTGACAGGTTGTAACAATTACTGTCAATAATTAGTAAGGGTATTGCAGTGTCATCAAAGTATTTGAAGTTTGTGGGGAAAGACTGGTCCAGTTGTTTGTACAGAGGGTGTAAAAGAATGGACTGAGGATGCATCCATGAGGGGCACCGGTGTTGGTGATGGTGGTTGATGATGTTACTGTGTCTGTTCTCACAGCATGTGGTCTGTTGCTAAAGCCAGTGGATGAGGAGTGGAGGGATGTTGAGGTGGTGGAGTGTCTTGATCATTTGGTGGCGCTGAATTGTGTTGCAAGCCAGGCTGAGTAGACAAAGAGGAGTGAAGTTGCCAGGTGATTCCAGATGTTGGAGGAGGGAGTGGAGGGAACAGCTTCCTCTGTCCCTCGTTTGGCCCTATAGGCAAACTGATGGGGGGCCAAGTTGTGGTCTGACAGTTAACAGGATGGTGTTCACTATTTCCAGGCATTTCATGGCTATTGGAGTGAGTGAATAATTGGTAGTGTTTGGCTTCTGAATGATGGGGTTTCTTGGGTACTGATGGTGGATATTTTCCAAAAGGGTGGCATTGATGCTGTGGTGTAGGATTCCCAGAAGATGGAGTGAAGGATGGGAGAGAGCTCCATGGCACAGAGCTTGAACACCATCAAATTTCATATTACAATTTAGTTCAAGGGGCATCAGCCCTGAGTGGCAGCAATATAAATCCCCAAAATAAAGGCAAGCCTAAAGAATGCTTACTTACCAAAGAATGAAACAGGCCACATTTAATCATAAAGATGGCTTAATCTGCCAAGAGATGAAATATAATATTGAGCATGACACAGAAAATAATTTTTTTGAGTTTTAAGAGATTAAAATCAACAGTGATTTATCATTTATTTTTAGGTAAACCATAATTGTTAATCTCTGGTGTTGGTTGAAAACTGCACCTGGACTTTTGCGGGAAAGTAATAGACTGTTTGAGCTTATTCTCACTGATCTGCTCCCTGTAATTATTATACAAAATGGTTGTTTCTTATGTTTATTCAACCTTAAAGGACAGGTTCAGTAGTCTGTCCATTACACAACAGCATATGTCTACAATCCTAGCACCAGTTTAGTCTACTTGAAATCTTTATTTGATGCATGAGGACATAAGTGCATGCTGACATTCAGCATCAGTTTATTGAACATTCATTGAGAATGTCCTGAACTTTTCTAGATGATTTCAGTATATAGACAAAGGCATTCTTTTCTAAAATGAAAACATCTGACCATTACATAATATTGTTGCTAGCAAAGTCTTCTAAATGTCTTCCAAAGCAACTGAACAAGCCACCTAAACACAATGGAATCTATTACAAGAAGACAAAAGGTGATTAAGTATCAGTTTACTGAATGTGAACAACAGTAGGACAAGCCCAGCTCACCACTTAGCTGACAGCTGTCTGTCTCAAAAGACAGCAGTTTCAACAACTCAGCAAATTGCATTCATGAAGATGTCTGATTATGCATTGAATGTTTACTTCATTAGCATGCACCTTACCTTCCTTTATATAATCAAAGAAAATGTTCTACTAATTATGATGTAGAAACTCTGAAAATATAATCTCAAGAATTTGACCCCTTAAGCAATGACTGTTTCACACACACACACACACACACACACACACACACACACACAGAGAGAGAGAGAGAGAGAGAGAGAGAGAGAGAGAGAGAGAGAGAGAGAGAGAGAATGCACTCACCTGCACACACATTAACCCTATACTTGGTTTCCTCATAGCTGAGTGTATTATATAACAAATTCCCAGAACTGGAAACTATGGCTGCACTCTTGTTTGTGGAAAGCACCAGACAATTGCTGGTGTAACACTATTGTTGTTGGTGTGTTTTCAGTGGCAGCAGGTTTAGATTTTGGCCCAGCATTTTGGGAATAGGTCTCGTCTTTCCTCTGCTTGGTTCCCACCAGACTGTCTGAGGGAGGTAAGATTACGAGAATCAAAGTGTTTGGGAGGAGGAGGATCTTGTTAATGCCTGAAAAACCTGAAAGGAGGTGGTATCACCACAGACCCAGGTGTGAAAACTGAGACTGGACTCTTGGCAAGTGTCACCAGATTCTGGTTTCATGTGAAAGAGTAGATATTTTTAACAGATGTTAATAACAGGCATTCCTCTAGGGTTCATTAGCACTTCTCTGAAAATGATCAATCCAGGCTGAGAATCTACTTTTACTGCAGGCAGGAACCCAGAGCTGCAGCATACTAAGGCACAAATGGCATGCTTGCATGAAAAAATAAAAGAAACAAATCGGAAGTGGTGCAAATGCAACTGCACATGTCATAGGGACTGATCTGATTTGTACTCAGATGAACAGCAGGTGGACAAATGTATGAATTAGTACCATCAAGAGCCATTGTCAGCTTTGTACAAAAGATATCTCAAAACATAGAGGATGGATCGCCTTGACATTTGCTGTGCAAAATCCTGGTCTGCAAAGGATGAACCATTTTGATTATGCCTGATCTTTCATGTAGTGTCACCGACAGGCTGACATTTGCATTTGTTCCATCATCATCATACATTTAGAAGGACAGTTTGAACATTGTGCTGCCCCTTTAAGAGAGTTGCCTGAATGTTAACTGTTCCACATTCTTTGTCCATGTAGACTTGCTGTTGTTCCCTTTGCACTGAAAAAGCCTTGAAGAAAAGCTGTTGTTTTTTATCTTCTCATTCACTTTTTTCTCCGCTGAACCCTAAAGAACATATGTCTGTAAGTAGGCTAATACTTACCTTTATGTGAAACTCACTTGTAATGGTTATTTGAAACAGTTGTTGTTTCATGTGGAAAACGCAAAAACTATAGCAATGCTAACCACGTTAGCTTGTCTATGGCATTTCCAATGTTAAGTTAGTATTAAGGCTAATTGTTAGCGGTATAGCTGTCGTGCTAATCAATGATAATCCCAGCACATGTTGATGTGTATTTGTATCATGCATAACCATTAATGACTCAGTGTTTGTTAATGTGAAAGGAAGAGTCAAACACATTACAAATTATAATTTTGTATTTTTTGTTTCTGTATTTCAGTTTCACAGTGCTTCTGACAGTAAACATCTTAACCCTTACCTGCTGTCTCCTGGATGTTTACGGAGGAACCTGTTTGGCTATCTGCCAAGTTAGCAATCATATCCACATCCTAGTAAGAGCAGATGCCTGACAGGTTACCTACAGAAAAGTGGATTTTCGTGGAAACACACGGTATTCTCCTGCCACTACAGCTGTGGTCAACACAATGGATTGCAATGAAGAAACATTTGTGCAAGCATCATTTGCACAAAGAGAAGCAGACATGATCAAGGCGCAAGCATACTCCGAAGAGGAACAACAAAAGGCTGCAGCTGAGGATGCTAGAAAGAAAGCTGAGCTGCAAACCAATCTGCACACACAGTGGCTAGAGAGCGCAGCTACAGCTGCCATTGCTGAAGCTAAAGTTCTGGAAGCAGCTGCTGAGAACGAATTTGGAGAACTAGATTGTGCAAGCCTAAAGAGTGAATATGCTGAGCATAAATACATAGAGAATTCAGTACTTGAGTTTCACCAAGACACAAAGCTAGCAATGGACAGCAGTGAGAGAGCTGAAAACTAAAAGTAATGTGGAGTCAAGTGAGATCAACAATCAGGAATTCCTTGGATTACCTGCTCAGCACACATTCATACTGAAGGTCGATGCCACTCCGAATTATGCTCAAAGCCCATCTAGGAACACCCACTTCAAGCTAGAGTGTCCACATGGTTCAAGTCCATTCAAAAACACTTACAGTCACAGAGAGCAGTCACACAATACAAGACCATTCAGCAATGGCCACCAACCTCCTCAGCCACATCCAGGTGCTGCTCCCAGAGCCAATGAGTCCAGTCCTACAACAGATTTGGCCAAGTATTTAATACTTCATGAAATGGTAAGCTCCAGGCTATTAAAGTCTATTAAAAAAAACGCCTGTTTCTGTCAAAGGACGGAGGTTTTAGACAACAGCCACAACAAACCCTCAGAAAAAATGGTGGCCAACCCAGATAAGCAATGCCCCTCCACAATAAGCTACATCCACTAAGAAAATGTTGTGGTTTTAGGAGTAAATCCTTGGATGAGAGGAAAGCCTACCTTAAAGATAAGAATATTTGCTATAGGTGCTGTGCATCATCCAGTCACCTATCCAAAGACTGTGGAAAAAATGTTCAGTGCAGAGAGTGCAACAGTGACAGTCACCCTTCTGTACTACATCCAGGCTAACTGGCTACAACCATGGATAACTGGGGCCTCTGCAACTACAAGAGATCAAGGCAGGGAGCAAAGAGAAGACGCCCCTCTAGCCATTACATGGAAATGCACTGACATCTGTGGGACTACAGTCAGGTCAAGATCATGCTCCAAAATCTGTCTCGTCAGACTTTATCCAGCAGGCCAGAGACAGATAGCTGTTGAGACCTATGCTATCCTTGATGAGCAGAGCAATAAATCCCTGAGAGTTTTTTGGGCTCTTTCCTCCAAATCAGAACCATCTCCAGAATTAAGCCAATGCTCCATCATTCTGACCTTGAAAAAATCATCCACGCTTTCATTTTCTCTAGACTAGATTACTGCAACTCCCTCCTTTCCGGTATAACACAAAAATCCCTGTTCCGCCTCCAACTAGTTCAGAACGCAGCAGCTAGGCTTCTTACTGGTTTTAACAGACAACATCACATCACCCCGATTCTGGCTTCTCTCCATTGGCCCCCTGTTTGTTTTAGAATTGATTTTAAGATTTTACTGATCACTTTTAAAGCACGTCTGTGTCTGGCTCAGAGCTACATAACAGATATGCTGACCCCGTATGAGCTAGCCCGCAGCCTTAGATCCTCAGGTGGGGCCCTTCTGGCTGTGCCAAAGTCGAGGTTTAAATCTAAAGGTGACCGTGCTTTTTCCATCAGGGCCCCTCGACTTTGATAAGGCTTGCAGAATCAATGACTTCTTTTAAATCACTTCTTAAAACCCATTTTTACAGACTTGCCTTTATGTAATGTTGTCTTTAGATCATCTTTCTTTTAAACTTCTTTTTTTTTAACTTTTCATCTTTCTTTTAAATTCTTTATCAACTCTTTATTGTCTTTCTTTGCCTTTGGCCGCCATCCTTTTAAGATCTGTTATTGTCTTCTGTCTCATGTCTTTGCTTTGCATTGTACTGCTTTTGCTTTGTCTGTCAAAGCACTTTGTAAACTTTGTTTTTAAAAGGTGCTATTTAAATAAAGTTATTATTATTATTATTAAGGAAGGCACAGCATCATACACCCTGAAGACATGCTCGAGAGTCATTGAAACCGTAGGGTGGAGAGCTAACAATTTCATTATGGAGTCACTGGAGGGCAAAACTCATATTCCACTCCCCACTCTTATCAAATGTGACATGCTTCCAGATGACAAATCAGAAATCCCCACGCCTGAGATTGCCAGACACTATACACACATCATGCGGGTAGTGGACAGGATCCCAGCTCTAGATCCCGATGCAGCCATCCTTATCCTGCTTGGCCAAGACATACCACAGGCACACAAAGTTCAACAACAATGCAATGGACTCCACAACACCCCCTATGCCCAGCGTCTTGACCTGGGCTGGGTGACTGTGGGAGAAGTCTGTCTCAGAAGACCCCATTAGCCAGACTGCATCAGTGTTTACCGAACTAACATGCTAAGTAATGGGCGTACATCTCTGTTTGACTCTTGCACTAACAGCCTCCATATCAAAAAGAAGTTTGATACTCCAGTGCTTCACCATCATTTTCCAAGGGATAATGAGACTAATGACCTGTTTGATGAAACAGACAGTCTTGGTAAGCTAGTTTTTCAGCGAACATCACATGACGACAAGCCCGCTATGTCTTTAGAAGATAAAGCCTTCCTGGAAATAATGGGCAGGTAGGTCTTCATGGATGAGTCAAACATTTGGGTGGTGCCACTTCCCTTCAGAGTATCAAGGTGCAAACTCCCTAACAATAGAGCACAAACAGTGAAGCATCTCATGACATTATGCCACATGCTTGAAAAAAGGCCAGACATGAAGAAACATATTGTTACTTTCATGCAGATCTTTGAGTCAAGTCATGCTGAACCAGCCCCACCCCTCAGTGGAGAACAAGAACATTAGTACTTACCAGTCTCTGGAGTCATCCGTGTAAACCAGGCCAGATATGAGCAGTGTTCAACTCCAGCACCAAGCATGATGGCATCTCCCTTAACCATATTCTGTTAAGTGACCTTGACCTAAATGATACACTCGTGGGAGTTCTCACTTGCTTCCATAAGAAACCTGTTGCGGTGGCAGCAGACTGCTTCGAAGTTTGTGAGGGATATCATGACTTCTTACATTTCCTCTGGTTCGAGGACAATGACCCTGCCAAAATGATTGCAGAGTACAGCATGACTGTACATGCATTTGGCAATAGCTCCTCTCCAGCTGTTGTCATATACAGCTTAAGAAGAGCTGCCCTGCAAGGTCAGGAAGAACATGGCATAGAGGCAAAGCAGTCCATCCTAAGGAATTTTTATGTTGACAACGGACTTACCTCATTCTCCACTGATGACGACACCATCCACATCCTGAAAAAGACCAAAGAAATGTTAGCTGACTCAAACATTCTGGAGTAACTGAAAAAAGTTTGTCAATTGGACCTATGGATCTTCAGCCACACAACATCTTTTAGTCTAAATTAGTCAAACAACTCAAACATAAAAAACAGTACTTCAAAGTTGAAGAAAAACACTCAGTCAGACAGATTTCAGTGCAATATTAGATTTACAGTGCAAAGGCTTGGTTCATGAAGCAAAAATGCAAAATTGAATAAGAAACCATCACTTTCATACTCTGGGGGGCGCCTCCAGGGTTCCTCCCATATAACAAAGTCCAGGTGTCTTCCACCATGAAAACCTTTTTCCACCAAATTATATTGCCAATAATGATCTCAATGGAGAGTCCCTGGCATTTGTTCAACATCATCTTTTTCTTCCACCGTTATTTATCACTTTGCTTTTCACATTCAAAATATAAAAGAGGCTTATGTGCCTTTATTGATTACACTTACATATTGGTTTATAATGAAACATTAATTAACACACACAAAACAGCCTTTTAACATTAAGGCAAGTTACTTCACCTCTTTTTCACCTCCACCTCACCCTACTTCACCCTGCTCCACATTGTACTCCTGTGGGCAATTAGGCAAGTCCCTTATCTTCTTCTTGACATGTTTATGACATCCTGCTTAGGACAGCAACTTATTATTTCTTCTGGTGGGCTTATACAGCTTTCTTCTAGTGGGCTTCACCCCTGCCACCATCAGGCTCTGGCAGGTACCTGTGTCCACACATGCTAACAATATTGGCCAAACATCTACAACACAGTCCACGTTGCCTATAAATCTTCATGACCTGCTCATGCCCTTTTTGTAAGAGACACAAACTTCATACACCCACACTACCTCTCCAACTGTTACACACAGACATACATGTATTAACTCACTTTGTTAGGATTCAAAGTATTATATGCATATACCATGTTAATCACATAAAAGTCACTACATATTTCCCCCCTTTATGACTGTAAGGTCACACAAGATGATAAGATGTGCGAAGTGGAGTAACAAGAGGGTTGTCAGTGATGCAGTTATGTGTCAAGATTGGGTCAAGCCAGTAGCCTGCCTTATGAGTGGCAGGGTGCAGAAAAGCTCTAGGTTGGATGAGGGCATGAGGGAGAGGAACTCAGCAGTTTGTGGTTTGTCAAGATGGACTTAAGGGTCACTCATGATGATGAGGGGACAACCATCCTCCGATGATCCAGAATAACAGAGTCCATTGTGTCTTCAAAGATGTGTTGATGTTGAGGATGTGATGTTTCAGTGCTGTGAGCACCACAAAATGAATCCCCCCTTCTTTCTATTTAAGTGGAGGCAGAAATCTCAGAAGCTGCACAAATAAAATGATGGGACTGAGTGATACCACTCCATCCTGAGAAAACATATTTCATAGTATGCTTTATTTAATTAATAAATTCAGATAGTGCAAGAAGGAGATAAACATCACTTCCTTTGTCCACTATTTTGCCTGCTGCTGGGGCTGCTTTGCTGCTATTTCGTCGGGGGCACTATTCAGCCAGTTTGCATCACTAATGGAATATTGTCATGTAGACGTGTTCAGACCTGGACTCTTATCAAACATGTAAAGTTTGGCGCAGACTGGAGCACGTACAGTAAAGTTATAGCAATTTCCTCTGTCATGGTGAAACATCAAATCTCAACAGTGTGAGGATGAGAATTTTCTGCAGGGTGAGACATGTCTGTCTTGCTCACACCTGTGTCATGAAAATTATGCAGGTTTTTGGCCCTTTCACTTGAATTTCAATTAGTAAATTGAAAACTCTTGATGAGTATGGTTGTAAAAGAAATTAATTTCCTAATTTTCATCAAGTTTTGAGAAAATGTATTTCGTAGTATGCTTTATTTAATAGTAGTAGTGGCAGAGCACACAGGACCAACAGAGGACCAGCATGTCAGTTTAGAGAGAGACAGAGTTTTAAAAGAATGAATAGTACAGCTTTGCACAGGCCTCATCTACTTCATCAATTCATTTTGTCTAAAAAAAACCCCAAAATGTACTCTGTCCGGGTCTAATTCATGTCAGGCAGCTCCACCCATCTGGTCAAATTTACATTTATTTTTATCTTCATTTGTGGGAGTAGAAATGTAGTTGCTCAAGCCCCAGAGCACCCACAAAGCTGAGACCTACAGTATGCTTTTGCTGTGTACACCTATGATAACAGTCTTGGCAGATTTCAGTGTGAAAAAAACTGAGTACTTCCTGGGAATGGCCAGGGAAAATCCCTTCACACCACGGTATGCAAATCAACAGCTTGTGACTTATAAGCAGTTTGTTCATGAGCTTAAACTTAACTTCACTGAACAGCAACACAGGCAGTCCCTTAACTTGGACCTTATCCACAAAGTTAGCAACTATCAACTTTGTACAACGTTTATGTAATGTTGCACATTACACCTACTGAGTGTGGAGACACAGCCCTGTTCACCCTGTTCACCTGTAACAGTTTGAAAATACGTAACACACTTATGTATAGGATCAACATGGATCTAGATCAATCTGGTAAATGTGCTAGTAATATCACATACTGAACACTACAATATACCACATTATCTGTCTAACTCCTAAACAGTTTTTAGGATCACAGGCTGGTTACACAATGATATGTTAGACCTGTCAATAGAGATAGACAGTTTCACAAAAACAAAGCCTGACTAACTCTAAGCTGAGGAAGTTTGACACACCTTCCCACCTGGCTATTTCAGGACACAATTTCCAAATGTTCCCATGGAAACAATCACACAATGACATCTGCTGACAGCTGAAAGAATGATAAACTTTAGCACAATAAAACATAATTTCATTTTCTTTGTAAATCATGCCATTACATGCAAGTCAGTTTTACAGCAAAAAACATTATCACCATTAAGTGATAAAGTTTTCCTATATTGCCAGAGTTGATGATGAATTTTAACAGTGGACATAAATCATTATCTACAAATAATGAGCCTAGTGCTGTCAATCTTCCTCTGTAATCCAATTCAAATTCCATTCCTTATTATTTTTAATATTTGAATTACATTTGAATTTTTAATGCTCAAATTTAGCCTGTTATTAATATTTACACAATCTATACAGTGTATAGATTGTGATTATGCATTTCCGATGCAACTATCAGCATGTGGTTGTTATAGATTCTGTCCACTAGAGGGCACTCCAATATTACCAAGAAACAAGTGATAGTTCAGTTCACTTCAGACTGTAAAGGACACAGCTCATGGGGGTGCCATAGCACAATAAAATACATAGAAGGAGGGGAAAAAAGAATAAATAAATAAACAATATCAAAAAAAGAAACAAAAGGCATTCCACAATGATCAAACATTTGCAATCAAGCTGGAATGCCAATGGTTCCATAGCTTTCTTGCTAAGTAATAATTAAGGTTAGGCACAAAATTAATAAATAAAAATAAATTAACTAAAATATAAATATTAAGTAAACTTTCATCACACTGGATCATAGTAATTAAAGTACACACTTAACTAAAATATAAATAAATCCTCATCAGTATGTGCTTATTATGTGACATGGTATTTGGGTCGGGATGCACTAGAAGCCCACATGATAGCATGAGCAGGAGATCATGTCCAAACTCCATACTGCAGGTGTAACAGATAGAAGAAGCGACAGGAAATTATGTGTGTGTTCTTTTACGATATATATCAATTTCACCAAAATCCCTCACTCGTTCTGTTCCAAGTTTATTCCTCTTGGTAGTGGGAGTACTGTATTAATTTTATTTATTTATATTGTCCCCTTAATGTGAAGGTTAGCAGATGTATTGCGTCATTTCCGGTCTCTCAGCAGTCTGCAGTGAACTTGACTGCGAGGGGTATGTATTTAAGGCAGCGTGATTATAAAGTGAGAATTTTAAGTTTTAATGCTGATTTAAGAGCAAAAATCATTATAATATCATTAGGTTAGATGAACTGTGTAATTTTCTGTTGTACATCTTATCTGTAAAGTGAGATTTGAGAGATTTTGAGAGAGTAAGCTAGCTAAACACATTTTTCATGTGTGTTTGCTGGCATTCGCCATTTTATCTTGTCATGTGATGCACACTTAAGCTTGTCTTTCTTTTATCTTAGGCTGTTTAAGGTTTTTTTCAATTTCTTGACGGAAATTCAAAAACTTTCCTCTAATCATTTCTTAACAGATTGATCATATCCAGTAAAGAAGCGCTAACTAATACCCTTAAAATGTAAAACAATGGGGTGGCATGAACTTTGTGTCAAACAGAGGCTTCTGATGTCTAAACTATAAGTCTGACCACTTTCAAACCTGCATCAATGGATTTGCCACGAAATTTCCTAGTATGATTTTTAATGTAAGATTTGGCCAAAGTCATGGGATTTATGAGATTTCATAAGAAGCATACTCTAAAATCCTCCTCTCCAACTGCTCCTGGTGATGTCATTCCCTCAGTGCTGTGAAACATTCCGCAATACACACTCATCATAAAATCACAGGAGGAGCAAGAAAAAACTTTAAAACTCACACTCTAATATCTCAAAAACAGTAAAAGATAGAAAAAATATGTACATTCAAGATTTGTAGGTCAAAGTCTTGTGACTCATTTAAAGTACAAATGAAGTCTGTATCTAAAACTATGTGGAAGCAGTAAATGTTCAAAAAGGTGTGGGTTTGCTCACACTCTCCATTCAAATATATGAGTATTTTTCTGCGTCCAGCTGCAGTCACTTATTGTCTCTACACACCTGACAGTACACATGTCAATCAAACTTTCAAAATAAAAGCACACCACACTTGTAAGAAATATCCCTCATTTTTAATAAGCAAAATTATCTGATCCCGACGGGCTAGAGTGTGAGGACCCGACCAGCACTGCTTGCAGCTTTAATTAGGGACCGAGCCCAAAAGGCAGAGGACTACTGTAAAACAGTACTACTGTAAAACAGCAGTCCTCGCCCTTAGGCAAGGACCCTGTTGTTTTTCGTCGGTTTGTTTGTTTGTTTCTTTATTATTACGGGACATCACACCTAAATTTGACCCCCTAAACATGCTCAAAAACTCACCAAATTTGGCACGCACATCAGGTCTGGTGAAGAATTTGATCAAATGTAAAAATTAACCCCAAAATTGCCAAAATGTGCTCTCTAGTGCCACCTATGTAACTAAAATGGCTGCCACGGCCCGTAGGAATGTCGTAGAGAGATCAAACCAAAACCGACTTATTCGTCTCACCAAGACCTACAAATCATTCACTGTTACCCCTGACCTAAATCCAACAGGAAGTCCACAATTAGGCTTTCTAAAAAGACTTTTCCTCAATTCTGGCTCCTGAACAAACGCTATCTCCTCCAAGGGTGTTAATGGTATCGGCTTCAAACTTTAATAGATGACTTATGACACTATGCTGAAACAAAGTTGTTAAAAACTTTGTAATAACTCGAACGGTTTAGATTTTATAAGCCCTCAAAGTTGCAGTGCCACACCACCCTTACAATGTAAAACAATAGGGAGGCATGAACTTTGTGTCAAACAGAGGCTTCTGATGTCTAAACTACAAGTCGGACCACTTTCAAACCTGTATCAATGGATTCACCTCGAAATTTCCTACTAAATTAAAGCTGCAAGCAATGTTGGATGGGCCCTTGCGCCTCTGCTTATGTTGGGCCGTGCTGCAATTGAAGGGCTACTATCATGGGCATGTAGATGTCGTCAGACCTGGGCTGTTTTCAGATAGTGCAAGAAGGAGATAAACATCACTTCCTTTGTCCACTATTTTGCCTGCTGCTGGGGCTGCTTTGCTGCTATTTCGTAGGGGGCACTATTCAGCCAGTTTGCATCACTAATGGAATATTTATTGTCATGTAGACGTGTTCAGGCCTGGACTCTTATCAAACATGTAAAGTTTGGTGCAGACTGGAGCACGTACAGTAAAGTTATAGCAACTTCCTCTGTCATGGTGAAACATCAAATCTCAACAGTGTGAGGATGAGAATTTTCTGCAGGGTGAGACATGTCTGTCTTGCTCACACCTGTGCCATGAAAATTATGCAAGTTTTTGGCCCTTTCACTTGAATTTCAATTAGTAAATTGAAAATTCTTGATGAGTATGGTTGTAAAAGAAATTAATTTCCTAATTTTCATCAAGTTTATTTTTAGAAAAGTACAGACTTTTAACCCACATGACCTGGTGAAAGTTTGATTGAAATGTGTACTGTCAGGTGTGGAGAGACAACAACTGCAGCTGGACACAGAAAAATACTCATATTTGAATGGAGAGTGTGACCAAACCCACACTATTTTGATGATTTACTGCTTCCACATAGTTTTGGATACAAACTTCATTTGAACTTTAAATGAGTCACGAGACATTGACCTACAAATCTTGAATGTACCTGTGTTGTCAATCTTTTACTGTTTTGGAGATACTAGAGTGTGAGTTTTAAAGTCTTTTCTTGCTCCTCCTGTGATTTGATAATGAGTGTGTATTGCGTCATGTCTCACAGCACTGAGGGAGTGACATCACCAGGAGCAGTTGGAGAGGAGGATTTCAGAGTACTCTTCTTGTGAAATATCCTCATAAATCCCAGGACTGTGGCCAAATCTTACATTAAAAATCACATTTCTTTGTAGGAAATTTCGTCGCGAATCCATTAATACAAATTTGAAAGTGGTCAGACTTATAGTTTAGATGTCAGAAGCATCTGTTTGACACAAAGTCCATGCCCAGAGATTGCCTCCCCATTGGTTTACATTGTAAAGTGCGATGTGGCACAGCAACTTTCAGGGCTTATAAAATCTGAACCGTTCGACTTATTACAAAGTTTTTAGCAACTTTTGTTCAGTACAGTGTCATAAGTCATGTATGCAAGTTTGAAGCTGATACAATAAACATCCTCGGAGGAGATAGCGTCTGTTTGGGGTCCAAAATTGGGGAAAAGTCATACTTTCATGTGTGTATTGTGGACTTCCTTTTGGATTTAGGTCAGGGGTGTCAGTGTATGATTTGTAGGTCTTGATCAGACGAATAATTGAGTTTTGGTTCGATCTCTCTACGATACTCCTACGGGCTGTGGCAGCCATTTTAGTTACATAGGTGGCGCTCTTGAACACATTTCGGCACTTTGGGGGTTAATTTTTACATTTATCAAATTTTTGTTTAGGGGGTCAAATTTAGGGTTTAAGTGGCATAACAATAAGAAAGAAACAAACAAACAGAACAGATACAAGATGGTCTTCGCCCCTTTGAGGCTCAGGCCCTAATAAGAAAGAAAGAAAAAAGAAAGAAAGAAAGAAAGAAACAGAACAGATACAAGAGGGTCTTTGCCCCTTGAGGGCTCAGGCCCTAGTTTTGGGTCCATTCACTTGAATTTAAATTAGTAAATTGAAAACTCTTGATGAGTCTGTGTCTAAAACAAATTAATTCCCTAATTTTCATCAAGTCTTTTTTTAGAAAAGTAAAGACTTAGCTCCAAAGTTAGCAACAATGGGTTAGCCTAACCTGAAGATGCCAAACAGAGAAATAGAGAACAGAGGAATCTGTGGCTGCTGAGTTCACTGTGCACTCTGTCCTGTTACATCCCCACTTTTGGTTGCCTCACTCAGAAGATGTAGTGAGACACTGAGCCACTTTTGGTTGCCTCACTCAGGAGCAGTGTGCAGTGTGGAGTGTGTACTGTAGCACACGTCTGCAGCAGCTCTGGAATCCAAATGTGTTACAGTGTATACACTGCACTCCATAGCATAGATGATAACAGTAAGTAATTTCCTCCATGTTCATCCAATCTTTTCTTCCACTGATGGTGAAACATGAATGAAACAGCAGATGCTAATGAGTCATTACAAGTTCACAGTCAGTGCTCTGCCTGAACCAATGATATACTCCATGTATTTGATCTATAAACAACTGAATTTCCAGACAATCTATATCCATATCACATTATAAAATTTGATAAACTGATTTTTATCCATATCATCCATTCCTTCAGCAATGCAACTGATCCATAACTGCTCCAGTAGAGCCATTTAGTGGCCAACAGATCAGACTGGTCATACTGGGCATCTTCCAGGTGTAAATATGAGTATTCCAGAGTAATTTTAAAGGTGACATATTCTGTACGTTTCCAGGTGTATATCTTTAATCTGGGGCTCTACTGGAATATCTTTCCATGATTGCAGTTTAAAAAACTCCTTATTTATCTTACAAGTGCAGTGCCAGTTTAAAACATGCAAGTTCGGAACGGGCCGATGGCTCATTATTTCTCAAGAACCACATATATGTCTCTATCGACTGACAAACATCAATTAAACAATAAAGATTTAATAAATTAAATGGTTTTCATCCAGACAGAGACTTCACCAGTGAGACAAAATTGAGGTTGAACCATAGAAGAAGTTTACAGCTTTCCATTGGTTGATTCTGCTGCCAATCAAATGTGTCTGCGCTCTTATTAGGCAGTTTTACTGCCTCTGCCCCAGTTTTTCTGCCCCAGTTTTTTTTTTCTCCTATGTGCACGTGTTCTTCTCTCTCGGGCAGTTTAACTGAGCAGGGCACATGCCTTTGTCCCACTCAGTAAGTCAGAGCCCAGAAGCCCCGCCCCACTGTGTTGTGATGGTGTTTATATCAAACAGCCCTGCTGCACTCAGACACAGAGCTGAGTGGCTCGCTGTTCATTTGTTTATTCAAAGCTTACTAAAATAAACGTGTCACATGTCCAAATTGTACCAAAAGAGCACCTGTCTCAACAGTAAATCCCCTGTTGAGTGTTTGAGGGTTGTTTATTTGTGCTTTAGAACATGACTGCTGTGAAACAATCAAAAAATAACATTGGATTTCTTTCATTCACTGGTTTTCTCTCTCTCAGAGAAAGCGTTCCAGCCTGTCTCTCTGTTGCTTGCTCTTGCTCTCAGCTTGCTCGCCCTCTCTCTCTCTCTCTCTTTCTCCTGTTTTTTTTTTCAAAATGAGTTGGGAAACTCACAACAACTATAAGTTTATTAACATTAATTGTGTCATGTGTCCAAATTGCACCAAATTCTACACTGCACTCCCTTTGGTCCCAAGCCTTTCACCTGCCTAGTGTGGAGTTGATTGGATGAACAGTTCAAGAGATATGCAAAGGACATACAGACAGAGATTCCCTCCTTTAGTAGATAGATACTGGCCCTTTATGCAGTGCCTCAGTTCAGCCTTTGTCTGAAACAGGCAGTTGGAGGTCTTGTCTCTTTAAGACCTCCTCCTGATGAGCCCACTCTGTTCTGATTGGCCACCTTTCGGAAGCTGCCCCTCGGTAGACTTCCGCTGCCTCTGCAGGCAACATAAGTAGTAGGTTTCCACTTCTTTTTCTCCTCCTTCACTTGACATATAACCTTTTCAGATACATCCATATATGTTGGAGCTCGAATGTAGAATATGACTGGACAACCTTAGCAACAAAGATTACGGAATGGATAGACATTTATGGACATGTGCAACAAGATTACACCATCTCATTGGGAAAGTTCAAAAAATATTGTAAACATACGGGGCAGGCTGAAACCCAAGCTTTGTGTTACAGGGAGCATTTTTACATACATTCACCTCAAGTTTTGGAACTTTGGGCCTGTTTAACAAACATCCGACATCAAAAATGACAGAAAATCACAAAAAACACAATATGTCCCCTTTAAGTTAGTACTTTAAATTTAGAGAAATCTAATAAAGAGACTTTCAGTCACATTTCAGTCAGGAGGTCAGATGTAGACAATCCCAGTTCACCATGAGGTCAAATGAACACAGTTGTCCATACAATCAACAGTATAAATATTAATAAACAAAATTGCACACTGAAAAAGATTGTTCACTTATATATTGTACTGTACAAATCAGCTCTTAATTGGATTTTCATCATGGCATGTTTGTACATGTATTAGAATGTAACATCAGTTGTTTAAAACTGTACAGTTAAAGTTTCTGGAGCTCCCACTTTGGTAACTATCACACACACAAAAGTCAATAATGATGTATTTCTTGCTTTTAAATTAACATGCATGTGGAGCAGGGTGTACTTGCTTGGTGAATGCAACCTAAAAGTATAGTTAGTATAGGTCACTCTGATACTAAATAATGTTGAAATGACTTAAGTAGATGTCTGAAAGAAAATTCCATTTTATTTTCAGAAATATGTACATAATAAACCCAGATTTAAAAAAAGGTGAAAAAAACGTAAGACAAAAAAATAGAGGAACATAAATCTACATCCCACTCAGCCACATACACACACACACACACACATACAGAGACAACACATTGGTATGATGTGGTATATTCTACAGTCTCATTTGGCCCATTCTCTGAGCAAACTTCATGACAGCAGAGGACAACACCACAAACACCCAAATAATAATTGTATACTTTTCTCAATACAGTGTGGCACATGAACCATATCTGACCATCATGAATCCTGAAGTATGAACAAGCATACACAATCCCTGCCTGTTGTCTTCAATCTCAGCCTGATGAACACATTAAGTTCCTGACCTCCACTGAGAGGTAGGAATGTTGGGCCCTCTGCAGTCTCCCAGTGAAGCTGTGAGACATGGAGCAACACTACCCCCTTGTGGACAGCAAAAATCACAAACACACTAGGAGGAAATCAGCATTACCTGTGTTTACTACAGACATGTCATGAACTCATCTGAATACTTTTTTATGAATTATTAATGACTTAGCTGTGTGTGATCATAGAGTCAGAGTCAGTTTTATTTAATTTAAATAAATAAATAAAATCAGCCAATGAGGTGAGACAATTTCAACCATTTTTATGCATCTGTCTTAACTAAATATAAATGACATTTACAAGGAAATGACATGAAACCTTCTATTATTGATGGCCATTATCAAAGGCAAACTCAGTTTAGAAAGACGGCGCTGGCGGTAGCAGTGCTGCAGCAGCAATACCATTTGTGCGAGCTGCAGCAGTTAGGTAACGCACACATGCTGCCTCAGGTAGAGGAAGGCAGTGTGTCCCAGGCCTTAGTTTTATTTCGTGTGAAGAACAGGAAAAAGAAGCAAAATCTGACTACTATTGTTTGTTTACATAGCCTCTGGAGCTGGTGGAAGTCTGCTTAGGGGCAGTTTCCAGGAGCTAACCAATCAGAGCAGATTGAGCTCATCGGGAGTGGATCCTTAAACAACTGGCAAGTTTTCTTCCACAGACCCAAAGTTTCTTTCTGTCTCCTCCCTCTTACAGAGCCCAATGTGCTGTTTCATTTCCTCATTCATTCAGTCTATATCAAAGCGCACTCATTAGCAGAGGTTTACTATCTGTCAGAATCTAATATCCTGGTTGGATATTACTTTAGTTACTCAGGACTTTCTAAAGTTACCGCTTTTATGTGCATCAGTCATTTTTTCGAACAGCAGTTTTTTCCTCTCACATTCAGATATTACACAGTGCAAAATTCATCCTCAGCTCAGAGTAAAACCCTTGTATGTTCTTCTGTTATAACTCTGACTCTGTGCACAAGACAGCTGTCAGTTTGTTAGGGCAGCTCCTGTGCTGAAATCTTTATTGCACATAATGTGTAATCTCAGTTTAAATTTAAACAATCGGTATGAAGCTTCAGAGACGTAGGATCAATCAATAATTATCTCTGTCACTCATGGTGTGATTGGTCACACTGATGGAACATTATTCCTATAATATTGGAGATTATATATTAATATTTCTGAGCAGGATCGTGGTGCGGCTGCAGAATGTAGTTTGAAAGTGAGATTTTAAATAGGGAACATTATCTTAACGTGTTTTAACAGCATTTCAGTGACAATATTTAAATTTACTACATTTGTTGAAGTAGCTGAAATAAAGTCACTGAATGCTGTTGAGCTGAGATACAAATAGATGTCTAAAAATTTAAAATATTCTGTATTGTAACCTCGGCGCCTTTTCAAGTACAAATCACCAAACACATTATTACTGATCAGACTGTGAGCTACAGTCATGTCTCTATCTCTTTGATCTATATATGTTTTAAATCTTAAACTATATTTTTCATCTTCAGTTGCTGCTTCCTTTTGTCTGCCAGATTAAAGCTGAACAAATATATTTAAAATATAATGTAGCTGCAGCCTGATACACAGATTCCACTTCATCATCATTAAGGAAATGTAAGTCTGATCAATTGATCGACGACACTGAATAAAACTTTATTGTGTTAACTTATTGACACTTTTCCCGATTATCTTGCTTTAAAGATAAATGTGCAGCGTCCGCACAGACATGCATTAATATCTCTACACCCACTTCACTAAAATGGACGCTCTGCCTTTTATTTACCTGTTGCCATGATGACTCATAGTATCAGGGCTCCATTGATAATGGCTTTTTTTATTCATCACATACGTGCTTAACTCAGAGTGAACATACTCAGAGTTGATTGAACTGACTCTGATCAGCTGTTCTGAAACCGAAAATTCTGAGTTTCCCATCTTAGGGTTCATCAACTCAGAGTTCAGAGTGAGAATACTTTCTGAAACAGGCCCCTGTAGAGCCCCAGAATATAAATATGGCATACTTTTGAATTAATTACAACACCAAACAATGAGCCAACAGGATATGTTCATTGCAGAGTTTACACAACTTGTTGAATTCTTGGACAATTACAGTATAATTATCCATTTATTGATAATAAAGACAAGCATCAATATACAAATATGCAAACTAACTAAAACAGCAAAAGTCAGTGTGAAGCTTAAGTTGTAACTTGAATTATAGTTGTGTCAAACTCTGCATGGCTTATGTGTTAGGTGTGTGATATTACCTTTTTACTAACTTGTAACTGCATCTTTTATATTTTATCAAGATTAATAATATGATCATATTTTATTTATGTCTTATTACTTATTGTTGTGCCTGCATCAAAAAAAGTTATAATTATAGCTGCAAGCAGCGATGAACAGGCCCTCACACCTCACGTGCGTCGGAGGGAGCGGCAACCATGGTATAACTATCGGAGGTCTTTTGACACGGCTCTGAATTGTCAAGATTATCAAACACTGTATGAATGGGTAAAATATTATTTCTACAGTATGTGGCGCATACAGTATGTGGCGCATACAGTATGTGGCGCATACAGTATGTGGCGGTGGAGATGAGTTATTTGAAATTGTGTATACATTTCATGACCTATGTGTTATTTAGGCTTCACTTTCTGTTGCTCGTAAACAGTACTACCTCAGTGAAATATTATTGCAGCAATACATTTACCAGAGGGCAACTGACATGTTTATACATTCCAGGTAAACAAACACAGAATGATTGAGAAAGTCCCGAAGGGCATCAGACCAGAGCCTGGAAGACAGCGGGGGCATTGGTGAGACCAAAGGGCATGACGAGATATTCACAGTGGCCAAGGGGAGTATTAAAGGCTGTTTTCCATTCATCTCCTTCTTTGATCCTAACAAGGTGGTAGGCATTTATGAGGTCCAGTTTTGAAAAGATGGTGGCCCCTGAAGGGGCTCAAAAGCGGAACTGATAAGGGGCAGAGGGTGCTTGTTTTTGATGATTTTATTGAGTCCATGATAATCAATACAAGGGTGAAGGGTCTTATCTTACTTAGAAACAAAGAAAAAACCTGCACCAACAGGGGAGGAGGAAGGCCGGATGTTACCTGCAGCTAAGGAGTAGTGTATGTATTTCTCCATCATCTCCCTCTCAGGACGAGACACGTTGTACAGGCGACCGGAGGGCAGTGGGGCTCCGGGGAGAAGGTCAATGGCACAGTCATAGGGATGACGTGGAGGCAAGGACAGCGTACGCTGTTTACTGAACACCTCTCTCAAGTCATGATAGACAGATGGGATGGAAGACAGTTCTGGGGTCTCAGTGACTGGTCGAGGGACAGCAGCTTTGACAGGGGCAAGAGCAGACTGAAGACAGGAAGAATGGTAAAATGAGCTCCAACTCACCACCTTGCCCGTAGACCAGCCAATGTGGGGATTGTGTCTCTTTAACCACAGCTGGAGAATAATGGGAGTCTGTGAGGAAGGAATGATATGAAACTGGATCGTTTCATGATGATTGCCAGAAAGGAGAAGGTGCAGCTTAGTGCGATGGGTGATGTGGGTGAGGAGTCTCCCATCCAATGCATTCACCTCTAGAGGAGTGGGAAGCTGTTCAACTGCAATGTCAGCCTGAGCTACCAGATTAGAGTCTAGAAAGTTGTCATCAGCAGTTGTCCAGAGTCCACCAAAGCCAGTAGTGGAAGGGGTTGTGAGTAGCCATTAGCCTAGTGTCCAAATGTAAGGGTGTCCTGGGCAACAAAGGAAGAGTGGATCGACTCACCAGGACTCCGACTGTTACTGGTGAGTCTCCTCTTTTGGCTGAAGAGGGCAAGAGACCAGGAAGTGACCACCTCAGCCACAGTAAATGCAAACCCCAGCATTTATTCTCCAAAGACATTCTGCCGGAGACAGATGGGCATGACCTAGCCGCATAGATTCCTCTTCTGGTGGAGGTAGGGCTAGAGGGCAAGGTGCTGCATGGGAAGCAGGTAAAGGCCCCAGACTCGCTCTTGCGAGAGGTGGAGGGGTAGGGTGAGAAGAAAACAAAGATGAACGGCTGTCTCTCCCTACAGTGCTCTCACAGTCAATTGTCTAGTCTAATGGCCAATGAAATGAATTCATCTAGGCTAGTTGACTCATCTCTAGCCGCTAGCTTATCTATAACTGTGTCACTGAGCCCGCTTAAAAAAAATCCCTGAAGAGCCTCGTCATTCCACCCCGACTCAGCCACTAAAGTCCTAAACTTAACTGAAAACTCCGTTACACTGTGGGAAACCTGACGAAGTGACAAAAGACGCTTACTGGCATCTCTACCCCTGACAAAATGATTAAACACTTTCTTCATTTCCGCAACAAAGTTATAAGAAGAAGTAATGGATGGTGAGCTATCCCAAACTGTCGCTCCCCAAGCTTTAGCCCTCCCCCGTAAGCAACCCTATAACATAAGCTACTTTGGACTTATCTGTGGAGTAAGTCTGAGGCTGCTGCTCAAACACAAGGGAGCACTGAAGCAAAAAGGACCTGCATGCCCCCAGATATCCATTGTAGCACTCTGGCGCAGGTACATGAGGCTCTCTTGGCAGGTTAGCAGGCATATCAGAAGGTGGAGTGGGAGCTGGGGGTCCAGAAGCAGACAGGAAATGATGTGTGGGGACAGGGTTGAGCTGGCTCTCTATCCGAGATACACTGGCTGTGATTCTCCTTAAAGTCTCCACAACGCCTGTAAGAACCTGGTCACGCTGACCCACAAGGTTCTCTTGGTCGGGCAGAGCCCGGCGGAGGTTATCCTCCGAATGGCAACGGCCGGCAGAAGGGAGCAGGTGGTAGTAGACTGGGGAGCGGGCAAGCTGGCAGGCAGGCAGGCGAGTGATGGTCCAGGAGCACTGGATAGAGAAACAGCAGTTAGTAACAAATCCAAACTTTGAGAAATCACTATATAAGTGAGAGACCTGAGGTGTAAGCTACCACTTGAGCAGAAACAACGATCTGGCGATGAGTGGATGAAGAGCTGGGGTAGATATACTGCAAGCTGATGAAGTGATGAGAGGCAGGTGAGCAGAATGGGAGAGGTGATGAGCTGATTGCAACCAGAAGTGTAGAGCTGGGAGCCAGGAGAGCCATGCCCAGGCCAACACACACACACACACACACACACACACACAAAACATAAACACAAAGAAAGACAGACAGGGGAGCACTGGAAACACAGGGAAGGGGGAAAAACAGGGAAACAATAGGGAATCTTCAGGTACCATAATATAAATACATGAAAAGAAATGGGTAATTAGACTACTTAACTTACTGAACTAGCTAGACTATTGAAGATGACTATTGACCAAAATGACAAGATACTCTTGCTGTGATCATTCCCTGAGAGACCAAAACTAGACTAATAGTTTAACAGCCTTCAGAATGGCAATATGAAGAAAACAGAGTATCTAAAAGCACTAGGGTCTAAAACAAGGTACAGTAGTGCTGGTCAATACTTGCATATGCCTTTGGAACAGCATTGCATTGGTTAGTGTAGGATTGTTAAGGGAGAGAGTGAGAGAGTGGATTCTCTGGGAGTGGAAAGTGCTGCAAGGTGCAGCTTGCCTAGACAGACATACCCAAAATAAATCAAGAATAACCCCACAACTATAAGGTATATTTGCATAATCTTGGTCTATATGGATAGGTAAAACCTCACAGAATCTATTCCCAGTGTCTGTGTGACTGTTACTATGTGAGTAAATTGAATAAAATGAATAAATTGTGATAAACCAAGGGAAAAATGTCCAGTTTTATCCTCACCTAAAATGTATTTTAGATTAAACAGTGGAAAACACCAATATAGCAATGATCCCATGCAGAGAGATGCCACTGAATTCATTCAGCAACTCCTTGACTACAACTGTACCAAAGTAGACAGAAATACCACAAAGCACATCGATTCTAGAAAGGTTTTAGTAAGGATAGGGCCAGGTGGACTACCCTTTCGTCCATTTGGATACCCAAAGTACCCAAAGTGTGCCAAATGGGTTTTTTACCTCTTAAAAGGGAATCTGGTTACAAAATATTACTGATTTCCACTACAGGAGGCTATGTGCACAGAATGCAGATTTTGGCCATAACATTTACCCTGTGCATCATCAGATTATACCATTGTGCACTGTATAAAATCAATAAAAAACAACTAAATTGTATAATTTTGTCTCCAAATGGAGTAGTTTTCTTTTAACAATGGAATATGAACAAGTCAAACTTAGATATCAAACCTAGATAAGATAAAAATAAATAATCAAAAGTCAACTATGTACAGTCAATATAAAAACTGTCAAAAATATTATAAAGTAAAAAGAAAACAAAATGTGCAATATGTGCAATAAGAATGTACTCTTAGTGTCCTAGTGTAATTTCAGTAATAAAAACACTACTTAAGTGAATGTACATTCAACGGTCCATGGTCAATGTTACATACTCCCCCCCTGCTGGATGGGATATGTATAACCTGTGATATTCTATTGACCATGTGTTGTGCTCTCTCCCAGGTGGCCCTGATCTGGTAATCAAGGGAGGACCTATAAAGCGGGCAGGAATGTGGCTTGCAGTCTCTCTCTCTTCTCCATTTTCCAGCCTCGGCAGCAGCTGTTTTGTTCTTGTGTTTGTTTGCTATGTTTTGGCTTTGCCTTTGTTAGTTTTTGGTTTGTTTGGTGAGTCCGGTAGTCCTCTTTTCGCAGCATTATTTCTGTTAGGTTTAGTTTTTATGTGGGTTTAGGTTAGAGGCGAGAGCCCAGATCCTACTGTCCTTTGTGGGTTGGTCTGGGTGTTTCCTCTTCTTTTTGTTCTTTTTGGCCGGCTCTCCAGCTTTTGTTAGTAGTTGTTGTTTGTGTTAATAAATTGGTTTAATTGTGGTGAATTCTCCTGACCCTCCTTATCTGTATTAAGAAGTTAGTCCTTAGTACAGATAAAGTAATTATAGTAGGTGATTTTAATATTCATGTGGACGTCGCTAATGACAGTCTCAGTACTGCATTTATCTCACTATTAGACTCAATTGGCTTCTCTGTGTGTAAATAATCCCACTCACTGTCTTAACCACACTAGACCTTGTTCTGGGATTCTTATGGGATTGAAATTTAACATTTAATACATTTTCTACAAAATCCTATTTTATCAGATCATTTTTTAATAACTTTTGAATTCCTATTACTGGATTACACACCATTAGACGGAAATGTCCTCACTAGATGTCTATCTGATAGTGTTGTAGATAAATTTAAGGAAGCAATTCCATCAGTATTGAATTCAATGCCATGTCTCAATACTACAGAGGACTCTTATGTTAACTTTAGTCCCTCCCAAATTGATAATCTTGTTGATAGTGCTGCAGGCTCATTACGAATAACACTTGACTCCATCGCCCCCTTAAAAAGGAGGATGATAAAACATAAGAGGTTAGCTCCATGGTGTAACTCCCAAACCCGCAAATATCACAAAAATTGGAAAGGATTTGGCGTTCCACCAAAGTGGAAGAATCTCGCTTAGTCTGGCAAGATAGTCTTAAAATATATAGGAAGGCCCTCTGTAATGCCAGAGCCGCCTATTACTCAGCATTTATAGAAGAGAATAAAAACAGCCCTAGGTTCCTTTTCAGCACTTTGGCCAGGCTGACAAAGAGTCATAACTCTATTGATCCATGTATTCCTATAGCTCTCAGTAGTAATGACTTTATGAGCTTCTTTAATGATAAAATTCTAACTATTAGAGACAAAATTATCCACTTCCTGCCCTCAACAGGCACCATTTTCTCCCCAAACACGGGCACCTTAGAAACAGCTGTAAATCCTGACATATATTTGGACTGTTTTTCTCCAGTCAACTTTTCTGAACAAACTTCAATGATTTGTTCAGCTAAACCATCAACCTGTCTCTTAGACCCCACCCCAACTAGGTTGCTTAAGGAAGCCTTACCCTTAGTTAGCGCTTCTTTACTAGATATAATCAATCTGTCTTTAGTAACAGGCTATGTACCACAGTCCTTTAAAGTAGCTGTAATTAAACCTCTTCTTAAGAAGCCTACTCTTGATTCAGGCATTTTAGCCAATTATAGACCTATATCTAACCTTCCATTTCTCTCTAAGATCCTTGAGAAAGCAGTCTCTAATCAGTTATGTGACTTTCTACATAATAATAGTTTATTTGAAGATTTTCAGTCAGGATTTAGAGCGCATCATAACACAGAGACAGCACTGGTGAAAGTCACAAATGACCTCCTTACTGCATCGGACAAAGGATTTGTCTCTATCCTTGTCCTGTTAGATATTAGTGTCGCATTCGACACAATTGACCATCAAATCCTTTTGCAGAGACTGGAACATTTAATTGGCATTAAAGGAACTGCATTAAGCTGGTTTAAGTCCTATTTATCAGACCAATTTCAGTTTGTACATGTTAATAATGAATCCTGCGTGAAGGCAAAAGTTAGACACGGAGTTCCACAAGGTTCTGTACTTGGACCAATTCTATTCACCTTGTACATGCTTCCTTTAGGTAATATTATTAGGAAACACTCCATAAATTTTCATTGTCATGCAGATGATACCCAATTATATTTATCAATGAAGCCTGATGAAACCAATCAGTTAAACAAACTCCAAGCATGCCTTAAGGACATAAAGACCTGGATGACCTGCAATTTTTTACTACTAAACTCAGATAAAACTGAAGTTATTGTGCTTGGCCCTAAACACCTTAGAAACACATTATCTAATGATATAGCTACTCTGCATGGCATTACCCTGGCCTCCAGCACCACCGTAAGGAACCTGGGAGTTATCTTTGATCAGGATATGTCCTTTAACTCCAACATAAATCAAATCTCAAGGACTGCCTTTTTTCACTTACGTAATATCGCAGAAAAACTAGTCCACGCATTTGTTACTTCTAGGCTGGATTATTGCAATTCCTTATTATCAGGCTGCCCTAACAAGTCTGTAAAGACTCTCCAGCTGGTCCAGAATGCAGCTGCACGTGTACTGACTAAAACTAGAAAAAGAGATCACATTTCTCCCATTTTAGCTTTGCTACATTGGCTTCCTGTAAAATCTAGAGTAGAATTTAAAATCCTTCTCCTAACTTACAAAGCCCTTAATGGTCAGGCACCATCATATCTTGAAGAGCTCATAGTACCATATTATCCCACTAGAACACTGTGCTCCCAGAATTCAGGCTTACTGGTGGTTCCTACAGTCTTTAAAAGTAGAATGGGAAGCAGAGCCTTCAGCTATCAGGCTCCTCTCCTATGGAACCATCTTCCAGATTCAGTCCAGGGTGCAGACACCCTCTCTAAAGTTTAAGAGTAGGCTTAAAACTTTCCTTTTTGATAAAGCTTATAGTTAGGGCTGACCAGGCTCGCCTTGGATCAGCCCTTAGTTATGCTGCTATAGGCCTAGACTGCTGGGGGACTTCCCATGATGCACTGAGCTCCTCTCTCCTCCTCCTCCTCTCCATCTGTATGCATTCATGTAACATCAATGCATGTCAGTAACTTTGCTTCTTCCTCTGAGTTTTTTTTTTTGTGCTTCCTCATCTCGCAGGAAACGCTGGGTTCTGGGCCGAGCCTTCACGGTCCTTCACAGTCCTGTTGGCATCCTTCCCTGGCTACTGCTGTTGTCATTGTTGTTATGATTGTTGTTATTCTGTCCCCCCCCCCCCCCATTTCCCTCTTTCTTTCTCTCTCTCAACCCAACCGGTCAAAGCAGATGGCCGCCCACCAAGAGCTGGGTTCTGCTTGAGGTTTCTACCTGTTAAAGGGGAGTTTTTCCTTAGCGCTGTCGCTAAGTGCTTGCTCATGGGGGAATTGTTGGGTCTCTGTAAATTAAAGAGTACGGTCTTGACCTGCTATATGTGAAAAGTGCCTTGAGTTGACTTTTGTTGTGATTTGGTGCTATATAAATAAAAATTGATTGATTGATTGATTGATTGATTGATTGACTTTTAATTATGTTGGGCCTTCTGTGGGTGGGCTGTTTTTAGAGAGACATAACAGTCAAAAACAGAAGAAATCACACACACACAAAAATAACTATAAAAAGGATGTTCTTGAGGTATACACTGGTTGAGTGCTGTGGTTTCACAAATGTCTACATCCTCATATGGTACTCCTGAAAGCAGTTCCTGTACTTATTCTTTAAATACTGCTGCTGGCCTGTAAATCTAGCAGTGGTTTAGGACCAAAATCCATCCCTGACTGTCATTTACAATATGAATCCTCTGTTCCCATAGTGCAAACTAATTAATTAGCAGAGAGTTGGCAGAGAGTATCCTGAGAATGAGAGCTGGCTGACGGTCTAGGCAATCAGGCAAGGGGACTAGGCAGACAGGTATTCCTGGAGACAAGAAGAACAGGTGTAAATCTTTTGTTGGCTGGTAGGCAAACAAACTGACAGACAGGTAAGACAACAGGCAGGAGCGCAGTGAAAGAGAGAGAGAGGGCAAAGGGGGAAGGGAACGAGCAAACAGACAGACCAAACCAAAACACACAAAGTACACGGAGGAGGGGTCATATTACTTTGGACACTAGACTTGGGATGGAATCATACTTGTTCCCACCCTCCCATTATCTGTCTATTACAGCACTGTTGCCCTCCATTATTTTGCTGGCACTCAATGAACAACTTCCCAGTGCGCTGTGGACAAATTATACCAATTTCTTCTTGACGGGGACTGGGGCATGCTGAAACTGAAATGCATCAGCTGGAAAATGACAGTTTAATGTATGATCTGTTTCTCTGGCAGTGATGATGCAGTAAGTAAATAATATCAGTAGAGTAGCAGAACTGAAAAAATATCATTACATTTATTTTAAAAAGGTAAACTGGAGATTGGAGAAGTGTTAATGAACTGAAGAGTATGGTGTCAGGGTGTCATGCGCAACACTGAAGAGACACTATACATCCTTTAAACATTGCCATTGTTTTGCTTCACATTATTTAATTGATATTAGCAACATCAGAGAGATAGCTGCAGATAGCATTCATCCCAGAGTCCCCCTTCACTTTACAAACACACTTGCTGAAGAATAATGGCCACTGGTGTCACTGGGAATATAGACAGCATTAGATTATTAAGATGGTAAGTACTGATAAGGAACAGGAAATCTGTCAGGACCTGTCAGTATATCTCTCTGTGTGATTGGGATGTGCAGAGAGCCCAGTATTTGTATTTGTATCTATATTTGTTGAGGCAGCAAAATTATTTATATTTGTATTTGTATTCAAATAAAAGTGAAAATAGGTGTAAAAATCCAGTTTTTGCTTTTATTATGCTTTTAATTTTTGGATAACAAAGTGTTAAAATAAGTGTTTATGAATAAACTATTTTACGAAGGAAGTCCCCACACCAGGTCTCGAACTGGAGTCTCCCAGCTCATAGACAACTGTGCTGACTACTGAGCTAAAACTTTACTCATCACCTCATTGCAGACAGTCCTCTAGTTATTTATACACCCATAACACAGAGACAGCACAACATGTAACGTGTAGAGAAGAACTTCAATGGCGATTCTTGCACTTTTCATTTATTGCCTATTTTTTACAACCTAACTTTGTGGAAAGGAGAAGGAGAACAACAGGTTATGGAGAGTCTCTTGAAAGCACTTCGCTTGTGTCAGTAGCTCAGTTTATCTCTGGGGAACTCCCACGGTGTGAGCGTGTTTGTTTAGTAGTTGTGTCTGATTTTGCACCCTTGAAGATTTTCTTCTCTCTATTTCTCCCTGTCCTCTTGCCTCTCATTTGAAAATGCTGAAAACAATTTGCAAAAGAATAAAGAAAGAAAGAAAATGAGGTAGCAACAGTGGTGTGCTGATTGTATTCGGTGTATATATGATGATTTATTTATGAATTACAGACGTAAAAAAATGCAACTGATAACATGTTAAAGTGAAAACACTTATTTTCAACATTGTCCCAAGAAGTTAAATGACGAACAAGGCATACATGACAAAACTAAACAACAAAATCCTGAAAAAAGTATATCACCACTAATTAAATAAAAAATAATAGTAATAAACACTCACGTAAAAAACACCTTGTGGCAGAAGATTTACAATATTTGGTTGTCTTCACTCCTTTACATGGAGACAAAATGAATACTAGCAATAATATCTAAACAGTCTATTACACAGATGGGTTGTGACACACCATGACGTAATGAGCATGTTGGCATAATTCTTGTGATTCACTATGGAGTGGCCATGTGAGCTATGTTTCACTCTTGGCCTCTCATACGTTTTCTGGTCACATACATACATACATACATACATACATACATACATCCATACATACATACATTTTCACCTTCAATTTAATTAATCTTTTCATATTATTGGAATAATAATCATCATTCTTACAATAACCTTTATTTAGATCATTTTTTCAAAACCCATGTTACAATGCGCTTGTATAAGGTCGCAATGACAGGTCGTTCCTGAGTCTGAATTGCAAATGAAGCATGACGTAAACTGCCCTCTCATGCGCACACAGTTTGACTAAGGTCTTGTCTGTCACTGAGTTGGCCTGTGTGGTAAGATATAGTATTTTTCTGATTCACTGTCACATGCCACTGTGTCACCTTTGTGTTCAAGTCCATGACACAAACAGTGAAGTTTTGCTGATCAGTTGTCTTCTTGCTGAAAGGTGACACTGGAAGCTGCCTCAGTGACCAACTTAAAAGGCCCAAGAAGGAACAACTTTACCAAAGCCCAATGAGCCTTCTCTAGGTGTTTGACAGATTTGGAGTGATGTTCAGTGTCTCAGGCCTCTACTGTCCACAGCAAAGTCTAACACCGTGTCTACACAGAAAGTGTAATGTGAGCAGCACGTTTAGCAGAGCAGCAGCAGCAGCAAGTGCTTCATCTGAAGCGGTCAGGTACAGCTTTGAGTGTAGGTCACCCACATTTTCGAAGCATTACACAATGCACAATACACGACTGTAGTTACGTGTCTAAAATGGAGGAAAATAGACTTGAATCCTCAAAATACATTTAAGGTTGTGGTTAAACACATATAGGACATGTGACACGCAAGCTGGTACACATGCTGCGTTGACAGCTGTATTGATTAACATAGAAGCGTACTGTTCCGTCAGATATGCATGACACAGACAACTGAAAAACGCAGCTGCAGACACAGCGTATTTCCTTCAGATGAATTTCTCCATCAGCTGAAGGCAGAAGTTGCTGTCCCCCTCCATACATGCTTCCTGGGTGGTGCTGTATTTGTGTTCTGAAGCCCACTTTCTGTCGGATATTCTGCTGCAAGAGGTGAACCTCCATAGGACTTCAGGTGGTGTTACACCTCCACTCACCAGAACGGTGGCAACATGCATGTTTAAGTTTGTTATTGTCAGTGACTTAACAGGGATGCATGACCTGAAGCAAGAGATGAACAAGTGTAATGATAAAAAGTAATCATAAGGAGAACAAATGCAACACAAACATGATGGTACACTAACTTTCTATGCACTAAGATGACCATGGACTTCCTCTATGGTGCCTCACATACTCATATTAACAACAAAAATTTAACCTGATTCAGTTTCATAATACATACAACGTACAATCTTGAAATATGATCTGAGATCATGCTTATTAAACTGTTAACAAAAGTCCCATAATAACGTGGCTTCAGCCAGCCATTAAAGTTCGCTAAGTGATGTTACACAGAGGGAATGTTAACAACTATGCTAATTCACCTTTACTGAGGTAATGGTGTGTGTTGTCTGTTGAAGAAACTCAAGTCCTTCAAATCACTCAAGTCCTTGTTCAAAGTTTGCTGTGGTGGAAGTGCTTTAATAGCATTCCAGAAATGTGGTGAGCTTACTGACACAGAGTTGGTCTGATACAGTAGACTGACCCAGAGCACAAGAAATGGAAACGCTTTATACTGTAAGAACAAGGCAGTGATCAACAAAGGGTAAACAAAAGGTAGTGTAATGAGGATGCCTTCAGGACCCTGGGGAAGGCTACATAGGGGACATAGGAAGTGAGTGCTCTCTCTCTCTCTCTTACCTGTCCACGGAACGAGGAAGTACAGCATGGTAGATACAGCACGAGGGATGCCAAACATTTGTTCGCAAGCTCAGAAAGAAGCCCTTGAGGAGAGAGTGGACACTGTAAATGTGCGCTGACATTGACGCTTCCATCATCGTCATCGTCATCTGCTAAAAGACACCATGTGTAAACCTGATGTGGGATTATGATCTATTGGGCATCACGACAGTAAGCACACCGCAGGTCTGGGTGCTATCTAAATTAATTAAAGGTACGACATAGTGGGTTGGTAATTTTATGAAAAATATTCTTTTTAAATATGCCTGACTGTAGCCTAATACTATGTCTATCTTTATAGGACTGTCTTCATGGCAGTATTGACTGTCACTGTTTTTTCCCACATCCAGAGTCAGTAGAGTAACGGGCCTTTTGTTTTAAATTGTTTTTCTTTTTTTTTTCCTTTGTTTATTATTTGGTTATTAGTTAAATCGCGCCTTGTGCAATATTTCTACGGGCACTGTGCAATCCTTGGGCTGTAGCTAAAACACTGAGGAGTTTAAAGCTCCATATAAATTCAGAGATCCCTTGTTGTGTGCTTATAGTATAATGGTGGATGCGGTGTTAGTCTGCCCAGGATAGATGCCTAACCTGAATGCATTCGCATTTGAATTCCTTGCCCAATGTTCTTCCAGGCACTTCCTTGCAGAAGAGAAATTCCCCCAGTATTTTCCCTTCCCATAGATAGCCAACTAAGGCCATCAGAGCATTAGCTATGTCTGTTGATTCATCCAGCTGAATAGAAAATTGTTTGCAGGAACACAGTCTATCCACTAGCTGAAACTGAATGTCATCTGAAAGTTCTTCAACTCTCCTCGTTACTGTGTTGTTTGAAAGAGGAACAGTTTTCAACTTATTAGCTACCTGTGTTCCATGCATGTATCATACCGATACATGCATGGAACACGAGTCATCGCTGTCAGTCAGGATAATAACCAAACCCCTCTGTCCTTGTTGTGGAGAAGGCACACTCTGCTTTTCCAGTCCACCTGAAACAGCTCTCCTGTCATTGCTCTCCTCTGCCTGCCTTCCTGCTCCAGGATATGTCATTTTGCCTGCGCAGGGGTAAACAGGCAAGAGGGCCGTGTATTGCAAACTGTGTTAAAAACCCCAATTGAGACTCAAATTCCAATTGCCCTGTATAAATGTCCAAAGAATGCTCCGAAAACCAGAATAACATCAGCATATCCCACATGTCTTAATTGGAAAATACTACATAAGACCTAATCCAGAATATCCAAATTCAATATGCTGTTTACATGACCTGTAGGCTGTATCAAATTCAGAACATTGTCCCACTGATTTAGAGAATGCTGTTTTGTTGGACCATGTGAAATCTTATTTGTTGGGGCATTTAAATCTCTATGTCTATGAGACCGAAACTATATGGGTGCAGTGGTGTCCTAAAGGTTAGAAAAGGAGATGAAACTGTATAATTTAAAACAAATTTCCTGTATTTCTACACCACATTTAGACAAGAAATAGCCACCTGCACTAGTCTAAATTAGTTAGATTGAGGGTGGTATGAAAACCAAGAATGCATCAACAACAGTATATAATTGGGTGGATAAGGACAGGGAATTATTATCAGAAGAATGTCTATTTCATATTTGAAATTATATATACAAAAACATTATGTAGTCTAAAATGGTAGTAGGTTGCAGGCTACTAAACTGTCTTCAAGGTCAAACAAGGACAAACAGTCTATAGAAATGAAATAGCCTTACAACACATCACAATATGATTTTGATAATTAAACCTGGTTAAACAATCTTAAAGCTGAGGGTTGCTATTCTTAATATTCACAAAGCCATCTTCAAATTCTAACATTTGCAAACAATTTGGATGAATGAAATGGCCTCACAACTAACCTAAAAACCTATTATTGGGAATTGTGAGAAAGTTTCAGAGTGACAGAGACACAGAGCGTCCCCCTAACCATAGTAACTCACTCACTCCTGCCTGCCCGCATAAAGCGACAGGAGAGCAGCATGTATGGGAATACATTACATTATGTATTTGTGTTCATTTGTCTTTTTCCCCTGATAGTCTGAATAACTCGCTATAATAACTCGTCAATACATGAGACTTGGCAGCCCTGCTTAATTCAAGGCTCCCTTGTCATGTTCTTTGGTAATGCTCTTGTTACATCTTAAACATTATTATAGGTTCAAAAAGAAGTTTTGTGTACACATTTAGTAATTGTTTAAAGTTAAATAGTGTAATGTATTAATTGTATTAATAGGTTTTTAGCATCATGCTAAGTGAGGAGTTGTGTCCTGTCAACCAGTCCACCTGGAAACCTATTTGCAAATAGTAGTGCATTAATTAAAGCTCTAAGTAGTAGACCAAATAAGTTTGGATACAACTGTTTTTTTTTTCTTTCATTTGTACATGAAGAATAACAGCACACATGACTGTTGTAGTTTTGTTTGTTTGAGAGAGAGAGAGAGAGCTGCAAGCTTCAAACAGCTGTTTCTACACGCCTCCCCCTGCTTATTGTAAGTGTTTTTGTGATTATTCTGATTAATAAATGAATTCTTTGATTTTGAAACAGTAGCATTATGTTATTATCTATCCTTTCTGAGGCTAATGCATGGTTATATCAATGAATTTTATCTTATGGAGGAAGGCCCCCTTGCAATTTTTAACAGCCCCCTCAGTCACTTCATCCTGGTACCGGTCTGAGAGACAAAGGCTATTGTGACATCCATTGACAAGAAAAATATATGTGCTGGGTGGCTGTTTTAATATTTCCAGTTTCTTTTCAGTTCATTTTGTAGCCTAAATTCTCTGTTTTTTGTGACTTGTTTACTTTGAGTAGGTATAGAGAAGATACCTGAGCTTAAAATGATTATTATGCCTATTCTTGTTTACCTTAAGTCATGTTTCGTTAAGTGTTATAGTCGCTTATCCCTCGCAAAATCTTTTGCCCTGTTGCTACTTCTTTGGTGTGTGTGTGTGTGTGTTTTTTGGGAGGGGCAAGGCTAATTTCAGCTGAGCTGAAGGCCCAGCTCCAATAGCCAAGGTTTGCCACTGTGTAACTGTGAATGTGATCAGCACGTTTCTGTAAAAGTGTGGCTTCCTGTCAGTGAAACTTCTCTGAATACATAAAGGTTTATGTACTCTTCCTCTCTCTCTCTACCAAAATTAATAATATTATTCCTAAAAACATATACTTACAATAACTCTATTAGTACAAACTTGAGTAAGCCTATTGAATACTTGAATAACTTTTTTTTCTTTCAAGTGTGTAACAAATTGCAGAAAAATGTCTTGTTTCTACTTCAGTTCAAAAACAACCTTTAGGACTGGAGTTCATCAGTGGCAAGGTGGATGTCCTTCCTTCTTCCTCCTGCCTCTATGACAAAGGCTTTGGGACTGATGAAGAATGCTGTTTTACCATCCTTTCTTGCCTTATTCACAAGTGGCCAGAGCAGATGAAGGTTTTAAGTTTTTTTTTATTGTCATATACAGTAAGGCTGTGCAATATGATAATATATATTGTGTGACGAGAGAAAAATGTCTATTGTTTCATATTACGCTCTATTATTTATTTCATTGTGATGCAAATCACACTCTTTATGGCAGTATTTTTTGTCATTTGGAGTCTGTCCATCTTTTGCGCGGATTACACTGATAATAATAATTGACTGCTTTTTACTTGCAAAGCTTTTATTACACTTACAGGAACATAATGAGTTTAGTTGTTGTTAGCTCTCTCTATATCAAGATATGAGATTTTGGTCATATTTTATCAAAAACAGAAAGGGTAAAGAAAGTACATGTCTCAGTTCAATGTAGACAGCTCTTGCATGTCAACAAGTGACCAGCACTGATGGGGGAGTGAAATAATCCATTTTGCTGTCCAAAAAACATTAGGCGGCATGATTGTTGGAAATGCCAATTTGTATGGGTTAACAATTACCCTAGCTTGCACTCCGTGCTTGCCCAGCGTTCTGTCACACTGCTTTCAATGTTTCCTCTCCAATACAGCTCCAGGCAAGGCCGTGGTGTCCTTTGGGCCGATTGGGCATAGCAGACAAAGTTCGCTCAGCTGATTTAGCTCCCAGCCAGTATTTCTCTTGGCAAAAGTCTTTGTTACGAATGTCCAAAACAACATATTTCCCTTGCACTCTACACGATGACACAAACGTAGATGTTGGATTTGGTGGGAGTGCGTTTGGGTATTGGTAATAATTATAAATAAATAAAATAAAAGAATAAATAAATCAGAGAATTATGAATTATGAAATCAAGAGATTATTAATTTTGATTAGTAATACGGGCACCACCGGGACAAATAACCTAACTATAACGTAGTCTCATATACAATTTATTCACTTAGGGGAGCAAACATCTGGGATATCAGCACCACTAAGTGAACAGTGAAGATATAAGTCCAAGCTCTGACACTCTCAATCAGTCACTTATCACAATAAAACATGCACAATAATGACAAAAAAACCTCTCTTTAAAGCTATGACAGTATTCATTAATCTCCACGAGAATCAACAAAGTCAACAAATGTTTCAATTAACAAACACTATACTTCCAACTAATACTAAATGAAACACATAAAAACAGCAGCTGTGTACAGTCAAAACATTTAAAAAGCAAAATTGTGTGTGTGACACAAGATGACCGACATGATTTGGCCAGATGACGCCACGCAACCTTATGATAGCGGGCGTGATCTGGCCAGATTTCACGCGAAAACCAACCGGTGGAAGTGGCCACAGTGTCCCAACTGAACAATAGAAGATAGCAGATAACAAAGGGGGCAGAGTGGCGCTATATCCCACGCTATCTGACCATCAGATGTGTAAAAAAAGGTGTGTAATTATGTAGGGGTGTGTGTGTGTGTGTGTGTGTGTGTGTGTGTGTGTGTTAGTAAAAGGAGAGGGATGGAGAAGGAGGGAAAGTGACTCTCGGTCCAGTGACCATGAGAGGAGAGCAGCGGTTGCTTTATCTACATAGAACGCACATATGTATGGTAGTCTGTACACGTTGTCTGGTTTTGAACCGATGAAGCAACTTACTTTTCACTTGCGGTGGCACAAACACAGCAGTCCTGAGTGGGACAACACAGTCTAGCGTGTTGAACACAAACTAAAAAGGAGAAGCAGCAGAATAACAGCAGAAAACGGAACTCTTCGGTCCGTCAAATCACACAACAAAATTACAAAAACACAGAAAACTAATATTATCTTTGCCCAGACAACCTCTTACTTTTGTCGCCCTCCAGAGCGAACCAGTGTGTGTGTGTGAGTCCGTGAGAACCAGCACGGGTCCTACAGTGGGTGGTACTGGCGGCGCCATCTCTGTGAAGAAAATCCTTTCTTCCTTCTGCAGGTAAAGTGAGAGCGCTGAGTTGCAACAGCAGTCTCTCATGGATCCGGTAATAGTGTTCAGGTGAACACGGGTCGAAGTCTTGTCTCGTCCAGCGAGGGGAGGAGCTCCAAAAAGAAAGGGGGATAAGCACACGTGCACAATTCACCTCCATTGGTAATCTGGCTGACAGAAAAAGCAGACCCTCTCTTAGCGCAGATACACTGGCAAGGGACGAGACTTGTTTCCGAACAGTACTTAAAGGGCAGTGATATTATGGCTGCGTTATCATGGCTCCCTGTGGTGTTGATGCGTCTCTGCCAATCAGAGATGAGAACCTGAGGCTCCTTGCTGAGTTCACACTTAAGTGCAAACTTGCAAAGCATCAGGGGAAGTCTGTAAGTAGCATTATGGCACTGTTCCTTTGTTTCAGGGAACAAAGGAAAGAGGCAGCCTTGTAGCTAGGCCTCAGAGTTTACATATAGGCCTACCTTTGTCTGACGCCATGGCTGAGGCCAAACATAGACATAGACGTAGACATGGACAAAGACACTGCCTAGTCGTAACTGGGAGAGGTCACTGCAAACGTCAGTCACACCACCATCACACCAGTTCATGGAAAGAGATAGAATATCACCAACAAGGGCCCCTTCATTTCTCTTCTTATCTTCACAAAATAACTCTTCTGTTAGCTTCCTCAGTGCAGTTTCTCCTTTGGAAGGTTGGTAACAGTGGCAAGTAGCAGTTAGCAGTTGACAGCTAGCTAGTTGTTTTGATTTAAAAAATATATCCAATGACAATATTTCCTCTTCTGTTCTTGCTGCTAATGCTGTTAATTTGATAATTTGAGAATGCATCTCAAACATGCACTTAAAAAGTCCATGTTTCAGGAGCCCATCTCTGGTGCACCCATTCTCATTCCAGAGGGGACTTTTTTTTTTCTTTTTTTCTTTCCAGACAAAATCCTGGTAGTGTCTATTCCATCATTGGCAACCAGGTCAGTGGACACTGCAGATGATATTTGGTAGTTTACTTTTGAGCTCTGGCACAGTTTCCTGGCAAACATTTTCTCCTTCCTCTTTAGCTGACCCAAACATACACAAATCCCAGCGTCGGTTATACATTGACAATTCTTGGATCTTGTTTTCCACTTCATGGATTTTTAGCTCTATTTTGTCCACCCTGTTGATTGTTTCTGCCATTTTTCCGCCTGTAGACCATCAGCTCTTTCATTTATTGCATTTTTATATTTTCATAAGCATTTTTCTGCACTTGCTGGGGGTCTTTGTTGGAATTTTGTTTGTGGCAGTAGATTTGCATTTGTTGTTGAGAGCCATGAAATTTTCGGTTCAGATTCAGAATATCGAAGATTACACTTTTTTTGTTAAAGTAAGCTTAAAACAGATCTAAAAATCATCTTGAGTAGGAGAGTCTGTATAAACTTGTGTAAATAAACTTTAAGCTGCTGTTTTCCTAAATAAATGTAAAGGAGGTTTTGCCCATTATCCGGTTACACTGCCATCTTGCTGGAGGACCTGGCATACATCCCCTGGGCCAAATACATCCCAGGCACATTGCACTTCCTGTTTGCATCACCCACCCACCATCCCGTCATGAGATCTGCAGTGCCAAAACTCAAAACATATTCTTTCCAAATGGAAATCACAAGAAGAACAGGAGTGACAAAATCCATGAAATTCTGTATTATGTCATTTTACATATTCAATGCATTTCATTCCAATTCTTACACTCATCTATCCATTCATATACAGTTGTTTGTGGTTATGTCTTAAAAACCTGTGAACATTCAGAAAAAAGAACAATTACATTTTTTCACAAAAGATGACCTGGAAAATGTGTTTATCATTGACATGCTATATGATGGTATTTCTGAACAGGCCAACATATTCTTTAAAGAAATAAAGGATAATGTATAATATACAGAGCTAAGAAATGTTCATGTAACAATTATGCCATATGCCTGCAAATAAAGGCCTAGGCGAGAAAACTAAGCAAAAACAGTCAAGGGTTCAGATGGTTAAAAGGGGAGACTTGTTTCTCTTTCTTCCCACATTAAAATAGTAATAATTAAAGCGGCATTAATTAATATTTTTATACTAACAACAAATCAAAGACTGCTTAATGTGAAAGGTTACTTATAAGAATGAACCCAGAGAGAATTATCACCAACACTACAGTTCCCCTCAAAGCTTTTTAGCCTCTTTCTGCTCTTGGTTTCAGTATTCAGGCCCATAAACACAACTCTCAAGAACCTCATTTGCTGCAACAGCAGGTAGCTGTTTTCAGTGAATAACTCAACACCAAACAGCAGACAGAGAGTTAGTGACTAGCTGGTGAACATAGTGGACTATTTAGCAGTTAATCTGTTCATCAGGACACAAGCAGGACTGTGTCCTAGCAATGAATGCTGACGTTGCTTTGTGTCTCTGGTTGTCAATAGGCAACTTGCCAACATGTTAACCATATACAACTTTATAAGGTGATAATATGTTACTGTTGTGGTCCTCAGCTTGTCTTGCTGCCCACCAGTGGCCAAAAAAACAATTAATGCAGCTTTAATGATATCAGTTTCAGTCATGCTGTTTCTTCCCACAGACTTTACATGTTTTTGGCATAAAAATTGGCATTGAATATGTAGACAAAGTGCTGAGTGTTTAAAACATTTGGATCAGTATGGCCTTCAAATTCCACGTCATCTATATTATAGATATTACAGCTAAACAGTTTTTATTCTAGTATTATTTGTGTGTTTTTTTAAGTGTGTTTTCAAGCCTGGTGTCCGGCAGCTGTCAGTGACTCCCTACAGGCAGGCGTGGCAGGCAGATATAGGCCTGAGCAAACAGATTAATGTTCAGGGGGTTACCATCCAGACGGATGTCCTCCAAGTTATGCCGAATAAACTTGCGGTCATGGTGGTTACAGAAGGTGTCCTCATGCAGAGACTGGATGTTATTGTTCTGATTTGAGGGGCACAAGGAAGTTGCTGTTAATGTTTTTACATTTAAAGTGTTAGCCATTGGACATTTTACTGTTGACTCTGCATTTGCCACTATTTCATCATTTCATTCATCACTGTTGTAACCTCACACTATCCTACTAATTGCTTTTCAAAACAGGTTTTTGAGGAAATGATTTTGCTGTCTGGATTATGTTTATTATGATTATGCATTTTACCATATTTTATCTTAATGCAGAGAAAACAGAACATTTCCCTTCAGAGACATTAAAGAAGAGACAATAGATGTCTGTGCTCCTACCTGCAGGTGTAACACTCTCAGGCTCAGTGGCAATGGTGTAGGAATGTAATCCAGGTTATTATTGGACAGATAGAGGAATTCTAGTTGGCTCATATCCTGCACAGAGAAGAAAGGAAAGGGAAACAGTCACATAACAAAAAAGTAATACATGAAAATATCCATAAGAGGGAGCACAACACCCACTGACTGTCAACTTTCTACATCTTGAACAATTTATTGTCTTTACATTTTCTTCACATTTTCAATGTTTTCCATCATGTAATCAGTGGTCTGCATCATGCCCCTTTGGATCAACTGTAGTTGATCCAGAGGGGCATTTTATGCTCTAACTATCCAAGGATAAAAGCTGTTTTCTGCAAGAAGAATAAAAGGAGGAGACTGTTCCTGCAGGATAACAGATAATTCCCTTCCTCCCCTGCTTTTCCCAAACCTCCAGACGATTTAGATATAGATGAAGACATAACATTATACAATTGTTTTCACCAGTGGTGGAAGAAGTATTCAGATCCTTTACTTAAGTAAAAGTACCAATACAGCAGTGTAAAAATACTCCATTACAGTCCTGCATGAAAAATCCTACAAAAGTACAAGTAAAATCCTACTTGAGTAAAAGTACATTACACAGTATTAGCAGCAAAACGTACTTGAAGTATTACAGTAAAAGCAGTGGTTTGGTTCCTCTGACTGATATATTATTATATATGACATCATTAGATTATTAATACTGAAGCATCAATGTGTAACCAGCATGTTACTGTTGTAGCTGCTGCTAAGTCCCTCCAAAGGGTCACCAGATAAATTTGAGGTGTCGAAAGACGATTAATGGGAGAGGAAAGAAGAAACAACAAAGTTCTGATACACAAATCTGTTTTCAGTTTTCAAACTTTTCCTCAAATCTTTGATTTCCGGTGAAATACCGGATCATTTGAACATTTATTGAAATTAAACCATGTGAAAAGTTTAGAGGGAAAAATCACTATTTGGTGGAGCTGTAAACAACTCAGACATCTGAAATGTGACCGCGACTACACGCTGCTTTTTGTACGATGTCAAAAGCCTAAAAGGTTGGAAACCACTGCTTAATTTTTAACGATGTGTTGTATTTTAAAAGCTTGTTATATTATGTGTCAAATTTTCATCTGAAAAGTAACTAGAGCTGTCAAATAAATGTAGTGGAGTAGAAAGTACAATATTTATTTAATTATAATGGAAATACTCAAGTAAAGTACAAGTACTTCAAATTTTTACTTAAGTACAGTACTTTAGAAAATGTACTTAGTTACTGTCCACACTGGTTTTCACAGGTGGTAGTGGTACTTCCTTTGACAGATAAACAGATCTGTGTAAAATGGGTTGAGTGACAGTTTTTTTTTTTTTAAAAAAAGATTAAAATAGGATTTTTAAAAGTCTAAGCATATAAGCAGGGGGTCTACCTTGAATACCTCTGTGTGCATCCCCTGGCTGATCAGCCTGTTGTTGCGTAGATCAATGCGCTTCATGGTGATTGGCAGCTCAGGAATCATCTGCAGGTTGTTATCAGCCAACAATAACTGCTGGAGGTGCAGCAGAGAGCGAAACGCGTCCTCATCCATCTCTGAGATCTGGTTCCCAGTTAGATCAATGGACTGCAGCTTATCTGTGAAACAAACAAAAACATAGTCTATATCTGCCATTATTTGAATATTAGTTTTTATTTGAGACTTTACAGTAGACCTCAGTCTCCAAACTGATTCCTCACTGAGGTTGATGAAGTCTGTGTTCTTGAGGTGTCGGATCTTGTTGAAACGTCCATAAAAATGGGTGGTGTCTTTGGGCAGGGGTGGGATCTGATCCAGTCCGGCGTCGTCACAATACACACTCCCTCCGATACATACACACAGCAGGCAGGTAGGCATTCCTGCACATAGACAGAAGACAGCTGTACCACATATGCACACAGCCACACAAAATTTTAAAGGGTAACTACATACTAAATCATCTTTTAATGCACACTGTATGTAGGTCTATGTTGGCACATGATGTTAATTAGGGTTGGGTATCGTTTGAATTTAACGATTCCAATTCTGCTTATCGATTCCGGTTCTTATCAATTCCCAGCTTTAATTCCAATATAGTCAAAAAAGAGGTCAAATGTTTAGATAACAAAAATATCTTAATTCATCTTTATTCTTTTAAAGGTCCAGTGTGTAGTATTTAGTAACATCTAAAAGAGCAGACTTGATAAAAATTGAATAGATTATTTATAAGTATATTTTAATTGGTGTCTAATCAGCTGAAAATAATAATTGTTGTGTTTTTGTTACCTTGGAAATAAGCCCTTTATATCTACATGGGAGCGGGTCCCCCTCAACAGTAGCCGCCATGTTGCATCGTCATGTTTCTACAGTAGCGCAGAACGGACAAACCTAACACTGGCTCCAGTGAGGACCTTACGCATTTTAGATTCAGTGGGCGACTACTGGAAATGCACTGGTATTAAAACGAAGAAGAAGAACGGACCAATTATTTTGTATTGTGAGAAGTTTTTGAAACCAAAATCTGATAAATGGAGGATCATACTTATTTAGAAAATCACAGGAGCGTGAATTGTCGTCGTCAAAGAAATAAAAACACGTAGAAGCTAAACGAAATCGGGACAAGCAACGGCATAAAACGAGGATAAACCCAGATGAAAATCCCTGATGAGAGAAATGTTTGCAGACGACTAACGCCAAAGTTTCCTGTTTACTGCTGGACAGGTAAGAGTGTAATGTATATTTATTTTGCCCCGCTGGTAATGGTTCAAAACCTAGATGATGTACAATGTTTATTAGCAGTACATTTGTTTCCCTGAAAAGAAACGCTGCCACGTAACGTTAAATATTAGCATACTTTAGCCTCAGTTTGTGCCTCTCACTGAGCTGGTGGTCTGACAAGAGACAACAGGGAGGAAACGTGCTAATAACCCAATGACACATTGATTGATAACTAAGATATTTAGCTCTGGTGATGTGCCAAAGACAGTAAGTGAGAGTAATGAGTTAGTGTGAAAGATAAACTGAGGAGAAGTCTGCTCATCACCAAATTAATACATCCTGTGAATATTTTTCACAGCGCTCCATGATTTCATTATTTGCTCCTAATTTGTCATTTAGGAGCACATGTACACACTGGGGCAAGGGAGGTTAGCTTATAGCCCAACACAAGTAACATTTTCCCCGTTTCAATGGTGAAAAACATGTAATTGCTAACATAGTTTTAATTTTACATGTATCAGTCAGAAGTAGAATTTTTCTGTTATTTATTTTGGTATGTTTATCCAGGCCAGCCAAGAATCCCAGCATCTTAGGACGTAACATAATGTATTACAAGGGTTTGTGACTGTGTCATAAAGCACTTATTTTTTTGATGTTGCTGTTGTTTCTCCAGCTATGAGAGAGGTCCTGTAGCATTGATGCATGGTATTGCCTTTATCTTCATCCTGAAGTGATGTAAAGTGGGTATTTCACCATGTGCCATTGATGGCTGGGAGTATGTAGGTTTTCATTACAACCAAAGACAACAAAAGTTGATTTCACTGAATAGCTACTTGTCTCTGACTGAAAGTGTGTTAATCAATTCAATAATCTGATCTAGTCTGTTGTTGGGATGAAAATCTGCATGGAATAAGGTTGAACAGTTTTTTTTTGAACAGTCATTTGTGCTGTTTTATTTTTCTCAGGCACTGTGGGTCGGCATTATTCACCATGTCTGTGACATTCGCACTCGCCATATCAGAAGTATTGCAGACCAAGTCAGGAGAGGTAAGTGATACACATTTGTTTGCCTATGTAGCATATTAACTTACCCTGTAAGTCCTACTCTTGGTTAAATAGCACTAGTTCCACATGTACAACTGCATAAAATGTATGAAATAGTAAATTAACTTGTTGTGTAATGGTACTGTCTTCCACAGAAGCAGTTTTCCCTGCAGCTGCTGCTCTACACACAGCTCCTGGAGCAGATGAGCGACAGTAGTGACAGTGAATCATGGGTGTTGTTCCTGCCATGAGAGCATCTTCATCCAGAGCAGTAAATTGAATACCTTTGGTGTGGTATTGGTCTGACCCTTGTCAGCTATTATATATGCAGCAATTTGACTGCTGGAAGGTGATCGGATAAGTTTAATCACACTGCTTTTAGTGTTCAGACTAATGATTTGATAGATTATTCTGTCTTTATCAGAGTCAACTCTGAAGAACACAGAATAAGCTGTCAAAATGTTTGTTTGAAAAGTAAAAGCTGCATGTTTATGTTATCCTTTTATTGTCCAGATTGAAAAGGATGCCCAAAAATGTTTCTGTTAAATAAAAGATATTTTTATTACAAATTTTATTATTCTTAGTGTTGTTTTTTATATTTTTATTTTGTGGTTCAAACTAGTGAATTACAGTTTACATAACCTGAAGTGGCAATGAAAATGAATCCATAACATGTTCTACAATGCCCTGTTCTGAGGATCAGTGGTATTCCAACTTCACTACTGTCTTCTGTTGCTTTATAATATATAAATAATGAAAATATAAATTAATGGTGGAAGTGTGAATGACAATATACTGACACTGCAGGGAAGTACTGTCATTGTATAAGTATATATTAATATGTTTATCATTGCAATTATCACAGCACATCTGATGAATATCTTTTATTGGTAAACTTGCACATTTAAGTTGAACAAATGTGAATATATAAACAAAGAGTTTAATAATTATCCAGAATATATATAAATATAGAAAATGTATAGAACAAGCGTAAAATAAATAAAGTATCAGAAATGTAACAAATAAATATTTGATGATTCGATGCCTTGATGATGAACAGGCAGGTGTGTGAGTACCTGAGATGCTGTGTAGACGTTCCAGAGGACCTGGAGGGAAACTCAGAGGCCAGGTGTGAAACCAGTGTGATATCTTTGGAGGACCAGGGAACTTGTCCCTGATCCTCCAAACACAGCAACTGTGAAGTGCAGTATTAGGCTCACACAATCTGCAGGGTTCTGGCCACAGCATTTCCTCTCCCTGGCCGTAGGCATGTCTGTACAGTTACTACAAGTACACCATGGTCCCCCTGGTCCCACTCCAGCAAAAGGTGGGACAACATGCCTGCACTGATGCATCATCAAGGCATCAAAAACAAGCCCTGGCTGCCTCTGAAGCAGTTCGCTAGTGAGCTGCCTGTGCTCCTCCAAGGTCATCTCTTCAAGAAGTCTCTGAAAAAATAAAACACAGATAAGGCTTTATAGGTTATAAGTTTCATATGTTGGAAATATGGTAATGGTAGTGCAGAATATGGATTGTAGGCTGTGCAGTGTTCCCAAACATGTCTACAACAGTAACATGATTTTTTAAAAAAGTCAAAACATTGCTGCTCAATACTGTTCCTATATAGTATTTATATCATCATTCAATAGTGTTGCTGATGTTTTCAGTAGCCTCTTTTATACAGAGAACCTGCAATATAGCCACAAAGAGGATCCAAGGGGAGGACATTTCTCTTCGTTTGATAACATTAAAAGTAAAGTTAGAATTTTCTGTCGGCTTCCTGACTCATTTTAAAAAGACGAGCGAGAGAGAGAGCAGCTGTGGTTGAGTGAGCTGGAGGGTGATCGGTGGTAGTGAGGAAGCCGGTGAATCAGATCAATAAACATTATTTTCTTATTGTTTCACAGCGGTTAGCTTCTAAAGCAAAAACACACCCACACACCCCCTCAACCCTGCAGCTGTACGCTGCCCCACCAGATTTGGTCTGAATACGGGCTAAACAGAACAGTGAGGAGGATTACCGGTGCAGTATTCCCGCCTTGAACGGGCTGTGTAAAAGGGGCTACTGACTCATGTTACACTGATAATACATCAAACTATACAGACTACTGTAATGTAAAGCACAGAGCTGCTATGTAAATACCACTTTGTGTTATACTGGCATTTTTAATATCACGCAGAACAGGTAGGAATATAATAAAATAATTGTATAAATAACGTCACAAACCTCAGTTGCTTCGGTCCCTTTGGAGGGTTTCCAGCCTCTTCCCCTGCTTCTGCGGTGCCGGTGTTTGCTCTCCTCCCTCGCCTGGCCCTGCCTGCAGCAGAACCGCTAACTTGCCCTCTTCCTCACCCTCTTCCTCTCCCTTTAACCTCCAGTACTTGACTCTGCAAATGGATAATAAAATATGTAACGTTATCCTGCCAATGCTATCTCGCTATCAATAATCCCTAACGTTAGAATAAAATAATATAAGTTCTGTGTAGCATGACATTGCTAATGTTAGCTTGTATTACCAAAACAATAAAACACTCATAATTGCTATCTTACGTGTGAGCTATAACCTATAGTATTATAGACTAAATAACTAAATACATATTCACCTCATTGCTTGACTTGTTAGAAATGCTTGGAGCTGTCGTGGACAATGACATCTTCAGCAAATAGCTTCTTGTCTTTGAAGATCACCGTAGCTTCTGGAACCTCTCCAAAGTCTTAGGAAGGATAGGGGTGAGCGGCGGAGTGCTTCAATCTAGAACCTCACCGTTAGAGGCTGCTAAATACCACACATATTACACACTGGACCTTTAAGCATTTATGTCTGTGCATGAAGTATAATTCATTTGCAGTTTTTCACTTTGTATTCAGGGTATTTCCTAAGTTCATTGTCTTAAGACGTGCAATGCAATTCAGCGCGCTGGAGCGTCCGCTGGTTCCATTATTCAACTTGTAGAAAAAAAATTGAAACAGGAGCTCGAAACAGAGACAGATCACATTCAAAGTAAAAGTTACACGTTTTGAAGCGTGTTGGCTGCAGAGGTCAATTTAACGACAGCTAAACTAAATAAAAAAAAAGAAATAGCCTAAATAATTAATGTAATTCATACTTCTTTTACACACTTTGGAGATAAAATTATGTAAAAGGAAGCAGAGGTGGCGGAACCAGCCCAGGGGTTTTCAATGTAAATGCAGCAAACACCCAACTCCTATTTCCCCTTCACATGAACTGATAATCCAAGAGGTTCACATACCTTTGCCACGCGCAAATATGTAACATTGGATCATATTCCTCAATAAATAAACGAACAAGTGTAAGGTTTTTTCTCATTTGTTTTAATTGATGTCCCTTTATCTAGCTTTAGGACTTGCATGGAAATGTGATCATGCTTTAGCTCATGTTTATGCAGAAATAGGGAAAATTCTAAAAGGTTCACAAACTATCAAGCAGCACTGTATATACTGTCAAGAGAATTATTGCAATTTCGAAGCCTTCCTAATGGAGAATGAGTAGCATTTTAGAGAACAAATTTAACAGACATCACACATTATTTAATGTCATAGATCATATAGCAGGCCTCAAGTGTTGCAAACATCCCTCATTTTCTAATGAATTCTTTCTCATCACCCCTGCTCTACAGAGGATCAACATGAACAGGCTAAGTATAATTCAACTGGCCTAATGCTTCCCACATTTATGTAAAACTTTAAACCAGTCAAACATTGTTTAAACTCACAATAGTGGAAGGTCACAATGTTTTCAGTGATACATTGTACTGTATAGCATGTTGGATTTTTGTGACTCAGTGAAGTGTTGAAACAATTCAGTATAAATGTGTACATCATACATACAGTAGTGATACCATCATACAGTTTTGATGGGGATTTGTCCCCTGTACATTGAAACATTGATAAATATACTAACCTTACCGACTTGCACCAAGACACTCAGCTGGTTGCATCTCTGCAGTGAAATGGGATCAGGGTAATTGCCTCTCTCCTCATTCAACATACTAGACTCTCCGGGTCACACTGGACAGGTTGTGTAACTAACACATTGTTCAAATTCAAGTTTCTTAGCATCTTATCACCTATTGTTATACATTTGAAATACTTTAAATCTTCTGGTAATTTACATGGAGTTGTATTTATATACAACTCATGTCTGATAACACCTAAACAATGTGATGACATTTTACGTGATACAAGGAATTCTGAAAGCAGTCCAACAACCTCACTATGACTACTGAAAATTGCAGACGTAGATGTGGTTTTCATATTGTGAGTGTAGCCATGTTTTTTGTGTAGTGTTCAGGGGACTCGCCTCAAACTGAAACATTAGAATGTAAATTGAGAACTTCATTTCCTTCACAAGACAGTTTCAGGTTGCCATAATGTTTTACTGAGCTAATTAAGTGAGAATTCCAAGTAACAATCAATTATTTGTGTACTAACTGCAAATGTATTGCAATTAATTACCACCCATGATTAATAACAATACACATCCTTTATTTGATTTTAAAGCAGAAAAAACATCATTCAACACATTATTTCTTTGAGTTAGTGGGTATTTATAACTCCCTCCACTTACTTAAGACATTCAACATTTTAATAGGTTTTTAACAGTGGCAGAAAGGGGGCACAATACACAAGCAAGATTAACTTTATTTCATGAATTGTTGCGTTTTTTTTTTTTTTTGTTTGTTTTACTTACAGAATTAGACTGTGTTGCCAACACCATCAGTGATGAATACAAATCCAACAAAACAATACCACAATGATTTATGATGAAGAATTCAATTTATGGGACCTGTATAAGCCACTGTACATGTTTCATGTGTCTACTGTACAAAAATTAACCATCTCCTCTAATCATCCACATTAAAATGTATTAAAGACACTCAGGACTCAAAGTGTCTTGGATTTTTTATTTCTTGTTTACAGTTGTTTGTACTGATATCATCTTGTCAGTTATATGCATCCTAAATGCATCTATCCATCTATGCATTCTTTCTAACAGAAGAATTAGGACAGACTGTGTATGTAATCACTGATTAATCCAAATTCTAAATTAAAGCTGCAAGCAGCGTTGAATGGTAAGTCTGACCACTTTGAAACCTGTACCAATGGATTTGCAATGTAATTTCCTACAAAAAAATGTGATTTTTAATGTAGTATTTGGCCAAAGTCATGGGATTTATGAGGATATTTCACAAGAAGAGTGACATTCTCCTCTCCAACTGAGAGGGAGAGAGAGAGAATAGGAGGGGGGTGGGTGGGTGTGGGGGTTGAATGGAGCTCAGTGAGTGAGAGTGACAGTTTAGTGATAAAGTGCTGCAGAAAAATAAAATCAAAACTAAAATTTGTAGCTCTGTACTGCAGTTTTTCCTTTATTATGGCCCGAGCACCTAGCGGTTTGCTCACACCCTCCATTCAAATATATGAGTATTTTTCTGTGTCCAGCTGCAGTTACTTATTGTCTCTCCACACCTGACAGTACACATTTCAATCAAACTTTGACCAGGTCATGTGGGTTAAAAGTCTTTACTTTTCTAAAAATAAACTTGATGAAAATCAGGAAATCAATTTGTTTTACACACAAACTCATCAACAGTTTTCTGTTTACTAATTGAAATTCAAGTGAATGGGCCCAAAACTTGCATAATTTTGATGCCACAGGTGTGAGCAAGACAGACATGTCTCACCCTGCAGAAAATTCTCATCCTCACACCGTTGAGATTTGATGCTTCGTCTTGACAGAAGAGGTTGTGATAACTTTATTGTACATGCTCCAGTCTGCACCAAACGTTACATGTTTGAAAAGAGTCTGTCCTGAACAAACTGGCTGAATAACACCCCCTAAAAAATTTTAGCGAAGCAGTCCCAGCAGCAGGCAAAACAGTGGACAAAGGAAGTGATGTTTATCTCCTTCTTGCACTGTCTGAAAACAGCCTGGGTCTGAAGACATCTACATGCCCGTGACAGAAGCCCTTCGACTGCGCCGCGGCCCGACGTGCGCGGAGGCACGAGGGCCCATTCAACGCTGCTTGCAGCTTTAATTTATTATTAACTTTTCGATAATTGTAAAGACCCAGCACCATGTGTGTCTTAGTCCTTTGCACTGAAAAACTGGTAGGTACTGTTAGAGACACAGAAAGCAGACATGAAACCCCAGCAAAAGCATTCAGGGTGAGCGACACTCCATCCACTGGCTGTCTTCCCTGGTGTCTCACAAGGTCTCTACTCTGGTCCTCTGGAAATTCTGTAATAAAAGAAAAAAGGTTTGAAAGTTTAAAACAGGTGTCTTCAATAAATTAAGTAAATTCAGTGAGAATCTGTTTACTTAAACTTTTACTACATATATCTCCATGCCACTGAGTGCTGGTACATTTTACCAGCCAGTGACAGGTGAACAATGTGAAGGAAGCCAGTGTGGTGGTGTGAGCGAGTAGACCTGAAAAACATTAAGGCAAAAATTCCCTGAAAAGGTTCCAACATATTGTCTACTCCAGTAGAGCCACATACGTAATGTTAAGTTGTGCACCACAAATCTTTAATAAGGAAACTGTAATATGACTGCTAAAACTGCTCAAGAAAGACACATATTTGATAGCTCTCTTGTAATTTATCTGTACTTCAGCACATTGGCTATTTAGAACATTTCTTTACTTTGTAGTCTGCATGCACAAACACATTGCTGGTACTGTACACATCTGTGAGCTTAATAAATGAAAAATGCATGTCAAAACACCCCTAATCCTTACATATGTGACTGAAGAGAGTTCAGTTAACTTACTTCTCCCATAAATATAGATATTTCACACAGACTTAGATGAACAAATAATCTAAACGATGTGCAAAACAGCTGATAATAAGAAAGGAGTAACATTAGCATACAACAGCTGTTTGTTAGCTACAACAGGTAGCTAGTTTACTTAAAAATCAATTAGCATTGCTAGCATTGGTAATCTTCTGAATTTAACAGTTAGCTACGCTGGTGGATGAGTAAACAATTTAAACAGTGTTTGGTTGGAGAGGTTAACTTGATAAAGTCATGCACACAACATGATCACAAACACATTAAGTAGGACTCACCGGTACTTAATGTTAATGTCTGCAGCGGCTTAGTGCATCTGTGTAACACATGCTGCATGTACCTCATGCAGAAATCCCCGGGTTGGTTCTGCCGCCTCTGCTTCCTTTTACATAGTTTCATCTCCAAAGTGTGCAAAAGAAGTTATGAATTATGTTCATTATTTAGGCTATTTGTGTATTTATTAAGTTGAGCTCTCCTTAAATTGACCGCTGCAGCCAACACACATGCAACTTTTACTTTGAAGGCGAGCTGTCTCTGTTTCCAGCTCTCAACTTACGGTTTCAATTTTCTTTCTACAAGTTGGATAATGGAACAAGCAGACAGTCTGCATTGCACATCTTAAAACAATGAAATTAGGAAATACCCCCCAAAATCGGATTTTTCATTATACATTGTGAACTGCAAATGAACTATACTTCACTATACTTCATATACTTCGGACGGTTTACTTGCATTAGCGTGAGTTGTAGTGAGCTGCTAGCGCTGGCTGATGACACACTCGGGCTAGGCTGTATGACATCAAACACTGAACATTCTTTTAGATCGACGCCATGCTGCCTTGAATGTTTGGTCAAATTTGATGTGCAACCTGACTTACAGCTAATTAGCTTCCCATGTGCATTGCACTTTGCCTTGTTGTTTTCTTTAATGAAGTGAAGCAACCCTTTTGAGCATTTACAGTGGACAATCTTTCACTGCTGTTGTGACATTAACCATGCATGATCATGGTTTAAGGCACTTCTGCATTGGCTTCACTTGACAGACCACGAGCTATCTGCTTGCTGACAGGATTTTAGGGTAATACCCCCTCCGGCCACAATGTAATTGCAATGGCAGAGTGGCACTGTCTGTATTTCTGCTCAATAAGTCCACCAGAAGTGAAGCAACTGCAGAGGAAACTGACTGACTGCAGTGAGCTATCTTTCTTGTAGCTTGGCACCGCATATATTTGAGTTGTGTGTGTGGCAATTTATGTTTGTCATGTCTTAATTCAAGGCTCCCTTGTCATGTTGCTTGTTTGGAAATGCTTTTAAGTTAAATAGTGTAATAGTGTAGTGTGTTACCAGTAAACTTGTACTGCTTCTAAAAGATCATTTATGATTTCTCATAAACAGACACTAACTCATTCTGCCAACATTTAAAATATTTCTGTATTAATTTTACCTCCATGTAAAGTGAATAAATGCAATGTTTCCCAGATAATGCTCATTTGCCTTAACAACACATTTCACACATTTTTATTATGGCTGATTTGTTAAATCTGAGTTTTACTGATTGAAATATGACGCCGAATTTAGCAGAGGACCTCTAATATATAAAAAGTATTTTTTTCAGGTAATTAACATTGTCAGTGTCTGATATCCAATACTAATGCACTGCCATTACTTTTGTTTTTTATAATGTGACAACAGTGTGTTTAAGATCTGGTTAGGTTTAGGCACTTAACCACTTGGTTAGGGTTAGGGAAAGATCATGTTTTTGGGTTAAAAAGATCACAAGATATTAAGAGCAAAATACTCTAGGGAGCAGCCTCCGAGACCTACAGGATGGACACAAAGCTTTGGCACCACACTAACAGCTGTTGTGTTCAATGTTGCTGTCGACATGAACGCAAAAGAGACACAGGGGGTTTTCTGTGAATGATAGCTACACATCCAGAGCATTTTGGAGTTGGTTTATCATTGAATATTGACGGAACAAATTAAATCAAATGTATCAATGTATCAATGTATTCACCTTCAATTTAGTCCATTATAGTTAGGTTATAGAGAAAAACTCTATAAATATAGTAATTTTCATTTGGAAGGTGGGGAGCTTGGGAAGCGATAAATGCATATTTGTGTAAATATAAGAACCCGTTTTCTTATGTGTGATCACTATATTCCTTTAAAATGGAGTGAGTGCCTTTTAGAAAAAGAGTATAAGCAACCCCTGCAGTATAAACAATTTTTAAAAAAATGAACCAAATTAAATTAGTAAACTTGACTTTTGGTTCTCCATATTTTAAATATTTGGAGCTCCTAAATGTAGAACAAGAGTCACAGCCCCTACTACCTTAAAGGTCCAGTGTGTAATATGTGTGGTATTTAGCGGCCTCTAACGGTGAGTTTCTAGACTGAAGCACTCTGCCGCTTTGGAGAGGTTCCAGAAGCTACAGTGGCCTTCAAAGACAAGAGGCTATTTGTTGAAGATGTCGTCGTCCACGAGCATGTCTAACAAGTCAAGCGATGAGGTGAATATGTATTTAGTTATTTAGTCTATAATATTATAGGTTATAGCTCACAAGTAAGATAGCAATTATGAGTGTTTTATTGTTTTGGTAATACAAGCTAACATTAGCAATGTCATGCTAAACAAAACTTACGTTATTTTATTCTGACATTAGGCATTATTGATAGCGAGATAGCGTTGGCAGGATAACGTTACATGTTCATTTTTGATGCCTTGATGATGCATCAGTGCAGGCATGGTGTCCCACCGTTTGCTGGAGTGCCAGGGGTACTATGGTGTACTTGTCGTAACTGTACAGACATGCCTACGGACCGGAAGAGGAAATGCTGTGGCCAGGACCCTGCAGATTGTGTGAGTTTGCACTTCTCCCAGTACTGTCTTGAACATGCTTTTTATGCATTCACAGGCGGTACTGGGAGGACATTATGGCATTAAGCCAAACCAGGAAGCCTGGGGATGACAACCGGGAGTACCGTTATGCTGCTTATAGACATTTCATCTATTGACAGCATCGACTTGTCATCCCCAGTTGCTGTGTTTGGAGGATCCGGGACAAGTTCCCATGGTCCAATGCCACATGGTGAATTACCCCTGACCTATTACACAGTCACCTCAGGATGAAGATAAAGGCAAAACCATGCATCGATGCTGCGGGACCTCTCTCATAGCTGGAGAAACAATAGCAACCTCAAAAAACAAGTGCTTTATGACACAATCACAAACCTTTGTAATACATTATGTTACATCCTAAGATGCTGGTATCCTTGGCTGGCCTGGATAAACATACCAAAATAAATAACAGAAAAATTCTACTTCTGACTGATACATGTAAAATTAAAACTCTGGTAGAAATTACATGTTTTTCAACATTGAAACGGGGAAAATGTTACTTGTGTTGGACTATAAGCTAACCTCCCTTGCCCCAGTGTGTACATGTGCTCCTAAATGACAAATTAGGAGCAAACAATGAAATCATGGAGCACTGTGAAAAATATTCACAGGATGTATTAACTTGGTGATGAGCAGACTTCTCAGTTTATCTTTCACACTAACTCATTACTCTCACTTACTGTCTTTAGCACAATATCTTAGTTATCAGTCAATGTGTTGTCTTACTGCCACAGAAAATGAATAAATCGTTGGGTTATTAGCACAACGTTTCCTCCCTGTTGTCTCTTGTCAGACCACCAGCTCAGTGAGAGGCACAAACTGAGGCTAAACTGTGCTAATGTTTAACGTTACGTGGCGGTGTTTCTTTTCAGGAAAACTAATGTACTGCTAATAAACATTGTACATCATCTAGGTTTTGAACCATTACCAGCTGGGCAAAATAAATATACATTACACTCTTACCTGTCCAGCAGTAAACAGGAAACTTCCGCGTTAGTCTGCAAATATTTATCTCATCAGGGATTTCCATCTGGGTTTATCCTCGTTTTATGCCGTTGCTTGTCCCGATTTCGTTTAGCTTCTTCGTGTTTTTATTTCTTTGACGACGACAATTCACGCTCCTGTGATTTTCTAAATAATTATGATCCTCCATTTATCAGATTTTGGTTTCAAAAACGTCTCACAATACAAAATGTTTAGTCCGTTCTTCTTCTTGGTTTTAATACCGGTGCATTTCCGGTAGTCGCCCACTGAATCTAAAACACGTAAGGCTCTCACTGGAGCCAGTGTTAGGTTTGTCCGTTCTGCGCTACTGTAGAAACATGACGATGCAACATGGCGGCCACCGTTGAGGGGGACCCGCTCCCATGTAGATATAAAGAGCTTATTTCTAAGGTAACAAAAACACAACAATTATTATTTTCAGCTGATTAGACACTAATTAAAATATACTTATAAATAATCTATTCAATTTTTACCAAGTCTGTTCTCTTAGATGTTACTAAATACTACACACTGGACCTTTAAATGGCTGATTTACATTTGTATAGCAGCATTATCATGTCCATGTGAAAGCCAACTTCACTGTGGTAGTGGGGGTTGTGGGGGGCTGTGGTAATAACCCCTCATTGTAGGGCAGTTGGTTATAGTAAAGATGTACAACTGAAGGTATTTATGAGAAGGTAGCATGACACATATTTGAGAAATATGTGAAACACTTAAGGATTCAAGTAATTAACTGTAGTAAGTAGAATCAGAAATACTTAATTGATCCTGAGGTGAAATCAGGTTATGTTTCAGTTGCTTACATTCTAGAAGAGAAAGCACAGAGAAATTATTATAGATAACTTGGACGTTAAGCTACTTCAAATAAAAATATCCTAACAACTCTGATGGAGCTCAGTATTTATCCCTAAGTCTGATTTATTACAAACAATTCCACTGTATAAAGCTGAAATTTGTGTGTCACAGCTGACCTGTGACAACAGGTTGTGCGTAACGGTCATGCATAATGACAGCTGTTTTGGCTGTTGGAGAACCTCACCGGTGCAACACAATCGGTGAAACAGCACTTTTTATTTCTGGTTTGTTTCATTGACAGCTGTACAGACTGGTGGACCAGGCATCATGTTGATATGAAGACAGCTTGTTCAGGACGTGTCTTCACCCATTTATGGCTCATTGTGGGTGTACCAATGAGACTTGTGTGTGTAGTTCCACAATGACTGAGATATATAAAACAACCATGCATACGCACAGCTTTATGAATCTGATGAAAAGAATGCATCTGAATATTTCTGGCTTTGTGTGTACACACAGTTGAAGTCATGAATAGACACAGAGTTTTATGCATCTGGCCCCTGGGTGTTAAATTTCTGTTTCATATATTCTAAATTGTGTTGATGGATGGTTGGTTTAAATATCATAACATTATGAAATTAACACTGTGTAATATAAGTATACTGTACAGGCCCAGCAAAAAATATAACAGTGCTGTGACTAATTCGCAAAAAGTTTCACAGCGTTTCTCTGTTCCCCCGTCGTATCTGCTTGCCAAGCATGGTCTCCATTTTGTATTGACTACCCTCCAGAGAGACAGGCAGACACTGCATTTGGACTACTCACATATGGCACCTGGTGGTTGTTGGTGCACACTGCAGCTACTCCTGGATGAATTATTTCACCCCCATTCACTGCTGCCATGGCAGTGCCGCTGTTATCTCGCCAGTTGAGAAAAGAAATATCTGTAACTGTGCTATATTCAGAGCTTAACAAAATATTCAGGGCTGATGACGGTAACATTAATCACGATAAACAGCAGAGCTATAGCCACATACTGACACTCCCGCGTGACACACTACATAGCCATGAGACCACACCCCCTACAGTCATTGCCCTCCGCTCCTCTGTTGCATTTGTTGTATATATTGGAATGGAGGGAACAGTGTAGAGCCTTTAACATTAAAGATTGTCAAACATTTGTGTACATAAATAAGGACCCAGTCCTTGCTTTGACATACCCAGTCCAGTCTCAGGGCCAAACAGACCTGGTCCCTTGAAGTCCAGGGTGACAGGAGCTGGAGGCAGGGTGGGCTGGCTGGGCAGGGTCACCTCCTCCTCGTGGTGTTCAGGCGGAGGAGTGTCTGGAGCTACAGTGCCCACTTCAATCTGTCATTTGGATTATATAGACATTTTTACCATACCATCCAGACATCCAGACACAAAAAAAATTTAAAAAGTAAATCAATTAGTTAAAAATCCTTAAAATGGCTTCTCCTCCTTCTCTCTCATTGAAAAATCCAGAATCTATAAATATGCAAATATTTTTTTATTTCAGATGTTTAATTACTAAACATGAGCTCTTCTGCTTCATTGAAAAGTCCAAATCCAAAGTCCAAAAGATTCAAGACTCCAACAACTCCAACTCCTCTGTAAGTTGCATACTGGATAATGATTGGGTTCAAACTAGTTGTGATTACAAATCCTGCTTGTAGGTACACATCTTAACTGAAATTTAAGGTGAGCACAAAAACTTTCCTCCTTCAGCAGCTGAATGTGAAAACAGACTCTACACATACATCATTCTGCACAGAAAACAGAACACCACAGTGAAGCAACAATAGGAAAAACATAACAAATGGTTAGTAGGCTCAGTCAGTTTGTAGATGTAGTTTCTTTTTCTACATAAAACTTTTTGATAACCTGGTTAAGTGCTGCTGTGGGAGGGGGTATTCATTTTTTCTGTGTTATGAACACATTCCAGGCCTTTAGGATGCGTGAAAAATCACGAAACTTTGTTGTTGGTCGGATTAGTAAATATTTCAATTAGTAGTGGGCTTGGGCGTGACTTTTCAGCTCTAAAGTGCCCCCTAATTGTTTTTAGCATTTATGAGGTGCTAGGGATGCTCAAAAAGTCATGAAACTTTGCACATGCATCAGAATTGGCGTAACTTTCATCTGATATAGGTCTTGGGCATGGATGTGGCAAAAGGGCAGGAAATTTCATAATCAAAGCCCCCACTTTTATATTTGACTAGATGTATGAAATTTAGTAGGCAGATGTAACATCTACAGATTTTTTTTTAAAAAGCCTCTTGGAGCCATATACTATCTCCAACAGGAAGTCAACCGTTTTTAATCAAATTTTAATTTTTTTTGGCAAAGTGAAGCCACTGACAGACATTGTACTTTAACGAGCTCCTCCTAGAGATTTAACATGATTGACCTCAAAGTTAGTAAGTGATATCTAAAGACCTTTGTGATGCTAACTTGTGAAGGTTTTTAATTTTCATGAAACGCCCTTGCTGTGGTGTGCCGATAAATTTTGCCCAAAACGCGTTTGGGGCATTAAACAGGAAGTTGTTTTAACTCCACTTTTCATTGTCCAAGCCGCCCCAAATTTCTCATGTTTGATAAGAGTCCAGGCCTGAACACATCTACATGTCAATATTGAGTTATAGTCATATTGCCACCTACTGACAACAGGAAGGTAGCCTTATGTGACAAACATCATCAGATTTACATAAAAATTTACATGGTGTGGTGTATAAGTGATACAAAGCAACATGATGTATGCTGATCCTGCTCTCCAGAGATGTTCCGCTAAATCCTGGACCAGTGACCCCTGAAACACTGCAGAACTTCAATGCTGATTTGTGCCCAAGTGTGTCTGGGACTCCTCTGGTGCCAGTGACAAATGAGAGGCAAATTTCTTAGCCAGGCTTCTCCCTTAACAGACTAAGCTTTTTTAACACAAGGCATTACGTCTCACTGAATAACTTTTCGCTACTGGGCTGTGAAAACCTTGATATGTCCATTCGGTGGACATTTTAACATCAGAAACATTACTACAAAGAGCAATCAACTAACTCATCTTGTGTCTGACTCAAATCTGGCCTTTCTCTGGCTGTCTGAAACATGGTTGAAACAAACAACTCCTGTGAGTGTGTTCACGGTGCCCGGATACCAATGTTTCAGAAGAAACAAACCTGATGGAAGAGGAGGAGGGGTGCTTTTTAATGTGAGTCAACATCAAATGTGAACGTGTGATTTACAATGCAGGTAACACGTTAGAATATGTTGAGATGAAAAAAAATGTTATCCCAACAAATGTCTTTTAACATCATAGGTGTCTATAGGCCTCCTTCTGCAGATGACACTTTCTATGATCAACTCACAGAAGCCTTGAAAGAGTGCAATCTCAACAAAGAATTATTACTTATGGGTGATTTTAATGTGAACTGGAAGGATAAAACTAAGAGGAAAAAACTAAAAATGATCACAGAGAAATTTCAATTAAAACAACTAGTAAAAGGCCCAACTGGGATTGCAAAATGCTCCAGTACACGAATTAATCTGATATTTACTAACAAACCAGAAAGAATAACTAAAAGTTATAATTCAATCACTGGCTTATCAGATCATAACCTAACCCTATGTGCGAGAAAATTGACTAAAAGAAGGCAACTACGACAATGATCCTCCAATGCATACCCAGAGATAAGCAAGAAGAATTTATCAATGAAATTGAACAGCTTGAACTGGGATGATGTACTGTCCTCTGATGATCAGGACTATGGCTGTGATACTTTTACTCACAGAATCAATTCTGTGAGGGAAAATTTCATGTAAGGATACAGATAAAATCTAAAAAACAATTTACTGTGGTTTAATGAGAATTTGTGAAAACTAATGAAATCTAAAGATGCTGCACTAAGGAAGGCAATTAAAACTAGAAGAGACACTGACATGCTGATTTATAAAGGTTTGAGGAACAAAGTTATCCAAGAGCTAAGAGAAGCTAAATCTCGTTTTTATATCAATATTTTGAATGAGGCAAAAAGCAACAGTAAATTGATCTGGAAAAACATCAATAATGTCACAAGGAGGAACCCAAAATTTTTAGGATATTTTAAACTCAAAGTACAGGGAAAGTTAACTGAAGATCATCTTACTGTTGCTTCTGTCTTTAATATTTTTTTTCTTGAGTCTGTATATGAGTTAGGGAAAAAAATTACGAAAAGGAAACTGGATATTGTTCCTGTAGCATCTATATGCTACAGGCCAGGTTTTTGAGCTGGTAGAGACTAATGAGTTACAAGTAAACAAAATCATCAACTCCTTAAAAAGTTCCAAAAGTAGAGATGCTTTTCAATTTGACACAATGTTTGTCAAATCACACAAAGATGTTTTAACTCCCCCTATTGCTCATTTAATTAACTTGTCTTTTAAACACAGCTCCTTTCCTGATGACTGGAAATGTGCCATTGTCACACCTATTTTTAAATCTGTAGACTGCCTGAAGCCAGTAACTACAGACCAATAAGTATACTGCCAGTACTCTCAAAGGTTGCTGAGAAAGTTGTCATTAAACAACTGACAACATTTCTTAATACAAGCAATTTTGTATGCAAGCAATTTTGTATGCAATTTTGCTTTAGAGCAAATCATTCCACCAAAACTGCTACCTTGCACTTAATAGAGCACATTAAATCAAGACTTGACAAAGGAGCAGTAGTTGGTGCTGTATTTTTAGATCTGTGTAAAGCATTTGACACAGTCAATCATGATGTTTAATATCGAAACTCTCTAAATTTAACTTCTCATCTAGAGCACTGGCATGGATGTCTTCATATTTATCTAATAGGATACAATGTGTTAAAGTTGGTGACACACTGTCCAGTAACATGAAGTGCACAATGGGTGTTCCACAAGGGTCAGTGTTAGGTCCCCTGTTATTTAACCTATATATTAATGATCTCCATCAACAGTGTCATGATGTAGAACTACAAATGTATGCAGATGACACCGTTGTGTCATGCAAAAACAGCTGAGTTAGCTGCTGCTAAGCTAACAATTGCATTGGAAAGGAGTCCTCATACAAACAAACTCCAAAAACTCCGGACAAAAAGCCAATGCATTTCCATCACTGTAGGGTACTGGAGAAATAACAATTTACCGAGCTTTGAGAATTTTAGGTTATTCTCAAATTTGTGCCTAGTTTATAAGATTTTAAATGGTTTGGCACCTCCTCCACTATGTGACTTTGTGTACACTCGCTCAGTAAGTTCTATTAGATCCTCCAGAATAATTTTGTATGGTGTGTTCTGTGTGTTTTTTGCTTTGTACTGTTTGTTGTTGTGCTGTTGTATGTTTTGATTGTGGGGGACTGCGGATGTAAATTAACTTTGAAATAACTCCAGTGCATTGCATATTTTATGTTAAAAACTGTACGATGTTCCAATAAATAAATACAATCAATAATTATTGGTCTCAACCCAACAGGTCAAAGCAGATGACCCCTTGCCGCCCACCAAGAGCTGGGTTCTGCTTGAGCTTTCTTCCTGTTAAAAGGGAGTTTTTCCTTGCTGCTGTCACCAAGTGCTTGCTCAAGGGGAAATTGTTGGGTCTCTGTAAATTAAACGTCTATGGTACAGTCCAGACCTGCTCTATGTGAAAGGTGTCCTGAGATGTCTTTTGTTGTGATTTGGAGTTATATAAATAAAACTGAACTGAATTGAAATTGGTGTTCTCTAGCGCCACATAGTGGACACAGGAAGTGATAGTTATTTCCTACATAAAATGTCCAATATTCATGAAAATGTGTATTGGTGTCATTTGCCCTCTGGCAAATGTATTTCTGCATTAATATTTCACTTATGGAGTATTGCCTATGTGCAACAGGAAGTAAGGCCTAAATGACACATCGTTCATCAAATGTGTAAACAGTTTCTAATAATTCATCTCCAGAACCACATACTGCACAAAGAAAACAATATTTTACCCATTCACAGTGTCTGACAATCCTGACAATTCAGAGCTGTGTCAACAGACCTCTAATAATGATACCACGGTGTCCTCTCCCTCCGACGTGTACAAGATGCAAGGGCCCGTTCATCGCTGCTTGCAGCTTTAATTATAATTGTGATTCTAGTACGGCATTGCATTTTTGAGGGGCTTAGGATGCTCAAAAACTCACAGAAATTGGCATACACATCAGAACTGGTGAAAACTGCAAAGTTCTGTAGTGGGCCATATTGGAACAAAGTTTCTTTGATGTGCATGAAATTTGGTGGGTTCATTGCACTCATCATTATCAACATAATACCATAGACTGTATAAAAATATGGACGGAGTTACCGTGACGTCACCTGTTGGTTTCTGAAGAGCACTTTTGAAGCTCAAAGCAAGCCGCTCTGGCCATCGCCATCTTGGCAGTGCGTGACACTGCCTAACTGTCAGCCAATCAAAAATGGGCAAAGAGGCAGGCCGAATGGTTGAAATGGTTGAAACAAGTCACCTAGCGGCTGGCGGACCTGTCACTCAAAGTAGCCATGTCCTTCATTATGCATAACTTTACAGCTTAATAAAATTTAAACAGGTGAGTTATAAAAAAAATTCACCCCCCGTACAGTTGTCATGAAAGGGGAAATTAGCTCTAGAGACCAAAACCGTTTTTTGTTTCAGGCTGTAAACATGTTTATTTCTGCTGTAAAGTTGGGCATTTTAACATGGGAGTCTATGGGGAATGACTCGCTTTTGGAGCCAGCTTCAAGTGGCCATTCAAGGAACTGCAGTTTTTGGCACTTCTGCATTGGCTTCATTTTCGGCTCGGGTGTGGCCATCAGGCTCCATAGCGCCCTCAAATGCATGGCCAGGTTGGGATTAAGTTGCTTGGAGGTTAATGAAATTTGGTGGGTTCATTGCTCTCATCATTCTGGTCATGAAACCTATTTTTTTTCAAATTTTTTCGCTGGACAATAAGTCAGCCATTTTGAATTTTGTGTGTCAATTTTCATTGTACGAACACATGTTTGAGGCCTTTAGGATGCCTTAAAACTCACAAAAGTTTGCACCTTTGTTTGAAGTAGCGAGTATTGCAGTTAGTATCGCAATTGGGTTTGGGCGTGGCTTGTTGGCTCTATAGTGCCCCCTAATTACTTTTAGCATTTTTGAGATGATGGGGTGGTTGAAAACTCATGAAACTTTGCACATGCATCAGAAGTGGAGTAACTTGATATCTGATATGGGTCTTAGATTTGGGTGTGGAAAATTTCAAATTCAAAGCCACCTTCAAATTTGACATAGATGTAAGAAATTTGGTAGGCAGATGTAAGACTTTAAAAAACTCCTCTAAACCTAAAGCCAACAGGAAGTCCACCATTGTGGATCTACTTTGCATTTTTTACGTAAAGTGAAGCCATTGATAGGCGTTGTACTTTAACAAACTTCTCCTAGAGATTTAACCCAAACGACTTCAAATTTGGTAGGTGACATCTAAAGATCTTTGCAATGTTAAATTGCAAAGCTTTTAATTTTCATGGAGTGCCCTTGGCATGGCGTGCCAACGAATTTTGCCCAAAACATGTTTAATTGCATTAAACAGGCAAATGTTGTAACTCCACTCTGCTTTGTCCAATCAGCCCCAGTTTTCTCATGTTTGATAAGAGTCCAGGCTTGAATACATTTACATGCTCATATTGAGTCACAGTCATAGTGCCACTTAATGGCAATAGGAAGTCAGCCTTATATAACAAATGTCATCCGATTGACATGAAATTTACATGGTGTGGTCCACACATGATGTACAGCAACATGTCGTATATTTAGTGGGTGTTCTCTAGCACCACATAGTGGACACAGGAAATGATAGTTATTTCCTACATGCAATGTCCAATATTCATGAAAATGTATATTTCTGTCATTTGCCTTCTGGTAAATGTATTACTGAATTAATATTTCACTTATGTAGTTTCCCCAACATTCATTCAGCAGCAGCGGTGCGCTGCTGCTGAATGAATGTAGGGGAAACACTGCTTTCCTCTGTCCTTCTCCTGCTGTTTGTTGTTGCTAGACAGGTATCTATTATTATTGTTGTTGTTGCTGTTGTTGTTCTGCTTCTTTTTGTCTCCACCCCCCACTCCTTTCTCTCTCTCTCAACCCAACTGGTCAAAGCAGATGGCCGCCCACCAAGAGCCAGGTTCTGCTTGAGGTTTCTTCCTGTTAAAGACAAGTTTTTCCTTACTGCTGTTGCCAAGTGCTTGCTCATGGGGGAATTGTTGGGTCTCTCTGTAAATTAAAGAGTATGGTCGAGACCTGCTGTATGTGAAAAGTGCCCTGAGATGACTTTTGTTGTGATTTGGCACCGTATAAATAAATAAATTGAAATTGAAATTGATTAAACTCACTGGTGACATCTTGCGCTACCTCCTGAATACAGTACACACCAAGTTTTGTTCAAATCCGATGAAAGGGGGACAAATGGCGGAACTTTGAGTGCGCAATTATTGTAATGCTGCAGGCTTTCTGATGATGAAACAAGTGTGTGATTTGTCTCACTACTTCATTAAACAGAATTTAACAAGCTTTGACTTTGCTCACCTTTGTGAAGTCTGAACCCTGTTTGTTTTTGAAAATCAAAATTAACCACCGCACACTGTAATGACTTTACTGTGACTTTATTAAGAGTGAACAATGCGTTTCGCCTGTAGCTTCTTCAGGTTCGCTCAGTACAACTGCTGAGTACTCACAGGTGTCATAAATACATTTGAGTCACATGACTAATTATCACAGTCTTCATTTTCTCAAAGTGAACATTTTACAAAGGGCACGAAAATGAAAATATACATATTACAAAAAACATAACATGATTAATGTTGCACAAAGTTACAAGAATTACACCATTTTATATAATTAAACTTCATTACATCCTGTAAACAACTGACTGAATAGGATGGGTAAAATTCCTTAAGCAGAATGGACTACAGGTCCTACAGCTGTCCCTCTACATCACTAAATGGGAAGGGTGAGTGCCAGGGGCTCATCTCATCTCTCCCTAAGAGTCCAAATAGCCTGTGGAGAGAAATACAAGTTAATATTTACATATCTCAGACGAAAAACTCAAATCCTGTGTTTCATAAAGTTAACATACTTATATCACCGAAAAGAGCTCAAATACTATGTGTCATATGGTTAACATTTTCATATCACAGAAAAGAACTCAAATCCTGTGTTTCATTAAGTCCATAAGGTTCAATAGTATTCAATCCAAAATACCTCTCTTCTTAAGAGCTGGTTAATCAAGTTACCACCTCTTGGATTGGGTCGCACTCTTTCAATGCTGATAAATTTGAGGGACGTAGCCAACCCATGGTTTTTCTCCTTGTAGTGTCTAGCAATGGCATAATCCATATTACAATTTCTAATGGCAGCCTTATGTTCAGCAACTCTTAGTTTGAGATGGCGCTTTGTTTGGCCTACATACATTAAGCCACATGGGCATTTCAAGATATATATGACGTGTAGAGAGACAGTTAATGAATTCTTTTATGTCATATTTCTTTCCTGTATGAGGGTGATTAAATGTCTTGGTATCAAATGTGTTTGAACAGTGTGCACTGTTCAATTGCGATGTGACGGGACAGAGTGCACAGTAAACTCGGCAGCCACACATTTCTCTGTTCTCTATTTCTCTGTTTTGTGTCTTTAGGTTTGGCTAACCCATTGTTGTTAACTTTGGAGCTACACCCCTTTACTTTTCCAGCATTTGGGGAAATAACAGACATGACTTTTTAGGATTTAATAACTGACACACTGTAGTCTGTATTGTACATTTACTGCCAGACTGACAACTTACTACTAACCTTTTCCTCTGCCCCGCTTGCATCCACCGTTATTTCTCTGCCCCTCGCTCTTTCCCACTCGCTACGCAAACATACTCCTTAACGGAGCCACGCTACCAATAGTTTCCCAGGCAATGACAGAGGTTGACTCATGTGCTGGCACAGCGCTGCACAGAGACTCCTAAATGCTATCGATTTTCGAATGAATGGATATTCATTCGGATATCAAATATTATATGGCGGGGGCTCTCGTTGTGTCAGGTCATTATGGAGAAACACAGATTCAGTAAACGTTCAGTAAACGTTGAGTACAGTTAGACCCAGCAGTCTCCATTAGGTTGAGCGAGTTCAAAGTTGTGAAAACAACGAGGGTGTTTTGAATACACCCCCATTTTCACAGGTAATTTGTTAGTCTGTTTCTCTTGCCGCAGGAAATAATGGATTACTCCTGGAAAGCTATTGATGTAGCACTTTTCTCCTTATGAAATAACATGGAGATTATTCGACCAATGAGAATTTAGTCAGATGAGAGCATATCGACCCAACTACTTGACCAGTCGACCAGCAGACTACAACCCTAGAAACCAGCAACCCAAGGCATTTACCTAAGGCGTTTGTGCATTCTACCAGTAGCCTGTACCTCCAAGCAAGTTCAGCTTAGTCTGGATCTCTTGGGGTTAGCTCAGGTTCACTGAGTGCAACACTGTCCATCCTGGATAACCAGTATCATGAAGCTAGTTATCAACTGGTTGTTGACTCTGTATCTTCTAGCTTCATGTATGTTCATGTGAAAGAGGCAGGTGTGTTAATATCAAAATATATTGCTCTTTTTTTACTTCACTTTATTGTAAACTCAAGACATTTGTTGTCTGGATCCTGATGACTGTCCCAGTGATCTGATTGGTCAGTGGTTGGGGTGTTGACAGGTTGTGATCCGATCCTCTGAAGTTAACCTGCTCTGGAGCATGTTAGCTGTTCAGCATAAGCTACCATGGTGATCTACCCAGGTTAAAGTGATCCAGCTTCCTGATACTGGAAAACCTGAGTTAAAAAACTGAGGCTTGGGGAAAAAAAACTGACTGAGTGATGCACATGCACGAGTGAATGTGCATGCAGGTAACGTCGGGTGGTTAACTCTGTTAGATGCGAGAGATTTAAAATATTAAGTCATCTTTCAATGTATCGATCTGGACTCAGAAGCTGTTTGCTGTTGAGCGATCTGAAGCATTCAGATTTTTGATTTTTGCCGGAGTTAATTTTGAGCAGTTTTTCCCGTCTCTTTGTTTGATGGAGGGCAGCACGCCCAAACAACAGGTGATCCAAACCGAGAAAATAGAATTAAATATTCGAGTCAACCAGCCAAACGATTCATATGGGACATAGAAAGCAGTCCAGAGAACTCACCTGCGCATCTCTCTCTGCCAAAGTCAAAAACTAATATTATGGAGGATGGGTATTGGGGTTAGCATCTTGCTTGAAAACCTTTTGGCATCAGTGAGCAGTTTCTGTCTGAGATTGTGGACCGAAGAAACAAACTTCTCCCCATATACTGGGAGTTTAAGCAGCAAAAGAAAAGCAGGGTAAGACTTGTTGCTGATAAACTATACATTGATGGCAAACTATACAAAGATATTAATATTACACTCTGGCTTTTTCCACCAACTGATACTTTTGGGCCTTAACGTGGATGAACGATGCATGAAGAGGATATCTAAACTATGATCTTATGTTGACTTGTGACTCTCGTGACTTTATTTATTTTTTGAAGATTCTGGCCCACCCACTATCACTTGCTTACCAGTTATTCTTTTAGCACTAGGCTCATGCTACTCTTAAATTTGTTTTGTGTTGTTGTGTTTATGTTTGTTTGTTTATTTGTACATGCATTTATAAACAAGCAATAGTAGAGTACAAGATTATTAATAAAGTTCTATGTGCAGGCATTATATATTCTTTTTTTAAGTTATGAATAATGAGACCCTTTGTATTGCCAGTTACAATTGTAATGGGCTTGCCAATACTATGAAAAGACTTGAGATATATACTTGGTTGAATAACAAAAAGGTTTGATATAACATGTCTACAAGAGACACATTCTACTCAAGAAGAGGAAGCAAGGTGGGTACGAGAATGGAGGAGGCACATCTTTTTTAATCATGGGTCAAGAAATCAGAGAGGTGTTGCAATTCTGTTAAGAGAGCATCTAAATTATTGTTTACATAAGATGGAACATGATATGGATGGTCAATTAATTAGTTTAGATGTTACAATAAAGAATTTACACTGTATAATATGATCCAGTGTTATCCAGTGTTCGATAGTTATCGTCGGGGACTTTAACACAGTCCTTGACCCAACTAAAGATAAAACAGGAGATGGAAGAGATTGTCAAGGTCAAAAACGCAATGCTATTGCATCTATGATGTCAGCTGTGGACTTAGTTGATATATGGAGGTTAAAGAATCCAGATATAATCAGATACACTTGGCGAAGAATCTCCATGGCCAGTAGAATAGACTTTTTCCTTCTTTCTCCCTAATCACAAAAGTTAGTCAAGTAGTGATAGCTGAAAGATTCCGTTATGATCACCATCTTATTATATCAAAATTTGATCTCTCTGAAATTAACAGGGGAAGAGGTTATTGGAAATTTAACCAATCATTACTGGAAGATAAGACTTTTGTTTCAATAACAAGACAATTTATTCTGGAATTTTTCTCTATAAATAATGGCTCTGCAAATCCACTCAGTGCATGGGATGCTTTTAAGTGTGCATTTCGAGGTCATGCTTTAAAGTATTCTTCTTGGAAACATAAACAAATGTACACTGTAAAAGCCAATAGTATACCTTACTAGAAATAACATGGCAAGTTTACTAGATGTTAAAGAAAATGTTGAGTTTACTATCGGTGGTTAATTGTTGTGAAAATAGAGGTGGCACTAGTTCACAGAAATACTATTATTCAAATGAACTTACTCAGAGAGTCTAAATTGTTACTTGAAATAATGAACAGTAGGTGGACCCCCATGGAGGTAAATCGCCATTTAAGAAGACACTGAAGAAGTGCATATGGCTGTTTTCCACTCTCCCACACAGCCCATGTTGATGAAGAAGAGGTGTGAGGAAGACAATCTTAGTGTCAAGGTAAAAAAAAAAATATTTGCAGAATGTTTAACTTTGCGTAATGTCTTTTAGTTATTGTCAATTTCCAGACTGCCTCCGTCAAAATCAGGGTCCCCACAGATTCTTAAAACATCTTAAAATATATGTCTTGTCTTATTGTAACGCATCTAATAATGGGACAAGACCACAACAAATAAAAACAACAAAGTCCAGCCCTCTGCAGAGCAACCACAGTTGACATTAACACCTGAATACAAGTTGAACTTTGTGAAGCTTCCCTGTTTGACAAAACGCAGTATTTTTTTTATTTCAGCTGTCATGCGATCAGATATTTCTTCTTACTTGTAAGATTAATTTAACTGGAAAGTCCTCCTTATTCTAAACAAAATGAGGTACAGCACTCCATGGTTTTATAGAAATGTGATTGATTAAACGGATGTTCTAATCATAAATGCTTGTGATCTATAGCGCTACACACTGGAAAATCACTATTTAGGGCTCGACACCAACAGCGTCCCATCATCCCGGGACGGTAGAAAATGTTTTCGGGACGAACAGAGATCTTCCCTGGGACACCTTCGGGATTTAAGGGATTTTATATTTAAAATTTTTATTATCTATTTTAAACTATCACTTAACAAATGACAAACTGAACCACGTGCTGACTACAGTGGAGAGCGTCTTCTCATGCTGTTACTACAGTTACTATCACATATCAGCGCAAGACCTGGAATGTTCCAGCGGTACCTGTACATCTGTCCCCTCAGTCACAAACTGCTTGCTGGCAGGACCTTGCAAATATGTTGCGCTGGTTAAACAAAACACAGCTTCCCCGGCTGTGTGTGAGTGTATCAGCTAAAACATACATTTGGACAATTTCAGTATATTATTGTGGTCTTTTAAACACTTACCAAGTCGGGCAGGTCAAGTCATAAAAAATTACATTCTGATTAATAGCGCATGAGTGGTGAAATAATATATCATTAATGAGGTAAATATTAATTACATTCTCTAAAATGTGAACATAGCAGAACAGAGCTGACAAACTGATTCAAAGGTATGGCACTTCATAATTAGTGTGCTAGCTTCAGCAAGTCACAGTTACACAATCTTCATTTACTTCTCTATTATTCTTCCACGAAATGTTCGCTATGTCATCATTTGAAAACAGTTTAAGATATCATAGAAAGAGAAAGTAAAAGTTGAATGTTTTTCTTAAAGGCTTGTGTCATGCATTTCCTTTTCTATTACAAATACCATTAAAGACCTCACCCGTAAATGTTTCTGTCCCCCCACTGTCTGTCTGTCCCTCGCTCTCTCTCTGTCCAGCCCCCCACCTCTCAATCTCTCCATCTCTCTCTCCCTCCCTCTTAGTAATCTGATGTAACAGAACTGTGTACAGTGGAACTCCATGGCCCTCCAGTCCTTCTCTGTGATGACCCTGAAGAATTTTTTTGAAATGCTTCTTAAGTAATGTTACCAGTTAGTTAGAAACAGGTCCTGACTGTTATGAATGTTTTGGGGGATGGTTGTTGCATTGTTCAGGGACAGGTGTGAATGGTCCTGGTGTGGGGAGGTAAATGTTCTGGGGGGATGGAAGTACTTCTTTAGGTATGATAAGTAGAGAGCATAATAGGCTAGTCAAACAGTATTGTGTGAATTTAGTGAAATATGTAAATGAATTAGGATTAATTTGCACTGATAATATTTAGCCTGGAAAATACTTGGCTCTCAATCCTGAACACTTGATCCCCCACCTTATCTATTCCTTCAGGTTATCTCATACAATGTAATACTTATATGTATCATCAATACATATATTTATTATTATTTGTTTTTACTTTTTCCATTTCTGAATGCAACCAGCAAAGACAGGTCTTCTATGCAGTGTGCAGGATGTCACTGTTGCCATCCGAAATGGAGAGAGTGATTTTGAAATGGAATCAGACAACACTGATGTGAGTGACGAAGAGGCAGATGAAGATGCCAGTGAAGTGGACGAAAAAACCCAACAACCCACTGACTTTCCAGCCAGTGATTATCATCGAGCCCCAATCAAACAAACACACCAAGCCCCGTGACAAGGTATCGCTCGCTGAAAAATCGCACATTTTCCAGTGAAGATGAAGAGAGGACGCTGCAGACACTGCAATAAAGGATAAACCAACAAGCTATGCAGCAAGTGTGATGTTCATCTTTCCTTTTCAGAAGAAAAGAAGTGTCTTTGGGACCATCACTGCAAATAAACATGGCTGAACACTGGGATGGAGATGAAATTCAGTTTTGTAAATACAATTTTATTCTGTTTTTTACAAATTAATAAATGACTATTCATAAAAAAAATATGACTATTATGTGATTATTATTCATGTTATATACTGTTATGGGGCTAAATAAGAAGACAACCCTGCAAATTAACCCTTAGTTGTTCTGTATATTTGTTCAGAGAATGTGAGTAAGAATACAGAAATTCTGCTCCCACCTAGGCCCAACGTTGTAATATTACAACATTTCCGTAAAAACGTACTAAAATGTAAATAATTCAAAAACCCTTTAATTTCTGCATCAGAGGCCTCCTACAACAACATCTGAAAGGTGAAAGTGCTCATTTTTTCCATAATTTGGGCTTTACAGGGTTAAGGATAACATCTGTGGATGTGGCAGTTGTTCCATCTTCATTCAAAAGTTGCACAATATTTTTTCTGGGTATATTTCTATTTTGAAGTTGCAAAAAATGTTTGGTGCATTTTTCACCGTATTCCATCCATGTAGCTTTGCTTCTATATATACTCCCTTTAATCTTATTCTGATATAGCCTCTTTAATTCTTTTGCTTCAGATCCAATAATTGTAGATCATCATCAACAGAACTAGATCTATTCTCATCCAAATGAGTTCAAATATTTTGTAACTCCTCCAGCAGTGTTTTTTCTGTATTATACACTGTAAATTCTAACATGTTGAGTTTACTTGAAAAAAGTTTGGAAACCAATTGCCTCACTTTTACCCAGCAAACTTCAAAGCCAAATTAAAGTTAAATTAATAAACAACTAAAACTTAGTTGAACATATTGTTTTCGAGTAAGTTTACTCTTAGATTTCATGTAAAATTATTGAATGATTGTAAGTAAGTTTAGTCTTGGACCTTAAGTTATCTTACTAAAGACTTGTATGTGGTATAACACCATTACTTCCACTCAATTAACTTAGTTATAGATAGCTTTAAATCCTATTTAACTCAATATGTTTGAGTTAAAATTGGATGAAGTGAGGCGATCGGTTTCCAAACTTTTTTCAAGTAAACTCAACATGTTAGATTATGTTGCCACAATTAGCTTTAACTTTCAGTGGAAAAGCAATCAAAAAGTGAAACAACCTTGAACTTTAACAAGTTTACTAACAATTCTTTGAAAATCATCCTCTCATATACAAAAATAACTCTCATGTAATGGTTCAGATGGCTTATATTGGCCATAAAGCCCTCCACAAGCCCCCTTTCTTGGAAAGCTAACATTCCAACATGCTGCCAAAATGAGATTTAAGTTTCAGCAGGTAAAAAGGTAAAGTTCAACAAGACAATGAACCGTTCTCTCATGTACAAAAATCCTCTCCATACGATAATAAACAGTAGTTTTTAGGGTTTACCTTGGCCATAAAGCTCTTCAACATTCAGAGTTCAGGGCATAGAGTGAGCCAAATAAGAGACATACAGCTTTTGGCAGATCTCGCAGATTATCGACCATGATCTGTCCCTCCAGAATGATCGCTCTTTCACATTCAAAGTGTTGTGAGTTCAGAGTTGGGCCTGGTTCTTGTTGAGGGATGACTGGGAGCACTGCAACTGCAACTTGGCTTAAGTCAGCATCTGCATCTTCAGCCTAAGAAAAGGGGGGAAATCTGTTATATATCCTTAATGCACCTGGTCACCACTCTTAGTACACTACTATAATGTTTAAATATTTATTTGACTGGTCAAGGATGTGCTTTACGTACCGGATTGATAAGCAGTTTTGGTAGAGTAGTAGTACCGTTAAAATCTCAACAATACCCATCCCTGTCATTTAGGAATGAGATCGCATAAAGGTATGAATCGAGATCTTAATACGATTAATGGTGCAGCCCTACTACAACATACAACACAACTCCTTTCATAATGACACAACAACTTCCTCCTTTATGTCCTGACTTCAAAACTAAGCAATACAAATAATTGTTTGTGAATTGTACTAATATGAATGATACTAATGCATTACCGCTGGTAACATTACTAAAGAAGCATTTCAAAAAAAATTCTTCAGGGTCATCACAGAGAAGGACTGGAAGGCCATGGAGTTCCACTGTACACAGTTCTGTTACATCAGATTACTAAGAGGGAGGGAGAGAGAGATGGAGAGATTGAGAGGTGGGGGGCTGGACAGAGAGAGAGCGACGGACAGACAGACAGTGGGGCGACAGAAACATTTATGGGTGAGGTCTTTAATGGTATTTGTAATAGAAAAGGAAATGCATGACACAAGCCTTTAAGAAAAACATTCAACTTTTACTTCCTCTTTCTATGATATCTTAAACTGTTTTAAAATGATGACACAGAGAACATTTCGTGGAAGAATAATAGAGAAGTAAATGAAGATTGTGTAACTGTGACTTGCTGAAGCTAGCACACTAATTATGAAGTGCCATACCTTTGAATCAGTTTGTCAGCTCTGTTCTGCTATGTTCACATTTTAGAGAATGTAATTAATATTTACCTCATTAATGATATATTATTTCACCACTCATCCGCTACTAATCAGAATGTAATATTTTATGACTTGACCCGCCCGACTTGGTAAGTGTTTAAAAGACCACAATAATATACTGAAATTGTCCAAATGTATGTTTTAGCTGATACACTCACACACAGCTGGGCAGCGCTGTGTTTTGTTTAACCAGCGCAACATATTTGCAAGGTCCTGCCAGCAAGCAGTTTGTGACTGAGGGGACAGATGTACAGGTACCGCTGGAACATTCCAGGTCTTGTGCTGATGTGTGATAGTAACTATAGTAACAGCATGAGAAGACGCGCTCCACTGTAGTCAGCACGTGGTTCAGTTTGTCATTTGCTAAGTGATAGTTTAAAATAGATAAATGAAAATTAGATATAAAATCCCTTTAATCCCAAAGGTGTCCCGGGGAAGATCTCTGTTCATCCTGAAAACATTTTCTACGGTCCCGGGATGATGGGACGCTGTTGGTGTCGAGCCCTAAATAGTGATTTTCCAGTGTGTAGCGCTATAGATCACAAGCATTTATGATTAGAACATCCGTTTAATCAATCACATTTCTATAAAACCATGGAGTGCTGTACCTCATTTTGTTTAGAATAAGGAGGACTTTCCAGTTAAATTAATCTTAAAAGTAAGAAGAAATATCTGATCGCATGACAGCTGAAATAAAAAAATACTGCGTTTTGTCAAACAGGGAAGATTCACAAAGTTCAACTTGTATTCAGGTGTTAATGTCAACTGTGGTTGCTCTGCAGAGGGCTGGACTTTGTTGTTTTTATTTGTTGTGGTCTTGTCCCATTGTTAGATGCGTTACAATAAGACAAGTCATATATTTTAAGATGTTTTAAGAATCTGTGGGGACCCTGATTTTGACGGAGGCGGTCTGGAAATTGACAGAGGTGGTCGCCTTGAAATTCTCTAATTAGGAAAAACTCTTGGAGCTCTGAAGAAACACGCTCAGCCTGCTAAATGAAAATGGCAGTGATCGAGGCCTGAGTAACGTTGATAACTTAACTCATTGTTTTATATCAAGATTTGCTGACTTAGGCTGGACGCTAACGTTAGCTAGCTAACATGAATGCAGCAATATATGATGAATTGAACAATAACTAAAAGACATTACGCAAAAGTTAAACATTCTGCAAATAATTTTTTTTTACCTTGACACTAGGATTGTCTTCCTTGCACCTCTTCTTCATCAACATGGGCTGTGTGGGAGAGTGGAAAACAGCCATATGCATTTCTTCAGTGTCTTCATAAATGGCGATTTACCTCCATGGGGGGAGGGGTGTTAACTCCACCTACTGTTCATTATTTCAAGTAACAACTTGGACTCTCTGAGTAAGTTCATTTGAATAATAGTATTTCTGTGAACTAGTGCCACCTCTATTTTCACAACAATTAACCACCAATAGTAAACTCAACATTTTGTTTAAAATCTAGTAAACTTGCCATGTTATTTCTAGTAAGGTATACTATTTGCTTTTACAGTGTGTTGTGCATCCTCCAAAACATTTATTTCAGCTCAAAATGGTTGTTTGGTGGTCCAGATCCACTTCATTAATTCTGGAGTACAAAATTTTGGAGAAGAACAGTCCAGGTGAAGCGCTCGTTCTTGCCATAGGGAAGGAGCTGACGAGTCAAACTTGGAGGCTCTATTACACTCCTATAAAGCAGCAAATACCCACTATATGACTAAGAACCACAACTATCACTTTAACTACACAGAATGTGCCATATGTTATTAATAAAGGAAAAATAGAAAAAGAGAGCTAATCCATATTACCTCAGACTCCATTTTGAGAGCAGGCCAGAGGTCCATGAGCTCGTTCACTGGTGGTCTTCACTATGGTCTGTCACCGCAGGGCAAATGTGGTCTGCATCATCTTTTTAATGAGGGGTAGGTTCTTCTCAGTCTTCTTGACTTCTTCAACAATTTTCTGCCTCAACTGCTCAAGACTTGAGGGATCCTCTCTTTGGGGAAAGTTGGGTAGAGAGCTGACTTCTGCTCACCTGGGTCTTTTAATGTTGGAGTGTAAAGATTCACTGTCAGGATTGCTTCTACTTCTTTTTCCAGCATTTACAGTGACCTCCTGACATCCAGTCCGTCTCATCTTGTTCCTGTAATTGCCCATCTTAAACTTGATACTGTTCTTCCATTCATTGCAGCCAGTCTCAGATCCTGCTTCCCTCAAGCAGGGATGTTTGGCCACAAGAGCCTCAGCTGCCACTGCTATCTCTTTACTACTTGGGTAAGCCTTGAAGCTATATATTGTGGATGCAAGCTTTTCTATAATGTTGTGCTTTAGGTCTCTTGTCAACTTAAGGTGTTTGTTGTTGTTCTCAAATTCAGTATTTCCTTCTCTAAGTTTCAGCTCAACATCAAATGAAAATGTGGGAACTGGAAAAGGACTTCGAGGCCATCTGCTTAGACGTTGTGGAGATGACACACTTGAAAGTGTTTCAGTAGATGCAAGAGAGCTGGAATCTTGTGCAAGTGAGATATTTTCAACAGCTTTTTGTGGCAACTCCTCAATGTCAGCAAGGGAAGTAAGTTTTCCATCAAAGTCTGGATCTTCATATTGCAAACTGAAGTCAAGGTCTAGTTCCAACTTGTTCCAACTGCATCCCCACAACCCATGATCCTTCATGTTATTGAGACAAACTGGGTTAGAAAGAGACATTCAGGTCATTAAAAGGTTATTCTTAAAATATAGAGATTATGAACTGCTTGATTACATTCAGTAATAAATAAAGATACAATAATTGATTAATAAAGAACTACTCACCATTGGCTGGTCTCAGTTCTGTTTCACACTTGTATGAACCGCTTGGGAGTCAACAGCAGGAAGCCATCTATCTTGTATGCTGAGAGTGGGACTGTATCATTGAGACCAGACTGCAGGTGGATGGACAGATTGCCTGTGTGGCTGACAGCTCATAGGACTGAAGACGTTCTACATACCAGGAGTTATAATCACAACACAGAAAAGAAACATTGTGATTCACAAGGTAGATCTGTTCTATTTTGCAAAATTTAGACAGTCCACCACTGACTCCGACAGACAGAAACATACCACAGACATAGTCTGTGCCATCAATGGTCACCTTCGATGTCTGGTAGATTGTGTCAGTAGTTGTTTGTGTTCTAATATGTACTTACGTTACTTCTGTTAGGCCTGAAACCAGAACAGAGTCAACCCAGGATGCTTCTGTTCTTGGCTTGAAAAATGATGGAGCAGCAAGATGATATGCCATCATATGTTGGTCTCTGATTGCCACTGTCTTAAAAATATTTTTGAAGTTTTGAGCATCATGCACCACTCTTTTGAAAAAGTGGTGTTTCAGCCTCAAATCGCATGGTCCAAAGGTGCAGCAGGGGCCCAAAATACTTGACTAGGGTGGGATAATGCTCCACATAGTGATGTTTAGGATGAAGCCTAATCTCAGGGAAAACCTCTACCAGTACCTGCCTATGATCACTGATTTTGCACTCAAAATAGTCTAAGGTTTCATCACTAAATGATGGGCACAATGCTAACTCCACCACCTCTTTCAATTCCATCAAAACTGCCCATGCACCATCACCCTCTGGTACTACACTGCCTACAAGCAATGGAAGCAATCAGAGCAGAGTGGCATTTTCATGCCCATTGCCCCCTATTGATCCTCTAGCTTGGCTGAGGTCTATCTACTTTATCAGTGTGCTGATACAGGAATGATGCAATCTTTTGGCTCAAATACCATAAAGTACTTCAGCCGGATCATCTCCTTAATGCAAAGAGAAAGCTCCAGAGGAACGATACCTTCCAGGAGATCATGTAGTATATCTTGAGGAAAGCCTGTGATTGGATGGAAGTAATTAAGTAATTAATTAACTCACACAAGACACAGCCACCTTTAAGACCAAAGTGGCTGCTCAAAGTGTCACTTTCTTGAATATTTTCTACATGACTGGCTTTGGTTCTCTGAGAAAACTGTTTCTCGAAACTGTTCTCCTGTGGCCATACAGAATCTGCAAACATAGTCTGCTTTAAACGACACTACAAAGCCACTTAATCCATGGGCAGCCAGATTGTCAGCAGAAACACAAAAGATGGTGCCCTTGATATTCTGACCAACTCTTTCAATGAAGACACCATCCTGTTCAGGAGTATGAACATCAATGGAGCAAGTACAGCTGCATATCCATACTTATGGAGGTCTGTCACTTTTGCTAGTATTGCTAGCTGTATAGCTTTTAATACTGATCGGTATTTTGGTGGCACCTGAATCATGGCACCTGAAGGATGGGAACATACATGATGGGATGTCCAGGTTGCTCCAACTGATACTCTGCCGGTATTAATTCTGCGCTTGGGTGAAGACAACTCTGCACCTTTAGAGGTAGCAGCAAATAGAACACTGGAGTCCATGACAGCACTAACTACTTCATCCAGTGTAGGTTCTGCAATATTGTGCCCATTTCTCTGCAATATGTCACTAACTGCCTCCTTGATCAATGGCTGAGATAAGGTGAAGATCTGATTCAAGTGGTCCACTATTTCTTGTGTAGCTGTGTTTGAGACATGGAGGATAGCCTGCATCTTTAGGAATAGGGAAGATACATTCATTTTGAGTTGATTTTTTAGATTGTCAGTGTCATACTGATCATCATCCCCCCACTTCTATGTTCTGGCTGGGACATTCTTCATGCAAATCACTCGTGACCTCAGAAATACTGGCTTGGAGATTCTGGGAGTCCTCACTGACAATGTCACTTCGAAAGTATGATGCAAGACTTGCTTGGTGTGCTCTACTTTTATGGGAATTGAATGATGAGTACACATTTGTGTGACAGTTACAATCCTTATATGGGCATGCCAGTGTTTCATGCTTTCTGAGATGACAGAGGAGAACAGAATCAGAAAAAGGTTGCTGAAATGTGCGTAAAGGGCATTTAAACACAGGCCCCTGACTCTGCTCTGCACTACTGCTAAGTTGTGCCGTATGATATCTTGACAAATAAGTTCTCAGTGCATTAAGCATCTGAAATGTACACATGCAATCATTATAGAGGCATGGGCTAACACTGGAAGAGTGGCTGTGCTGCAGTCTGTAGTGTTAAAATAATTGTATTCTGGCAGTGAAAGAAGCTGAAAATAACTCACACAACCAAATCAAACTGGAGCCAGCAACCTGAAAGGCAAGAAAAAAACTGTAAGAAAGTTTAAGCCTGCGTGAAAAACATTCAAATCAGAATATCTTACACTTGCAACTGAGTACAAGTTCATTACTATCAGGTTACAAAAACATGACCATGGAATATAGCTTACACTTTCAGAATGGCAATATGTGAATGTGTTAAATAGGGTGTCTATAGATGGAGAAGTGTATATGTAATACTTTTTAACATCTTTTTAAGAAAAATCTTGAATGAAATTTTTGACTTATTTTTGGACAAATCATCTTTCTTTATTGCAGGCAAGTGTAAAGGTAAGTACCCATCCAAGAACTGTTATTGTATGGATTCATCCATACTGTTAAAAGATTTGTTTAGATCAAACTGCAAGTAAATCAGGCACCACAATAACTTTTCCACCCCCCCCCCCCCCCCCCCCGGTAAGTAACTGCCTTTTGCCTTTGTAGAGCAGATGTGTGTGCAGCAACAAGACAGAGCCTAGCATGATCAATATAAACCCATGTTTTCTCAGAATACATCCTTATGTTACTGTTTTTTACTGTTTATCTGTTGAACTTATTAATGGTTAAAGCCCTCGGACTCCACTGTTTAGAAAGGCTGCAAGTGTTTAACAGTGAACTGGTTAAGAGCCCTATGGCATCATTCATCCTCTCCTCTGTCTCCGTCAAAGACGTTGTATTTAAGTTCATGTTTGGCTTTTTTGATAAATTGCTCGTACTGTCTCCCTGACTGATGGATTTCGTTGCACTTAGGGCAGAGAACAGTTGTAGTAAAGTCGAGTAAAGTTAAACCTAAGGTCTGTTTCATTTTGTCTGCTGGTTTTGTGTGTGTGTGTGTGTTTGTGTGAGACAGTGCTGCGCTGCTATTGAAAGCATATACGGAAAACACTGAAGCACATGAAATACACAACCATGTAAATCTTAGTTATTTACCAGCCACTTGGCTGGTGACTCCAATTTATTTTTCCACTAAACCCAAAATTTACCTGCATTTGGCACTTGGCGGGTGTAAAATTTTGACCCTGTGTATTCACTTGGCGTTTTATTTTTCTTTCATGTACAATACTTGCCCAAAATTGCCCCCCAATAAACATCTAGATATTTGTCTCGGTCACATCCCTAAATATAACGTTAATTTCTATTCGGTTTAACCAGCTCATTTCACTTACCTAACAATTAATCATGGCGTGTTTCCCCAGCTCCGAACTCCTCACTAAGCTTCCAACTATGACTGTTTTCCATGAAGTTACAAATACAACACTTTGTTATAATCTGTCTATCCCAACAAGTTGAAATTAACATGGTGTTCATTCAATACACACATAGCCATCCGCATCTTGTGGCTGATTATGGGCAAAACGACTTACCTTAGTGAGGTGAGGTTGTGTTGGCTTGCTAACTGTTAGCTGGTATCTTCTATTTTGTTTTAAATTTCAGTACATGGGCTGTAACTTCAGCTTGGCAGTGCAAGACTGCCACCCACTGGTTAACAAGGCACACTACTTAAATGGTCTGCTGCAGTCAGTCAGACTTTCATCCTCTAATGTTAAGTTATTCTCATTTTGATTTTGAATAGATCATTAGCGCAAACATGTTTCAATGATGAAATGTGGGTGATAAGGTCACACTACAAAATAGTGGAGTGAGATGTCTGTCCTCCCTCCTTTTCTCTGCTGTCAACATACCATATGTCAACTCAGACCAGGAGGGCCGCCGAGCTTGCAATACGCTGGCGGAAACTCTGAAAAGTGACTGTCCTACTTTGGTAACAACCACATCTCTAGCTATGAATATTGTAAATTAACATTATACAGTAACATTGCACAAATAATTCAAGCATTTCTGTTAATCTCCTGAGTCAACTGCTGGATAATGTTAGCTAGCAATTATCTGGCTAACATCAAAGTTAGCTCAACATTATTAATCTCAAAGTATCAACAAATGTTTTTTAAAAAAAGAAATGTGAAGAAATGTGAATATTAACACTTACAGTGAGACCAATGATGCTGATTACTGCGGAAAATTAAGAGTGCAGATCCACCTCACTGCTGGCATTTCTGGTGCTTTCCTTTCCTTTTCCTGCCAAATCCCGCGTTCCCATACCCTTGTCACATTTCTTCTTCTTCTTTTTGGTTTTTAACAGTGGTTAGAAACCAGCGTATGAGGTGCATTACCGGCACCCTCTGCTCCGGAGTGTGGATCAGACATTAAGAATCATACCCCTTTATCCTGTCTGTCTAATAAACTCAAAGAAAACTCTACTGCTCGGCCCACTTGGCAGGTTCATTAAAGTTTTAATGCTGAGCTCCCGATCTCCAGTCCTCCTGAGTTCTTCCTTCATTGTCTTTCTTGATGATACTTAGTACAATCTATGATTATATGCATAATAATCTCCTCAGCCTGACAGTGCTCACATAAACCGGTTGGATGCTTTCCTATTATCCTTCACCACACGCAATAACGTTACTGATATTACTGACGTCAGACACACGCTAATGTTGAAACGATAGAAATGAGTACAGTGAAATTATACTTTTAAATGGTGCTTATTTAATACACAAAATAGTTCAAGTCAATCAAAAATTATCAGTTTAATTAACTCAAAAAGGAAGAAAATGTCACAAGAACTCAAAATATTTACGTTAGTAGAATTTTTTTTAAATTAAGTTTACACTACTTAATCTATTTAATTATTTTGAACATTCGGGTTTACAGCGTACAAAGATCTACCGAGTTATCTTTGATGGAGTAAACCAGTAGTGAAGCCCGTTAGAGGGTTATGCACATACTCATAGAACTGGAGTTACATCCAGGTAACTACTATTTTTTATATTGTTGTGTAGGTTACATATTCAATCAATCATACAATCATTATGTCTGCAACTGCAGTTGTTTTTGTTATATTATCCAGAGTCAATATCCCCTTGCCACATGTTATTATGATCAAAACATTTTGTCTCTGACCCATAGACAGAAGCTGGAGAAACTGCAGAGAAACAGGGTGAGGGAGTGGAATGAGAGAGATCACCAGCTTCCAGAGAAAAGGTGGTGTAGCTGAGGGGAATCTAGAGCAGGCAAACAAACAAACACCCCCACCTCCACCTCTCCACCAGCCCCTGTGTTGTCTCCCTGCCCACTCCCCCAGCCCCCAGGACGATGTCTCTCTGATGTCCACTCCCTCGCTGCCAGCAACATGAGGAGAGGCCTTGGGGCTCCTCCCTTGCACTCCATTGCCCCGTCACTGACACCCACTGCTGACCCAGCCACATACCCCATTCCCCAGGCTGGATTATACATCACAACCAACCAGATAAAATGTGAGCTGGAGAGACTTCACTGGGGCAAGGCTGCAGGACCAGACGGCATCAGCCCGTGTGTGTTGAAGGCTTGTGCGGACCAGTTATGTGGAGTGCTCCAGCACCTGTTCAACATGAGTCTGCACCTCAGGAGAGTTCCTGTATTATGGAAAACATATCTGGTGCCAGTGCCTAAGAAGGGGTGCCTTACGGTTCTCAGTGACTACAGGCCAATTGCATTAGTGTCCCACATAATGAAGGTCATGGACAGACTGGTCCTAACACACCTCAAACCACTTGTGAGCCCTTCATTAGACCCCTTGCAGTTTGCGTGTCAGCCACATGTGAGTGTTGATGACGTAATTATATTCCTGCTGCAGAGGGCCTATTCCCACCTCAACAGACTCAACAGCTCGGTGAGGATAACATTCTTTAACTTCTCAAATGCCTTTAATACAATCCAGCCCAGGCTGCTGAAGGAAAACTGGAGGTTATGCAGGTGGATGCCCCCATGATCTCATGGACTACCTAACAGGCAGACTGTAGTCTGAGGCTACAGGGCTGTGTGTCTGCATGCCTGGTGTGCAATATTGGGGCTCCCCAGGGGACTGTGCTGTGTCCCTTCCTGTTCACCCTCTACACATCAGATTTCAGGTACATCTGTGAATCATGTCATCTGCCGAAATTCGCGGATGACACTGCCATTGTGGGATGTGTGGAGGATGGACAGAAGGGGGAGTATAGGGGCCTGGTGGACCACTTTGTGAAGTGGTGTGGGGAAAACCACCTGCAGCTGAACATGGCCAAGACCAAGGAGATCATGGTGGACTTTAGAAAGAAGAAAGCTCTACTTGCTCCAGTCTGCATCAGTGGGAGGAATGTGGAGATCGTTAATACTGACAAATACCTGACTGTTTTTTTGTGAGCATATACATAACATACTGTATGTACTCTTCTCCATCTTTATGTCATCTTTTCCTCCCCTGCTCCCCAGGCACTAATATTTCCTCATCCTCCCTCATCCTCTTCCTTACCTCCACCCTTTTCCTCCTCTAATCCCTGTCAGTCCTTTGCCCTCTCTTTCCTCTGCCCTTTCTCAGTAAAGTTAACAGTCCTAGTAATCTTATCCTTCAGCTGCAAAATGAGAGCTGGAAAAATAAAAGGTTTAACTCATGGACATAGTTATTTTTGAGTTTTTAACCGTGAGAGTTTTGAGTTGAGTTGACCGACTCGTAATATGAGCTTTATCTCTTAATCCCCTTACCTCTTGGTCCAAGTCATCATAATCATAACTGTCTCCATAAATGTTGATGTCCAGGTTCTCCCAGTCTGTCTCACTGTTCAGATCGTAGTTCTCCATGTCAAAAGCTTCATCATCTGGTTCACCTAGAGGGGCTGCCATGCCAAGGCCTGGACCCACGAAGATCAGGACCAAGGCCAGAGCCACCATCAGAGACTGCAGAGACATCCTCAGCTCAAACATGGAGACCACCTGCAAGCATCAAGATTGGGTTGTACTGTTGTACCCCCTTCATTGTCTCTCAAACAAGACATTTACATTATACAATTAAAAATGTGTATATAGTGGGTATTTAATTGGCAGATTCCAGTTTTTCCAGACTCAACATGTTTAAATTTTACTACTCTTACTGGGAAACCACATCAAAAGTGGCCGTCTGTCCACAGGACCAGCTGTCTGTCAGCAGAAGCTACTGAACTGAGAGGACAGCAGCCAGCTGAACTGTCTTCACCAGTCAGACTGACAGGCTGACAGCTCCACAGGAAGTGAGCAACATTGGGCCTCATGCAAGAACCACTTGTACAAACAGATTTGTTCATAAGATGAACATACAAGTAATTTATTTATTTGTGGCATTCATCAGTTTTCTCTTACTTAGAATCTTGTAGGTACGAATAAAATTTACTAGCGCTCCAGACCTGTTGGATACATGTCATGAACAGATCATCTCTTTTTTTCTTCACATGGGAGAAACACTAGTTTAAATATGATAGAAAAATGAAATATATAACTAAAACAAAGGTAATACAACATTAATATTCTATTTACCATATCATCATCATGGATGCCAATTTACTGAAAGGTTTTTTGATTCAGCTATAGGAAACTTCTCTCACTCTGACAGCTGCCTCTGTGCCTCTCTGCTGGTATCTGTCATCTTCTGTTGCAGCTGACAGTATAACGTCACCTGTAGACTATAATATTCTCTCCTCTAATATCTTTGTGACTGTCACATCCCTTGGCTGCCTTCCATCATGGACAGCTTTGCTTTAGAAAGATGTTTTTTAGCATCTGACTTCACGTCCAAGCATTCCATTTTTATTCTGTCACAGTGCAGAGCTACTCTGATGACATGTTAGCTGGATTCATATTTTCTAATTGTTTCAAATCCCCTACTACTGACACTTCTAAAGATTGGGTCCCATATTACTGAAACTCCTAAAGATTGGGTCCCCTACTATTGACACTCCTAAAGTTCGGGTCCCCTACTACTGACACTCCTTTGTGAATGAAACTTGCCCACAAACAGAGTGGAACATGGAGCCTTATATGGTACTTTTAGGGGTGTGGATTATGCTAATGATCATATCTCATGAACATACACCTACTCATGAACAAGTGGCATTCATCAGGCTAAAACTAGCGATTTACTACAAGTTCAGGCAGTTAAGAGAGTTTGTTGAATCCCACTTGGAACACTCACACTACACTACAAGCTACTCACTACACGCATGTTTGTATGTGTTTATTCACTGGGAATCTGCCTATATAATCTATGTGTTTATTTTGTTAATTGGATGTACGAATGTTTATCCATGATGGACATTGGAGACATGATGATGACTGCATGCAGCCGGTGTGCATAGTGAGCAAGAGGTTTGCAGCATAAATGTTGTTGTTACTGTATGTTACTGAAAAACGACCACAAGTGAATCTTTCGTTTACTTGCTTCATGTTTAGAGGTTGAAATCCCATTCCAATCCCTTTATTCATTTCAGTTCAAAGATTTGTAGTCACTGACTATGTAGTTTGTTCACTTTTTTCCAAAGTTAAGCAGTCACAACACAGTTCAATTGCACTTCAGTATTTACAACAGTAAGTGAACACATCACAAGTTGTTAACATGACGAATGTACAGCACTTCTGACTGTCTTCAGTTCAGTAGTATATTCAGTCTGTTGCTAGTCGAGGCAGTCACATTCAGTTCAGTACAAAGCACTACACAGACAGATAATAGCTCAATAGCATATTATTTAGTAGTGTAGTTCATTTTTGAGGAACATACTGAATAGGTACAGAGCCTACACAAATAGCTGCTGTAGGTAAGCTGTGACCCCTTAATGCAGAAGTGTAAATACATGTTAAAATGTACCAGAGAACTATATCCTGAAGGTCTGAGATCCATTACTTCTTCATTCTGGATGAACTGTTGCATTTGGAAGTCCTCAACTCATTTTTTTTTAGACTCAACAATATTATATTTTTTTCAATTATCTAGGTTATTTGTCATGTCTGTTTACCTTCTGAGATGATTTAAGAGTTTGCATAGCAGTCCTGCTACTTCCTGATAGTGAGCCAAAAGAGCATTGTTCACTGTTTGGTCAGAATGCCAGAGGAATGTTTGCTTTGTAAGCTGACATGAGTGTGTGAGTATTGGCCTGCTGGGACAGCTCTACAAACATTAGTGCCAGGGTGAAAAGAGAGCTCTGGCTATACTGTTGTAATTTATATCCTGTTCATAAATGGACATTTGATTACACACTGGCCATTCTCATGCTATTGATTGGAGCACAAAGGTCCATAACAGCTGTAGCATATCTGAATGGTCATCATCAAACCGACTGACATGCTATAGTCACCTAAAGACTAGAACTGCAGATAAAGAACCTACAGTTTACATGGAAGTTACACTACAGACCTACAGTGTGTAATGCAGAGTACTACTCTGTCATTGAAAAACAGTGAAAATAGAGCAGTTCTTAATCCTGCACTGCACTATAAGCTGTCTGCACACAGGAAGAATTAAGAATTCCAGCAGTGATTAAACTAGTCACTGCAACACAGACAAATATCCGAAATAAAGTAGAATATATCTCTCTTTAACCTGAAACCTATCTCTTTTTTTTATCCAGAAACACTCTCAACTATCAGCAAATTGTCATCACACTCGGTGTTTCTGAAGTGACAAAAAACATTATTTTCACCTGCCTGAATAACACGAGGAAACAAAAAGGCTAGCAATCATGGAAGAAAACTTACTGCTTTGTTTCCTCTGTATGTTTCTGAAGATTTTGCAACCTTCAGTTCTTCTACTCCTGTGGCTACTCTTTGCTGCTTCATCCCCTGGGGTCTCTCAGACTGGTCCCAGAGTCCCTGCAGGCCCCTGTTGTTCACTTAGCCTCAGTGTGGCTTGTGGACAATGTGTCATTATGAGGGAAGAGGAGGGGGGATGACGCTGCAGAAAGAGAGGGGGGTTGTGCAGGTCATTTCAATGTGTATTCAGCTGTCACCAGTTTTTAAGACTGAAGTTGAGGAGAGCATGCCACCATGAATAGCACATCACTCAAAAACAGTTTTAATACAGTACCTTCATAACTTATGGAATTGTTTTAAAGCCAGTCAGTGAAGGCAGCAGGAAAATCTCTATAATTTATTCACATAAACGGAGGATTTATTTCATCAGGTCTTTCTGTTTGGAAGATACTGGGGCTGTTCATACTGTATTCTAACTTAAATGTTTCCAAATGTATTTGGTGGTGCCAGGTGAAGAGTTTTCTTGTCTTCCTCTTTTACACTACGCTTTTCAAGGTAGTCAAAGAAGCTTTACATAAGTTAAAAGGATCATAAAAAACCCACACTAAAAGCACGAGGTAGCACACAACATTAATCACACATTAAAAGCAGTTCTTAAAAGGTGAGTTCTTATTATTCTTTTTGGAACATAGACATATCAGATGTGTGTTTCAGAGGGAGTGGGCAGCTATGGAGAAAGCTCTGTCACCCCAGGCCCAAGGCTTGGTTCTGAATGGCGGAAACAGGAGGTCAGCATCAAAGTGGGGGTGGTGGAGCAAGTCGGTGAGGTGGGCAGGGGTCGGGTTATGGAGGTCTTTGTAAGTGGGAAGGACTTTGAATTGAATCCGTTGTGGAACAAGGAGCCAGTGGATGTGGTCACACGAGTGGGAGCAGGTGAACAGGTGAGCAGCAGACTTTTGGATGTACTGGAGTTTATTTAGAATCTTGGATGGTGTGCCATAAAGAGTGCTTTTACAGTAGTCAATTCTGGATATTATGAAAGCATGGATCAAAATTTCTGCAGTAGAGAAGGAGAATGATGGGTGGTGACAAGCTATGTTTTTCAGGTGGAAAAAGGCAGTTCTGGTGATTAGATTGACGTGGTGTTAAAAAGAGAGGGTGCTGTCAAAAAATTACTCCAAGGTTGCAGATGTGTGGGTAGGAAGTGTGGTGGAAATCTGAAAATAAAAAGCTGACAATGACTAAGTTGTCTTTTAATGGTAAATGGACTGTACTTGTATAGCGCCTTTCTAGTCTTCCGACCACTCAAAGCACTTTTACACCACGAATCACATTCACCCATTCACATGCTGAATGGGTACAGGGGCTACCATGCAAGGTCCTAACCTGCCCATCAGAGGAAGCTAACCATTCACACACATTCATACACTGATGGCACAGCCATCAGGAGCAATTTGGGGTTAAGTGTCTTGCCCAAGGACACATCGGCATCTGGACTGGAGGAGCCGGGAATCGATCGCCGATCTTCCGATTAGTGGACGACCCGCTCTACCTCCTGAGCCACAGCCGCCCAAGGTTAATGAAAAACCTTGCAAATGATCAGCATACAGTCACAGAGTGCAATTGCAGACTGATGTTGGTTAAAAAAGCGTATATGCATTTTATAGACAAGGAGTGAGGAAGGCAGTGTATGGTACAGTACACACAGAGAAGCAGAACAACAACAGCAACAACAACAGCAACAACAGCAATAACAATAGATACATGACTAGCAACAACAAACAGCAGCAACAGCAGGAATAGCAGGAGGACATCTCCATGTCAGCGTGGTCCATGGGGTTTCCTGTGGATGAGAAAGCACAGAGAACTCCGGGGTAGAAGTCAAGTTAGTAACATGCATTAATGGTAAATGAATACATACAGATGGAGGAGAGGAGAGAAGAGCTCAGTGCATCAATGGAGGTCCCCCGGCAGTCTAGGCCTATAGCAGCATAACTAAGGGCTGGTCCAAGGCGAGCTTGGTCGGCCCAAACTATAAGCTTTATCAAAAAGGAAAGCTTTAAGCCTACTCTTAAACATAGAGAGGGTGTCTGCCCCCTGGACCGAATCTGGAAGATGGTTCCCCAAGAGAGGAGCCTGATAGCTGAAGGCTCTGCTTCCCATTCTACTTTTGGAGACTGTAGGAACCACCAGTAAGCCTGCATTCTAGGAGCACAGTGTTCTAGTGGGGTAATAGGGTACTATGAGCTCTTTAAGATATGATGGTGTCTGACCATTAAGGGCTTTGTAGGTGAGGAGAGGGATTTAAAATTCAATTCTGGATTTTACAGGAAGCCAATGCAGCGAAGTTAAGATGGGAGAAATATATCTTTTCCTAGTTTTTCTCAGTCCACGTGCAGCTGCATTCTGGACCAGCTGGAGAGTCTTTAGAGACTTATTAGGGCAGCCTGATAATGATGAATTGCAATAATCCAGCCTGGAAGTAACAAATGCGTGGACTATTTTTTCTGCATCTTTTTGAGAAAGGATGTGCCTGATTTTTGCAATATTACGTAAGTGAAAAAAGTATTTGAAATTTGTTTTATGTGGGAGTTGGAGGACATATCCTGATCAAAAATAACTCCCAGATTCCTAACAGTGGTGCTGGAGGCCGGGGTAATGTCATCTAGAGTAGCTATATCATTAGATAATGTGTTTCTAACGTGTTTAGGGCCAAGCACAATAACTTCAGTTTTGTCTCAGTTTAGTAGCAGGTTGCAGGTCATCCAGGTCTTTATGTCCTTAAGGCATGCTTGGAGTTTAGTTAACTGATTGGTTTCATCTGGCTTCATTAATAGATATATTTGGGTATCATTTGCATAGCAATGAAAATGAGTGTTTCTGAATAATATTACCTAAAGGAAGCATATACAAGGTGAATAGTATTGGTCCAAAAACAGAACCTTGTGGAACTTCGTGTCTAACTTTTGCCTTCATGGAGGATTCATCATTAACATGTACAAACTGAAATCGGTCCGATAAATAGGACTTAAACCAGCTTAACACGCATTCATTTAATGCCAATTAAATGTTCCAGTCTCTGTAATAGGATGTGATGATCAGTTGTGTCAAATGCGGCACTAAGGTCTAACAAGACAAGCACAGATACAAGTCCTTTGTCCGAAGCAGTCAGGAGGTCATTTGTGACCTTCACCAGTGCTGTCTCTGTGCTATGATGTGCTCTAAATCCTGACTGAAAATCTTCAAATAAACTATTGTTATGTAGTAAGTCACACAACTGATCAACGACTGCTAAGACTGCTTAGAGAGAAATGGAAGAATAGATATGGGTCTATAGTTGGGTAAGACGCCTGAATCGAGAGTAGGCTTCTTAAGAGAAGGTTTAATTACAGCTACTTTAAAGGACTGTGGTACATAGCCTGTTACTAAAGACAGACTGATCATATCTAGTAAAGAAGTGCTAACTAAGGGTAAGACTTCCGTAAGCAGCCTAGTTGGGATGGGGTCTAAGAGACAGGTTGATGGTTTAGATGAAGAAATTGTTTAAATTAATTCAGGAAGATCAAAAGAAAAATAGTCTAAATATATATCACGTTTAACAGCAGTTGACAGCAGGAGGTAATGAATTTTATCTCTAATAGTCAGAATTTTATCATTAAAGAAGCTCATGAAGTCATTACTTCTGAGAGCTATAGGAATACATGGATCAATAGAGTTATGACTCTTTGTCAGCTTGGCCAAAGTGCTGAAAAGAAACCTAGGGCTGTTTTTATTCTCCTCTATTAATGATGACTAATAGGTGGCTCTGGCATTACAGAGGGCCTGCCTATATGTTTTAAGACTATCTTGTCAGACTAAGTGAGATTCCTCTAGTTTGGTGGAACGCAAAATCCTTTAAAATTCCTGATGTTTGCTTTAATTTGTGGGTTTGGGAGTTATACCATGAAGCTAACCTCTTATGTTTTATTATTTTCCTTTTTAAAGGAGCAATGGAGTTGAGTGTTATTCGCAATGAACCTGCGGCACAATTAACAAGATTATCAATTTGGGAGGGACTAAAATTAGCGTAAGAGTCCTCTGTTGTATTGAGACATGCCACTGAATCCAATACTGATGGAATTGCTTCCTTAAATTAAGGTACAGCACTCTCAGATAGACACCTAGTGAAGACATTTTTGTCTAATGGCATGTAATCCAGTAATAGGAATTCAAAAGTTATCAAGTAATGGTCTGATAAAATAGGATTTTGTGGAAAAACTATTAAATGTTCAACTTTGATGCCGTAAGTCAGAACAAGATCAAGGGTGTGATTAAGACAGTGAGTGGGTTTATTTACACTCTGAGAGAAGCCAATTGAGTCTAACAATGAGATAAACGCAGTGCTGAGACCATCATTATCGACATCCACATGAATATTGAAATCACCTAATATAATTACTAAATCTGTACCAAGGACTAAGTTTGATAAAAACTCTGAGTGCGGGCCAGGAGGACAGTACACAATAACAAATAGAATTGGCCTTAGAGTTTTCCAGGTTGGGTGAGAGAGACTAAGAACAAGGTTTTCGAATGAGTTATAATTAAGTTTATGTCTAAGGTTGATAATTAGGCTTGAGTTGAAAATGGCTGCAACTCCACCTCCTCGGCCAGTGTCTTGAGGAATGTGAGTATTAATATGACTAGGCGGAGAGGATTCATTTAGGCTGACATGTTCTTCATGATGCAGCCAGGTTTCAGTCTCATAATCTGAGACTAGATCATTTACTAATACAGTTTTGGATGATAGTGATCTAATGTTTAAGAGTCCACATTTAATTCTCCTATTTTGTTGTACTATTGCAGAGGTAATGTATCATATGTACCAATACCAATCTAATAAATCTAATTAAAACATTGCAATGAAAATGTTCATTGAAGTTCATTGTAATTAATCCATTAAGTAAAATGCTGGACCTCCTTCACCTATTTCTATATCCTCTTCCCTCATGCATGCTCCTGATAGCAGAAGGAGCAATCCAACAACAATTGAGATTTTCATGTGTAATTTAAGTGTAAGTGATTACTGAAAATCAAAGTGTAATGTGTTATATTGCTAACTGGTTCTCTTGTACAAACAGCAGGGTTTCCCATACATTCATTAATTTGTGGTGGCCCACCATAATATCAACATTGACTGCCACATATTGATTTTCTATTTTTTTTTTTAATTTTTTTTTACTAAACTTAAAATGGGTGAAATCTGATTTCACTGTAGAGCTGTGTGCAGCGCATTGATTTGTTCAGCCCCTTGCCCCATTGTTGCTCTCCTCTGTCTCTCCCTCTCACAAACACATTGACAATGAACCCTGTCCATGCGCACTCTGGATCAAAACATGATCATGCCCAGGAGGAAGGATTGTTGTGTTATCAATACTTAGTCGGATGACTGACACTACAGTTATAAACTAAAGTGTCTGCTCTCTGAGTCCGCAGCAGCAGAGTTGCAGCACAGAATAGCGGCGTGACCACACACTCTGGACCACATACTGAGTTATTCCTTAAAGTAGCTAAAACTAACTTGCAATACACACTGGCAGAAACCCTGCAACTTAGGTAAGTCTATGTTCTTAACATAACAGTGTTAAAATACATACCCTAACCCCAACAACTACTAAAAGGCCAAACTAGGATTGCAAAATGCTCCAGTATACAAATTGATCTGATATTTACTAACAAACCAGAAAGAATAAATAAAAGTTATAATTTAATCACTGGCTTATCAGATCATAACCTAACCCTATGTGAGAGAAAACTGACTATAAACGTAGATTTAAGACCACGGCAACTAAGACAATGATCTTTCAATGCATACCCGGAGCTAAGCAAGAAGAATTTATCAATTAAATTAACAGCTTGAACTGGGGTGATGTACTGTCCCCTGATGATCTGGTCTATGGCTGTGATACTTTTGCTCACAGAATCAACTCCGTGAGGGAGAGATTTAATGTGAGGATACAGATAAATCTAAAAATAAAAACAATTTACTGTGGTTTAATGAAAATTTGTGGAAACTAATGAAATCTAGAGATGCTGCACTAAGGAAGGCAATTAAAACTAGAGACACTGACATGCTGATCTATAAAGGTTTAAGGAACAAAGTTATCCAAGAGCTAAATCTCATTTTTATAATATTTTGAATGAGGCAAAAGGCAACAGTAAATTGATCTGGAAAAACATTGATAATCTCACAAGGAGGGACCCAAAATTTTTAGGAGATTTTAAACTCAAAGTACAGGGAAAGTTAATTGAAGATAATCTTACTGTTGTTCCTATCTTTAATAATTTTTTTCTTGAGTCTGTATATGAATTAGGAAAAAAAATTATGAAAAGGAAACTTGATATTGTTCCTATAGATGCTACAGGCCAGGTTTTGGAGCTGGAAGAGACTAATGAGTTACAAGTAAACAAAATCATCAACTCCTTAAAAAGCTCCAAAAGTAGAGATGCTTTCCAATTTGACACCATGTTTGTCAAATCACACAAAGATATTTTAACTCCCCCTATTGCTCATTTAATTAATTTGTCTTTTAAACACTGCTCCTTTCCTGATGACTGGAGATGTGCCATTGTCACACCCATTTTTAAATGTGGAGACCGCCTGAGGCCAGTAACTACAGACCTGCCAGTACTCTCAAAGGTTGCTGAGAAAGTTGTCATTAAACAGCTGACAACATTTCTTAATACAAGCAATTTTGGTCTACATTGTATGCAATTTGGCTTTGGAGCAAATCATTCCACCGAAACTGCTACCTTGCACTTAATAGAGCAAATTAAATCAAGACTTGACAAAGGAGCAGTAGTTGGTGCTGTATTTTTAGATCTGCGTAAAGCATTTGACACAGTCAATCATGATGTTTAATATTGAAACTTAATATTGAAACTAAAGTTGGTGACACACTGTCCAGTAACATGAAGTGCACAATGGGTGTTCCACAAGGGTCAGTGTTAGGTCCCCTGTTATTTAACCTATATATTAATGATCTCCCTCAACAGTGTCATGATGTAGAACTACAGATGTATGCAGATGACACCGTTGTGTACACACATGCAAAAACAGCTGAGAGTTAGCAGAGTTAGCTGCTGCTAAGCTAACAATTGCATTGGAAAGGATCACACATTGGCTTGATCAATATTGTCTGAGTCTAAATGTAAACAAGATAAAAGGTATGTTTTTCTCTAAAAAAGATGATACAATCTCCTAATGCTGATATTTTCATCAAAGGTGAAAATACTGACATAGTTAGCCTACTGATTTTAAATATCTTGGTCTGACACTTGATCCAAATTTGAACTTTAAGAAACATGTTTAAAAAATGGTTAAAACCATAAAGTACAACTTAGCAAATTTTAGACATATTGGAAACTGTCTCTCTTTGGACACAGCCAGGATATTTATGCATGCTATGATTCTTTCCCATATGTCTTATCGCATCACATGTTGGGGGCAGGTTGGTGAAACAGCCATAAAACCTCTTGAGTCCTTATACGAACAAACTATAAAAACATCACTTAAGGTTACTGGAGAAATACAGTTTACCTCCTCCACTATGTGATTTTGTGTACACTCGCTCAGTAAGTTCTATTAGATCCTCCAGAATATCGTCTCTACAAGATTGTACCATACCATTTCGTCGCACTGCATTTGGGCAGTCAGCTCTCTCTGTGAAAGCCACAATTCAGTGGAATATCCTACCTGATGATATGAAGAACTGTAGTTCAATCATTACATTCAAGTCCAAGAGTGTGTGTATGTGTGTGTTTGTGTGTGTGTGTGTGTGTGTGTGTGTGTGTGTGTGTGTGTGTGTGTGTGTGTGTGTGTTTGTGTGTGTGTGTACCTTGAGTGTGTGAAGCTCCTCAGTTATAGTTACAAACCATTCTGGCTATTACAGCTGTTCATTAAATAAATGAATAAATTTGATGTACACATCTGTATATATTTAAAAAGAGGGCATATGAGACAGAGAAAAAAGACTTTGTTGTCATTGACCTAGGTTTGCACTGGCATGGCGTTTAGCAGAACTTTGTCTGAGGGCATTACATAGAAAAACTTGGCTCAAGAACATGTTGCGTCAGATGTTTCTATAATTTCACACAGCCTACTGCTACTGTTCTTTCTCTACCATGTCTTCTACTGATAAATAAATGCAGCAAACAAGGAATGGGAAGGTGTAAAGTGAAAGAGAGACAGAGACAGTAATGAACAGATGTGGAATAGCTGGTTGCTAATATTATAATAAAAGTCTACCTCCATTACAGATGAAATAGCCCTACCCCAGAAGACAATCACAGAGGCTAAACTGCAACCAAAAATAGTGCTTATTTATGAATTCTCTGCTTTGTCCTCTGTATTGTTTGTGGGGATTAGCAAGTTTTGGCAATCTACAAACTCACACAAATTGGTTTTGAAGGCTGACTCATATTTTGTTGACTAAATATCTTTACATTTCAGAGTTTTTAGAGAAGAAGAAGTAACATATAGTGAAAGGATTTAGTATTTTTTCAACAATGTGGGTTTAGACCATCAGGTAAGGAGATACAATTTACAGAAAATGTAACTGAACAGTGGAATTGCATAACAAATTGCAACAAATGACAAAAACATTATGAAAAATCTCTATCAAATCACCAATTGCAAACAAAGCCCTGCAGCCATCCCAGACAGTGCCAGTCAACTCCCTGGGAACCTTAACCACTTCAGTTGGGGGGGGGGGGGGGGGGGTTAAGAATCTCTAGTACCTACAACCCAGCTCTGCGTTTAATATAATATATATTTATATAGCACCTTGGAAGTTACAAGGGTGCTTTACAGTAAAAACAAGAAGTCAAAAATAAATAAAATCAAAAACATAACAGCGGAAATAAAATAATCAAGTTACACAACCACAAGTCAAAAGCCATAAAATAAACAGTGAAACTCTTTCATGAATTACTGGACATGAACATTGACCCCTGCATATGTCACTGGATCCATAACTTCCTGTAGAATAGACAACAGCAGGTAAGGGTGATCAACACCTCATCCTGCCCCCAACCCTCAGTACTGGAGCCCCTCAGGGTTGCATGCTCTCTCCTTGGCTCTTTTCACTATACACAAATCAACTCACATCCCACCACAGCTCCATAAACATCTACAAGTACGCAGATGACACAACCATTGTACGTCTCATCTCCAATAACAATGAAACACTCGACCATAAACAGGTTAATCAAGCAGTTATCTGGTGCACAGACAATAATAAACAGCTCAGTCCATCCAAAACTCGCAAATTTATTGTTGACTTCAGGAGCAAAAAACACTTCAAAAACCCCATTATCATCAAATCCAACACTGCCTCATTCAAATTTCTTATCACCCATTTCCTAGCACCCATATCTGCAATACACTCAAATCAGCTTTACTGTCCATGTCTGTTTACACATAGAAGGAATTTATCTAGTTTCTAGTGGCTTTCAATGTACATGCACACAGTTCCAAGATCAGTGTTCAGGAAGATACACAGGGACATACAGCCAAAACAAGGGCAAGAAAACTGAACAAGGATAAGTAAACATAAACATATAACTATGATATGTCTGTGTATATACGATATATCCTCATATTATCTGTAACCATTCTGATGGCCAAACTCAAAAAAGACTCCAGCAAATTGTTAAAAGTCATTTTAAATAACTGGCTCTCTACTCCCATCAATAAAATCCCAATATACACTATACCAAAAACACAGAGCAGAAAGAGCTCATAAAATCATCTTGGACCCCACTCATCTGGCTCACCTTCCGTTCCAGCAGTTACCCTCCAAGAGGCACTATAAATCACTACCAAACATTAATGCCAGACATATTCAACAGTTACATAATAATCTACATTATGTGAGTTGGCTGACTGAATCAGTCACTCAACATATTTTAAAGTTACTAAATAATCCATATAGCAGTGACCCTCATACTGCTAGTATACTATGTGTGATGCCAAGAAATGCCAACAACACACAAAAGAAAAAATTTGCAGAAAGTGGCTGTTAGGAACATTTAGTTAAAGGAGCATTAACTCGACAGTAGTGTTTATGCTTGGATGTAGTATACAGTATTGTGACAAGCAGTGTGGAATGAGAGGCAGGAAGCAGCTCAAAAGTAAAATACAGCTGGAGTCAAGAAAAGTAAGCAAACTAATGGTTAATGCATCCCACTGCTTTTTTGATATCTCCAACAACTCTGTCTTTTGCAAGTCTTAATAAGCTTGACATGATTAATCATATTTTAGTAAATCAGCAAGTGCTGACAACATGTAAGAAAATGGAGTCCTGGAGTCTTTATGAGGTGGTTTGTAAAAGGAATGCTCAGTGCTAGACACATATGAACACATTAACGGATATTACCCTAGGTACAAAAAGTATGTCTATGACTCGTGCTACATATCTAACAGCTTTACCATTAAAGCTAATTTCAAAAAGGTTTTACTCTTCTTTCTTAAATCACAGTGACACAGATATGAAAAACACAGACATCTCAAATCTTGCCAATGACTCATGGTAGTAATCCTCAGTAATCTGTCAAACAGCTCAAGACAGCAGGCTTCAAAATTCACTGAACATAAAACACACTGTGAATAAAACACACAAGCACTGAAGGAAGTTGTGATTGGAGTAACATCACTTAAGTATCAAGGAGAGCGCAAGCAACTGTTATGAACTGATCAATAGACTGATTTAACCATAGACTGTATATAAAGATGGATGTCATGACAGCTCCCCAGAGGTGAAGCCAAAACATCTCGATCGCCCCCTGGTGGCTGGCTGCAGTATAGGTCATAAGTCCCGCCCCCTCCATGTTAGTGGATGGGACATGAGCCAAACTAAAAAATCAAAGTACACTTCAAATAAATTTTTCCAAAAGATGGTCTCTACCATTTCAGGTACTTCTTATCATGCTGATGTTTGTCCAAGTGCTCATTTTTCTTATAAGTTTGTTTTTAATTAGTTATTTGACGCTATAGAAAGGGGGTCTGACATCATGATTGACAGCTGTGACAACTGCTCTCAAACCTCTGTCAGGCCGTGGAGGGGCATAGGGAGCGTGTTCCGTGGGCTGTCATCCCGCCACCCAACTCTACGGTGCACACTCTGGCTCCAAATGACGTTACACAAACAAGATGATAGCTCCCAGAAAGGAGATATTTTGGCTTCACTTTTCCATAGCAGTAGGAAGTGGAGACGTATTGTCCATATTTATATACAGTCTATGGATTTAATTAAGTAAAGCCAACAACAAATTACTTACTCATCTAGTACGTTTGTGTTTCAATGAAAGCTGCTTCAACTCCAACATAATTCTGTGAACTCCAAGGAACTATATACTGTGGACCGGATTTCCTGAGAAAATGGTATTGTGCAAATATGCGCTGCAGTTTTCTATGAGTTTGCCTCTGCAACCTGCATGTATTCAGTAGCTGATTTACTAAGAAGCAGCTCATTAGGCAATCAGCTCTTGAACTGTGCCAGGGACAGCCCTCCTGCCAGTGAAGGAGAGTTCATAGACACAGTTTAGCAGTAGGATTTCTATGAGAAAGAAATAGTGATCTTGAAAATATATCATTTGGCTGTAGTTCAACTCCACTGGAGATAAACTGTTGGGCTATTATTCAAAATATTAGTCATAACTCATCATTTCATTATAATGTAATTATAATTTTAATCAAACATATTCATGGGAAACCAAAAAGAGATATATTGACATAATAAGACAAATCAAACAAAATACACACAAGCCACCGCAAACAGTGGAGAGAGAGAGAGAGAGAGAGAGAGAGACAGAGATGGAGCAGCAGCAGGTGGATGTGGAGATGGTGTTGATATGGATGTTAATACTGATGTAAATGCAGCCAAACACACACTTAACAGAGGAAAGAAAAATTAAGTGGCAGCCTGTAGTGATATCTGGTCTCTTATCTTCTAGTCCAACATTTAGGCTAGTTTCATCATGCAGTCTCTGACCATAAGAATGGTAAATGTTAAGTGGACTGCACTTATATAGTGCCTTTCTAGTCTTTCGACCACTCAAAACATTTTTACACTACAAGCCACATTCACCCATCCACACCATATTCATACGCTGACAGCAGGGACTACCATGCAAGGTGCCAACCTGCACATCAGTAAGAACTAATCATTCATACACACATTCACACACCAATGTCACAGTCATCGGGAACAATTTGTGGTTCAGTATCTTGCTCATGTGGATTGGAGGAGCCAGGAATCGAACCGCTGATCTTCCAATTAGTGGACAACCCATTCTAGCTCCGAAGCCACAGCCACCCCTGCCAGAAATAAAACTGACAGGTTTAAAAGGCTTAGTATAGTTGCCTTTGGATGTGGAAGAAGAAGTAATACATCACTTTTAGCTTCTCTTACTCTGCTACATTTTTGTTTTGTCCTGTTTCCCTGTTTTCCTGCAACCAACTGTCAGAGGATCACCAAAGTCAGTTCTGTCTTAATACAATACTGATGTGCCGATGTATGTGGAAATGAGTCTTAGTTGCTATAACAATTGCCACTCTGTATCCTGGCCTTGAAGCTATTCCCCCCAGATTGCAACTACACCATAAGAAATGGGGGAATTCACTTCCACTTTCCCACACTGTCAAAATTCCTTCATTCACAAATCCAACATCAACATGACCAATGATATTTTTTTCTATCATTCTTATCTTTCATACCAACTAGTGCTCTGCTACTCACCATTTCAGCCATGTCTGATCATTGAAGAAGATCCTGCTGACATTATATGCATTGCCTGTATGGGGTGTCCCTGAATACAAATACATTATTCTGCAAAGCACAAATAGTGGGTTTTTTATGAATATTTATTTTGTACAAATATTTTTACAATTATTTGTTTTTGGGAATTACATGTCTAATACTAGCACGCAGGTCAGTTACATTGCTATCGCAGTCTCTGTCCTCTTAAATTTTGGATGTAGCTAAAAGCAGCCCAGCTACATTCAATGCGGTTTCTGAAGCCCTCTATTGGATCTTGTTGAATAATGTCAAACTTCCATCTGTCCTCACTCCTCAATTTTCTCCTATAGACTCCTCTCTCTCTAAACTAAAATCCACATTTAGCCATTAGGTATCCTTCTCTCAGATGAGAAAATGCTAACCTGCTAATCTGCAGTCCCTGGGCTCACTACTAATCTGCAGTTCCTGAGCATTACTCGCCACAGTCACAAAATGAAAGTTTTAAAACAGTAAGTGAACACGTCACCTTTCAAAGGAATGTATCACTGTTCAAATGCACCTCAGTACTTCCATCAGTAGGGGAATGCTTATAGTACTGGGAAGTTCGAGTGTTTGAGTTGTCTCAGTACACTTGAGTTCAGATATCTAAATGTATTGAGTATTTCCAGTTTTCCAGTACTCAGTGTTGCGCATTTCTCAGACCACTGTAATGCAGCTAACCAGATGATAATGTTGGGTCTCACTAGTGGGCTACATGTTTCAAGACTCCAAGACACCTGAGTCCTGGGTTGTTTGCACCTAAAGTGTGAAGCTCCACCCATGGATCCAGGTTGACAAAACTAGAGATCCCCCTCTCCTCGCTTTTTCTCCTAACGGCTGCAGCTGGAGCAGCTCTCTGCTCTCTTGTGTGGCCTGCTTACAGCAGACACACACAGAACTCTTTTTCTTTACGTCAGTAGATGCAAGACATCACATGGTCTGGCCTTTTATCTCTGTAGTTCCCTCTGACGGCCATATTGTCTCCATGCCATGTGCTCAGTCACCAGGTGACTTCAGCCATTTTGCCATTGTCTTCCACACACACACACACACACACATACGCTTGTACATAAGTACACTTAGCTAGATTAATATTGTGTGTATTGCTCTTTTACCTTTTTGTTAAATAAATGCTTTTGGATATACCCGTTGTCTGTTTTAATGTTGCACAAGAAAACCTCTGCTCTGCAAAGAACTCCAAAATCCTTCAGTCTTAACTAGTTATTGATATGGTGATTTTGTTTATAGTTATTAAGTTAATTATTAATCAGAGTTCCAAATTGATAGATTAGTACACTTTGGACTGAATTGACTGAATTTTTCCCTGAGTCCAGGGTGGTGCCCTTTCGATTATTCATTCTTAATAATATTTTTATTGATTTTAATAATTAATGATTATCTTGATAATCATTAATTATTGCTGATTGCCAAACTTGTAGTCAAGGCCCAACACTAACCATATGTGCGTATCAAGTGGTAGTAGATCAATTTATGCTTCAAATGTTTTCCCAAATTATCAAGCTGTGTTCAAAGCAAAATTTTGCCTTGCGTTACTTGTGCGAATATGGCTCGTGTTTATTCACCAGAAACAGCCAAAATACATTACTGTCTGTTAGCTGTAAGCTAGCTAGCAATGGACATACCAACTGTGTCAGTGGGTGTTTTGCTAAGGAGAAGCTCCCAAAACACTGTTTCTACAGTGGAAACCAAACAGAAGTGAAGACAAAAAGGTTTTTGTCTTACACTGAAACTCTTTATAGAATCAGTATTTTTCTATGGTTCTGGGGTAGATCTCATTACAAACACTATGTTTTCAACATGAAAGTGGAAAAGTGTTTTGTTTTTTTTTGTTTTGTTTTTGTTTAGGGATAAGTTTCAATAACAATGTTTTTATAGCAGAAACAGTGTAAGACAGTCAGATGGGAAAAAAAACATGTTATTTAACCAGAAACTCTTTGCAGAATCACTGTTTTTCTATGATACTGTAGTAAATCTGATGAGAAAGCACTATTTTTCCACCATCAAAATGGAAAGGTATTTTTCTAGAGACATGCTCCTAGAACACCTAGAAGAAATGGAAAACGGGCAGCAGTGAAGGATAAAAGTTTTTCTCTGTGTACCCTCAAACTCCTCATAGAATCACTGTTTTTCTATGATTCTAGGCTACATCTGATGAAAAACCACTAATTTTTCACCATAAAAGTGGAAAAGTGTTTTGCTAAGAAGAAGCTACCAAAACACTGTTTTTAAGGAAGAAACAGTGGAAACTGGACAGAAGTGGAGACAAAAGGTTTTTGTCTGTCTATAATGAATCTCTCTATAAAATCACTGTTTTTATATGATTCTGGTGGATAAAATCATGATTTTATCCACCATGAAGGTGGAAAGGTGATTATCTAGTGAGACGCTCCTAGAACACTGTTTTTAAGGTAGAAGAAATGAAAAATGGGCAGAAGCTTATAGAGCTTATTTTGTTAATAAGTCATTGCTGAGGACAGAATTAAAAGATTTGAAAAAAGACTGGTAGGCACAGTTTGCATTGGTCTGGATGTACACATTTTCCCAGGATAGACCATCAAATCAATTTTTGATACTACTCATATTTCGTTTTGTCAAATTTTCAATTAGTTACTTTGTCATCAAGATTGGAAAGTGGTCTGAAATATCAGTATACAGTATACCCGAATGAATCACATTATTTAGTGAATTTGTCTGTTACTGTTATGTGTTTCACTTTTAAAAAGATGACACTGAAGTCTCCAATGAGACAACACAAAAGTGTTTCAGAAAAGTCATTGTCATTGTGAGCTATATTGTTGAGGAAACATAATTTTTCCACCGTGGAAGGAGAAAGTTGTTTTTCTTGGGTGCCAGAACACAGTTTGTACAGTAGAAAATTGAAAAACAGACAAATATGTAGAATGTTGTTTTTTGTCTGACTTTTCTGAAAGACTTTCAAACAATGTTCGAATGTTCTGATCATTGTGAGCTAACATGATGAGAATACACGAGGATTTATCACAATACATTTATCATAATACATCCATGCTATTTGTGGATATTGAGGATAATGAGCCCAGGAGGAAAAGTTTAATATTTTCAAAAACACTATAATTCCATCGGGCCTAACAATCTGTCTGTGTGGGTGAGGGAGCACACACACGGACCCAATGACCTCTGACCTAAAGGCATAATTATAATATAGAGCCCTCCAATAAGTAGACCAAATGTCGACTAAGGCTAACCTTAGTCAGCTGGCACCTATACCCAGCTTATTGTTCCATCTGCTTAAGCATACCTGTGAGATACTAACACAGACTGAGAACACTTCTGCCACCATGCAAGCCATCAGATTAAGCAATATTCTGCCTTTTTAATCAGACCTTTACTTTTATCCAGAATCATTGTATGCACACTGCCACAACCACTACACTGATGTGCTAGGACCCTGCCTCCACCACCCTGGGGGTCTTTAAATAGACCTGCTTGGTCTGTTAGCTGCAGCTGCCTGTGTGTGTCTACCAGGGTTATACCCATATGGTCCTAGTTTCGTGTCAATACTGATATTTTTAGACCGGAGCTGCTGATAGACGGCATTTTCTGCTGAGTTTTAATTTTTAAATCATACAATTTCTGTGCCAAAAACAATGTTGAATAGCCAGTATTTTCCTCATTACTTGAAGCTAAAATGCACATTTGAAAGCTATTATAATAAAAAAAAAAGTGGTTAGCCGCCCCTCAAAGCTTTGTAGATTTTACTGCTGTTTTTTTCATATCTGAGTAAAGTTTTTCCACACCACACTAGAAACAATTTCCCAGGTGAGACACATAATATAGCGTATTTAATATAAAATATAGATATACTAAATTAACCTTAACTCTAGTCTCTCTCTTTCTCTGTGCATGCTGGGAGTTGTGGGTGAGCGTGACTGGTGGTGAGTGCATGTGACACAGATTTTCTAATTTGATTCTATTCTTATTCTTGGTATAGTTTCATCTTTCCTTCATCTTTTGTTTCTGCATGATCAGCTAAGTGTACTTTTTTATGCATTAGTTGGTTTATTGTGCAGTACGCAGTTGGTTTTCAGCGAGGATGGCATCCGCCCAGATGCCACCTTTGTCCATCCAACACAGGATTAGGTGATCGGTACTCATTAGTTGAAATTAACAATTTTTTGGATGAGACTTTTGGCAAATCACTGAAGGTGACAGAGTGTTGTCAGGATGCTGATATATTTATTAGATTTGTCACCATTCAGCAAAAACTTGTTGGATTTGAAGTGTTGAGGGAAAGTTAATTAGTCACTTAGATTTAATAGATGTATGGAGGGTCCACATCCTGCTGTTACGCAGTATACTTGGGTTAGTGTGCCTAGCCAGCTTAGGAGGTATACTTCAGGTATACTTCTCAGAGTATTAGGTCAAGATGGTTAGCAGTTCAATTAGACCAGTAGATTTCACTGATCATCATCACAATAAATGTATGTGTCTCTCCTGGTAAGACAGTCAAATCTTATTGGCACTAAACTACTCTAAGACAGTGCTTTTCATTGGAGTTTTGGTGTCTTTGGAAAAAATGGAAGAGTAGAAAGGGTCAATTTGAGATTTTAAGCCAGCTGTGGGAAAGGTTCAGGTCAGAGTTTTCTGGCAGCAGTATACAGCTTTTTCTACAGCTAAGGTCAAAGCAGCAGTCCAGCAGCTAGATGACATAAAGAAAATTGAGCATGGATTGGGAATTAATACCAGCCCTGGCAGTGATAATAGTTTGGAGAGGAAGAGACAGGAGTTTGGTGTCTTCTTGGAGCAGATGGTTAAGGGGGTGCTGGTGAGATCCTGCTTGCTTAGTATTAAGGAGATGAAATGCTCCAAGTCCCTTCTTTTTCAATTTGGAGAAAAATGTAGCAAGGAGGAAACACATGACCTCCCTTACGCTTCCTGGAGGCAGGGTGACTACAGACCCAGGGGAAATGATGAAACATGCTGCTGACTTTTGTAATGTGGTCTTTGGGGCAGAAGATTGTTGCCCCTTTTTCACCAACTGGAGCTTACTACTGGTGAAGGGCTGGTGCTGGTGCCAGTTCGCAGTTGGCTCAACCTCTGGCTACACACACACGGAGCAGATCAGAGGAGAGATAGACAGTGACCACTACACTTGTTATGTTAGTGCAAGTGCAATAAAAGCTTTGCGAGTGAAAAGCAAATAAGAGCAATTCATTAATGTAATCTGTGCAAAAGATGGATGCACTCACATGACTGTGACGGGTGTCTGTCTTGGACAGCTCCTCACATCTCCAAAAATGTAGTCAGCAAATTTCCAAACAGGTGTTATTTGGATAAACTGACCACATATTAGGAATCTAAATGGTTTCTTTCTGGCCTGAAAAAATATTTTAACTTAATAAAGTGACATATTAACAACTTTTAGCCTGGCTCAAAATTTCCACCATGTTGCTGGAGATTTGATTTTGGTTGGTCACGATAATCCCACCCCCAGCCCCTGACATTAAGCAGTTCTAACTTCTAGACCAGCAAACAGTTGGTGCCACTCTGGAACCAGTTTTCCTGGACAAGAGCCGGTTCTGTGGCTGTTGAGATGTTAAGAACTGGTTTGAGATTAGGAACTGGCTCTGGACCAGCCCTCGAATTGTCTTGGTCAAAAAGGGGTATGGGATGAACACTGTGTTGCAGAGCTCCTGAAGGGTTGGATGGCTTACCCATAGACTTCTATAAGCGATTATGGAGGAGGTCTACTTCCAGTCTCATCTGGAGAGCTGTACTCTCATTGCTGCTGAAGAAAGGAGATCTGGCATTATTAGAGAATTTGAGCCCTGTGGCTTTATTGTGCACTGTTTACAAAGTGCTTTCCAGGGCACTTTCAAATAGGTTAAGAGACTATCTGGAACTATTGGTGCACATGGACAGGCTGCAAAGAGGCTCTCAAACGCTATTGATTTCCGAATGAATGGATATTTGGCATAATTATTGGCATTGACAAAAATATTTTTTTGGCCTGGCAGGGGCCCTCGTTGGCCTGGTGGCCCACCAGGCCTGTACAATTATAGGGAAACACTGTGGAACCCCTCAGGGCTGTGTCCTCAGTCCCTTCCTTTACGCTCTCTACACAAATGACTGCATCAGCCCTTCACCCATCACCACATACTACAAATACTCTGATGACACTGCTATACTGGGACAATTTAATGACAATAACTCCACCACAGCCTGTCAACTCTCCATTTCTCATTTCACACAATGGTGCACTGACTAATACCTCCAACTGACCACTGACAACGCAAAAGAACTGCAAACTTACCAGGATCACACATGCTCCCTTCTAAATCATCCATTCTACACCCAACCTCTCAGACATGAATGACAGAACCATCACATGCCTTGCACTCACAATAGACACCAGTCACCCCCTAAATTCGCTTTTCACACTACTGCCATTAGGTCATAGATACAAGGCTCTGAAATGGAGAAGAGCTTGCTTTGGCAAAAGCTTTGGCCCTTCTGCCATAGTAGCACTGAACAAACTGCCTCACTGACCTATTATAGAGCCAGACTTTTCTGTAGGTGTGAATGTTATGTATTTATGTATCTGTATGTATATCTGTACATTGCGGTGTGGTTATCTGTATGTTTCTGTGTATGTACAAGGTGTGAAAACAAATTTCCTGCAGGACAATAAAGGCTACATCTATCTGTCTATTTATTTTTTTCATTTTGACTGTTATTAGAATGACTACTATTTTATTATTTTGTATTTTGTTGTTCTCGTGTTTTTGTTACTTTATTTTTGTAATGATTTATTATTATATTTTTGGAGGGGTCTAATATAATCTTCTGTTGAATTGTTGTATCTTTTAGTAATTTAATAAAGGAATTTTTAAAATTCAAAATTCTCTCTCTCTCTTTCTCTCTCTTGCTCTCTCTCCCTCCCTCCTTCCCTCCCTCTCTGGTTAGTCTCTTGCACTGCTTTCTTCCCCTCTGCTCTCTACCATTCAGCTCCTCCCTCCTGACTCTGTCTCTCTTCCTTTCTGTTCTCTCTGTTCAGTCATTTATTGTCCCAGGTCTTCTGTAATACATCTTGTCTTATTTTCTATAACCATATTTTTTTTTTTTTTAAAGATTTTCTGAACCCACGCATTCTCTAGACAAAGTCATTCTTTAATCATGGCTGACAAAAGTCATATGCTAATGAGAAGAAAAGAGAGAAAAGAAAAAGAGGCGGCTGAAATGACCAAGGATGTAAAGGAAGTGAAGAATGATGGAAAGAGAGCAGTGGATAACGGAGAGGTACCATCAGCTGAAGTGGTAGCCACCAATGGTACAGTAGCTAATGGTCAGAATGGAGATTTTCAGCTTGAGCCAGTGGAACTACCTCCATTTGAAATCATCGCAGGGTAGGTCCATATCATCAACTATTTCATGCATAGACAAGTTGATTAATGTAACTGTTTAATAGACAGAGCTAAGGCTATCCATGGCTGAGTTACCTCATTATCATTGTACATTTCCTTTATTGACACAGTTTGTCTTTGGTCTTGTCTATGGTTTGGCTAATGATGCGTTTACTTTGTCTGAAATCTGATTCTCTGATCACACCAGTGAGCAGTAGAGAGGATCCACAGATCCCACATGCTGACTCTGAGAAGCACATAGTTGACCTGAGTGAACCACCTGACATTTAGGAGTGCTGATGTGAATCTTAAATGTCAGCCAAGTGCTTTACAGAAACTAATATGATAAACTTACCTTTTGTTATATCTATAATAACAATTTAATGTTTGAAACTTTGCATGTCCCAGGCAACAAGTTTGCTCTGAGGAAAACTCCTCACAGGATTCCAACTCCCAGTAAAAGCCAATAAATGTTTAAAGGGGATGAAAGAAGTGACTGTGATGATAATGTAATCTTTCGGATCCTACCCCATATTCAAGTGTGCCTGGCAAGCCTGGCCACCAAATTATCAAAAGTGCGTTTGGCATTCCCGTGCCACACTGGGCATGGAGCACTTGACTGTGAGTCAATTTATTCATTAATTTTTTAAAACATACACAATGTTAGCCCCAATGTGTGGGGAAAAATAATTCCGGATCAGTGGAGATCATGCTTGTATGTTAGCAGCAGCAACATATAGGCTAGCAGCTTTACGTTATGCTTTCGGGTGCAGCAGAGCGCAAAAAAAGAGAAAAAGGACAAGGAAGAAAGAAAACAACAGAGAGTTACTTCAATTTTAAGTTATTAAACTGTCTTTATAAGCTAAATACAGTTAAAACAGATGCTTAATATTTTTATTCTGTTTCAGAGTAATGACTTCCACTACTCAGTGCTTTAGTCATACTGCAGTATGAAGTCAAAATTTGGGAAATAGACGGCTAAAATGATGTTGATCAGCACAATAAATTCTGCTTTTTGATTTGGTTCAGTTCCATTAATCTATGGAGACATGGCTGCTATGCACTGTGCACTGTGAGGGAAGTCAGCATTATGGATAAACATCATTCTAAGTCAAACATATCAAATGTATGAGTGTATATATGTGCATAATGCAGCACGGCTGAGCACACTGGAGTCCACAGGTGAGACAGCAAACAGAGAGACAGAACACAAAAGTGATGACAAATGATTAATTAAAAAAAAGTACTAGTCTTGTTCAGAGATGATAGCAATCCCTTAAGGTTTAAAATATTGACAATACAATCTCACACAGTGATGATCAGAGAATCTGAGAATATAGACAACCCTATTCTCCTCCAACACTGTTATCCTGAAATTCTTGGACATAAATTCCTGGTTGATTTTGCACTTTGTACATTGTTTTTACACTTATTACACACTGCACATTGTAACTGTTTGGCTTCTAAAGCTTTTCTCTACAGCAGGACAGTTTCAATTTCTCTTTAGCCCTGCTGAGACAGATTATGGGTCAGCGGGAACCTTTTGCTGGTCTCATTTTCAGTTCTGCCTTCCCCTCTTTGATTCTATAGTAGTGGAAGCTGTACACTCTCTGGCTTGAGACATGTCCTGGTATAATAGAGTTCACGTTAGGAGATTTGCTTCTGTCTTTTGAGACCATGTCTCATCTCTGGCTTTTAAGATTCTTGTTGTAGTATTACCAGTGGGCAGATATGTAATATAGATTACTAGATGTAACAGACTACCACACCAGTGGAAAGGGGATGCTCGGACTCCCTTATTGTCAATATATCTAGGAATGCCCCAGATCTCTAGTTTGTGTTTGTAAAGTTTCATGAGGCTGTGATTATCCTAGAGGTCACAATAGGTCATTTTATACAGTGAGGTCAAGTTTCACAATGCAATGGCTACTATGGCTTCTATGGGGACTAACATCATCACACATGAATACAATTGGGCTCATTAAATTCACAATGGTCTCAGCTTTCCAGTCATACCAAATTTATACAATTCTGAGACTGTTTAGTGACCCCAATATGCAGAAATATTCAAATATACCATTTTTAGAATAAGTGAAAATAACACATTTATACTGCTTGCAGAAAAACTGCATGGTTTTTGCCTGAAACTGCATTGGATTAGCATAAAGCGGACATGTCTGTAAAGGGGAGACTCATGGGTACCTATAGAACCCATTTTCATTCAGATATCTTGAAGTGAGAGGTCAGAGGACCCCTTTGAAAATGGCCATGCTCGTTTTTCCCTCACCAAAATTTATCTAGCTTTGGAGCACTATTAACCCCCTTCCCGACAAGCTATCATGACATGGTTGACACCAATGGATGACTTAGGTCTTCTAGTTTCATATGATACCAGAATCATCACTCTAGCTTTAAAACTTGCTGCAGCCTCTGAAAGAAAGTTATTGTCAGCCAAGGATGCTGGAGTCCTTGGGGAATTTAAGAGGTTAATAGCAGTGGGCTCAATTGATCAGCATTTGATCTCATAACCTTTTTCCACACAATGAAATATGTTTTGATTGCAGTTCCAAAGGTTTAACACATCATATTTGACTACAGTAAAAAGACATTGCCTTCCCTACTGCAGAGCTGGGTCACACAAAAACTGGGCTAATAATAATGCAGTGGAATTCCAGTGTCAGCCATCCAGATGGTGTAAAATTAGATTTGCCTCTCTTGCCATGCTGCCCCCACCCTGACAGCACAAGTTTGAAACTGACACTCGACTTACTATCCTTCATGTTTGCCATATGCAGACAACAAAAACAGGTGCTGTGATTATAACATCTATGTCAGATTATATTATCTATTTAAACGCATGGTCAGCCAAGTAACTACTACAGGCCTATATTGTATGTCATTGACAACTATTTCCCAATTAATGCAAGTGGTAAATAAATGCTGTTCTTTCTAACCTTGCAAGTGCCCAACAAACTTCACTATGGCCCTGTTTACACCTGGCAGTAACATCTGTCTTGGGTGATCCGATCACAGGTGGACAGCTTGATATAATCTGTTTGCACCTGGTGTTAACATGCCTCTCCACATGCGTCTTGACCACTTGTGATCGGATCTCACTTACCCACTCTATGTGCAAATAAACACGCATACCATTTCCGTTTTCAAAAACCAAATTCATTGTTGTTTTTAACTGTTGGGAGGACCGGGGGTACCCTCTGTCCAAAGTTGTGATCAATTTGTTTGATAACAGGATAAACAAATATACAACACATTGTGTGCCCCCTCACAAAAATTAAATGCCCATCCTGTTGATTTGCTCTAGCGCCATGTCTGAACATATCTATTTATATATATTTAACAAATATAGAGTTACATGCAGCAATCTCCCTGCAGCTGCTTCTCTCCATTGAGTGATGCTGTGCGCATTTATGCACGAGGCACAGCAGCGTAACTTCGCTGATTATTTAAATCTCCGACACGTCAACAGCATCGGTCGGGATCCAATGTTAGTTAATTTTTTGTGTTCTTCTATACATCCAATAGGTCAGCTGTTACACACACAGTCCAGGTTCATACAGTGAAACTGTTTGGTCCTCTTGATAAATCCTGAGCTCATTATGGCGAGCAGCGCACCAAAACTAAAAAGTGTTGTTATCAACTTGACAGGTCAGAGGAAACTATCCAGCAACATTTAGCTTCCGAATTTTTTTTTCTGACAGACAAGGTAAAGAGTAATGGCTTAATTTATATTCCAATTGTCAATTTGATGAGGAAAATGGGTCAGGGGAATGAGAAAAACAAGGAAAAAACAGGAAGTGAATTACGTTTTCTTTAATTCACATGAAAAATGGCAAAACAAAATAATGAATTTCTTTATCCTATCCTCAAACAAGTTGAAGACAGCTTTGGATGGGTTCACGCACCGGGAGGCAGCAATACACTCTCAGTGCCTATTCTGTCGGAAAATAGATTGTATTTTTTTGAGATTGTATTTATTTATTGATTGGGACAGTGTGCAGTTTTAAACATAAAAGATGCACTGTACCTGAGTTAGCTAAAAGCTAATTTGCATCCGCAGTCCCCCACAAAAAACACACAGAGCACACCATACAAAATACAAAATACAAAGCTACACACACAAGCATATCACATACACCCACAATGTCAATTAGAAATTAATTATGTAAATTTGTCAAATTAAAAGCAAGACTGTCTGCACTAATGAGAAGACCATAGATGGAGTTTAGACTCAGTGGTCACACAGCTGATTGGTCTTTAGTAGATTTTTTAATTTGGTCTTGAATGTATTGATTGAACTACAGTTCTTCACATCATCAGGTAGTGCATTCCACTGAGTTGTGGCTTTCACAGAGAGAGCTGACTACCCAAATGCAGTGCGACAAAATGGTATGGTACAATTTTGTATAGACAATATTCTGGAGGATCTAGAACTTACTGAGCACGTGTACACAAAGTCTCACAGTGGAGGAGGGGCCAAACCATTTAAAATTTTATAAACTAGGCACAAATTTGAGAATAATCTAAAATTCTCAAAGCTCAGTAAACTGTATTTCTGCATGCATTTGCTTTTTGTCCAGAGTTTTTAGAGTTTGTTTGTATAAGAACTCAAGAGGTTTTATGGCTGTTTCTCTAGCCTGCCCCCAACATGTGATGCAATAAGACATATGGGAAAGAATCATAGCATGCATAAATATCTTGGTTGCATCCAAAGAGAGACAGTTTCTAATATGTCTAAAATTTGCCAAGTTGTACTTTATGGTTTTAACCGTTTTTTAAACATATTTCTTAAAGTTCAAATTTGGATCCAGTGTCACACCAAGATATTTAAAATCAGTAAGTGTCATCTGCATACATTTGTAGTTCTACATCATGACACAGTTGTGTCACTGACCCTTGTGGAACACCCATTGTGCACTTAATGTTACTGGACAATGTGTCACCAATTTTAACACATTGTATCCTATTAGATAAATATGAAGACATCCATGCCAGTGCTCTAGATGAGAAGTTATATTAAATATCATGATTGACTGTGTCAAATGCTTTACACAGATCTAAAAAGCACCAACTACTGCTCCTTTGTCAAGTCTTGATTTAATTTGCTCTATTAAGTGCAAGGTAACAGCTTTGGTGGAATGGTTTGCTCTAAAGCTAAATTGCATTCAATGTAGACCAAAATTGCTTGTATTACGAAATGTTGTCAGTTGTTAAATGACAACCTTCTCAGTATCTTTTGATTTGATTTAACTTTTGAGAATACTGGCAGTCTCCAGACTTAAAAATAGGTGTGACAATGGCACTTTTCCAGTAATCAGGAAAGGAGCAGTGTTTAAAAGACAAATTAATTAAATGAGCAATAGGGGGAGTTAAAATATCTTTGTGTGATTTGACAAACATGGTGTCAAATTGGAAAGCTCTACTTTTGGAGCTTTTTAAGAAGCTGATGATTTTGTTTACTTGTAACTCATTAGTCTCTACCAGCTCGAAAACCTGGCCTGTAGCATCTATAGGAACAATATCCAGTTTCCTTTTTGTGATCTTTTTTCCTAACTCATATACAGACTCAAGAAAAAAATTATTAAAGATAGAAGCAACAGTAAGATGATCTTCAATTAACTTTCCCTGTACTTTGAGTTTAAAATCTCCTAAAAATTTTGGGTCCCTCCTTGTGAGATTATCAATGTTTTTCCAGATCAATTTACCGTTGCCTTTTGGCTTATTCTTAGCTCTTGGAAAACTTTGTACCTTAAACCTTTATAGATCAGCATGTCAGTGTCTCTTCTAGTTTTAAGTGCCTTCCTTAGTGCATCTCTAGATTTCATTAGTTTCCACAATTTTTCATTATACCACAGTAAATTGTTTTTATTTTTAGATTTTATCTGTATCCTCACATTAAGTCTTTCCCTTACAGAGTTGATTCTGTGAGTAAAAGTATCACAGCTATAGTCCAGATCATCAGAGGACAGTACATCATCCCAATTCAAGCTGTTAATTTCATTGATAAATTCTTCTTGCTTAGCTCTGGGTATGCACTGAAGGATCATTGTCTTAGTTGCTGTGGTCTTAAATCTACTTTTAGTCAGTTTTCTCTCACATAGGGTTAGATAAGCCAGTGATTAAATTATAACTTTTAGTTATTCTTTCTGGTTTGTTAGTAAATATCAGATCAATTTGTGTACTGGAGCATTTTGCAATCCTAGTTGGGCATTTTAGTAGTTGTTCTAGTTGGAATTACTTTGTGATCATTTTTAGTTTTATTCCCCCTGTTCACATTAAAATCACCCATAAGTAATAATTCTCCTTTAAGACTCTTTTAAGACTTCTGTGAGTTGATCATAGAAAGTGCCATCTGCAGAAGGGGGCCTATAGACACCTATGATGTTAAAAGACCTTTGTTGGGATAATATTATTTTTATCCCAACATACTCTAATGTGTTACCCGCATTGTAAGCCATATGTTCACATTTGATGTTGTCTCTCAAATAAAAAAGCACCCCTCTTCTTTTTCCATCAGGTCTGTCTCTTCTGAAATATTGGTATCCGGGCACCGTGAACACACTCGTTCAACCATGTGTCAGTCAGACAGAGAAAGTCCAGATTTGAGTCAGACACAGGATGAGTTAGCTGATTGCTCTTTGCGGTAATGCTTCTGATGTTAAAATGTCCACCAAATAGCCCCTTCGGTTTCAGCTTCGGGTCCCATAAGACATAAGACTTTTGACACACAGTGGTGTCAGCAGCATGTTTTGTAAGAGAGACACTGGACCCATCAAGACTTCCACAGCCCAGTAGTGAAAAGTTATTCATTGAGACATCATGCCTTGTTTAGTCTGTTGAGGGAGAAGCCCGGCTCAGAAAGTGGCTGCTCATTTGTCACCAGCACCAGAGGAGTCCCAGACACACTTGGGCACAAATCAGCATCAAAGTTCTGCAGCACTCCAGGGGTCACTGGTCCAGGATTTAGCTGAACATCTTCAGAGAGCAGGATCAGCATGAAGAGGAGATCTGCTATTCTCCCTAAGTTATAATGAAAACTCATTGTAGGAGCGTCAGCTAGTCCAAAAAGCACTCCATGAAACACCGCCCAGGTGTTGTTGCTGACGAAACACTGCTTTGAACTTGATGCAATTTTTGACAGGCATGCTGCTCTGTGGTAGGATAAACGGCCTCGAATGACAGTCTTATGTAGCAATCCCATCCAGGATCCCAGTGGCAAGAGGGTAGAAGCTCCTCTTAAGCCCCTCAGCACCAGGCCGGTGCACCCGGAACCTCTTCTCGGCCTCAGCAGGGAGAAAAGGCCGCCACCCGGGCGGTTAGGAACCCCAGAAGATCCATGTGGCCAGGACCGTTTCCTTAGATGTTGAGATGGATGTACAGATGGTTTTACTTGATGTTTAATCTGATGTTTACATTTGAAAACCTGGACTGGCCTGGTAGCAGAGTCGGCAGGGGGGTGAGCTGACCATCTCCCCATTCCGATGAGTGACCCCCAGTCATATGCCATCACTTCTTGAATCCAGGGTGCATAGAGAGGCTCCAGCATGTGTGGATTACATTGCAAAAAAAACCTCTTCTGTTAGCTTCTTTAGTGCTGTATCTCCTTTGGAATATTGGTAACAGCAGGTAGCAGTTGACAGCTAGCTAGTTGTTTTGATTTGACGCCCAGACCACCTGTGGTCTGAGTGATCAGATCTCAATGCGTCCTCAATGCATCTTGAGTGTGTTCACACCTGTGTTTAGAGCTGTCCACTTGTGAAAGGATCACCTGAAACGGCTGTTAATACCAGGTGTAAACAGGGCCTATGCCAAATTGTTAATGGGGATAGGTTTTGATAGCATTTTATGAAATCCGAAACCAGTATCAAATCCACTTATCAAATCTGAATCCTTTGGAATCCCTTATCAAATCTTATTAGATTTTACAACCTGTACCTACAACAGGACTTGAGTGGTATATGTTTTTTCATACCACAATACCTTCCCAACATTTCACTGAGGAATATGGTATATGACGGTATTTGAAAAGAAAAAACAAACATGCTGAAGAAGTTCTGCTAGACTTACCTTATCAATCAATGATCTTGCTCTCAAACAATCGGTTGGATTTCTGACATATAATTCAAGGATTCAAGGATTCAAGGAAGTTTATTGTGATTCATCATGTACCAACATGTTGGTACATGAAAGGAGACAAAATTAGGTACTCAGGCCCCGGTTCAGAAAATAGCAATAATAAAACAATAAAATCAGAAGATTCACATGATAAACACATTATAATAAATAGTCAATAAATGTATAAATATGAATAAGTGTGAGGGGAGATAAACAGTTAGCCAAGTGGCCTCAATTGCACACACCCATTAACAGTGGTAATAAGCAGCATCACTCAGTAAGGTGCAGCAGTTAAACAATGAGGTACAGCAGTTAAAAATCTAATACTTAGTGTGGCACAGCAATTCTATGTGATGCAGAATTTATCAGTCTCACAGTTACTGGGAAGAAGCTGTTCTTTAGCATGGTGATTGCTGTGCAACCTCCTGCTTGAGAGGAGGGGTGCAAACAGTCCATTTGCAGGGTGGGTGGAGTCCTTCATGATGCAAGAAGGATTATTCCTGCACCTGCTGATGTAAATACGTAGGCTGTTGTCAATGATTGTCTGTGCAGACTACCTGCTACCTGCTGCAGTGCCTTGCAGCAGAGCAGTTGCCGTACCACACAGTGGAAGTGAGGACACTCTCTACCACACACCTGTAGAAGGAAGTAAGGACTGAGATGGCAAGGCCAGCATGCCTCAACCCCCTTAGGAAGTAGAGGCATGGGTGGGCCTTCTTTACTATGCTGACTGTGTTGTTGCTCCAGGTGGGGTTGTCAGTGATATGCACCCCCAGGTATTTGAAGCTAAAGACCGCCTCAACAGCTGCTCCTCCAATGTAGATGGGAGGGGGGGTGTTGCCACCCTTCCTGAAGTCCACAATCATCTCCTTTGTTTTCTTCATGTTGATGCAGAAATTGTCTGCTCTGCATCAAACCTCCTGTTGTTCCATCTCCTGCCTGAACTCATAACTCCCACCACTGCAGCGTCATCTGCAAACTTGACAATACTATTGCTGAGCAGTTATAGGTCAGTAGGGTGTACAGCAGGGGGCTCAGGATGCACTCCTGTGGGGAACCAGTGTTAAGGATAATGGGGGATGAGATGTGGATACTAACAGACTGGAGCCTATTTGTTAAAAAGTCCAGTACTCAGTCGATTAAGGATGAACTCAGTCCAAGTAATCACAGTTTGTTCATCAGAGTTTGTGGGATTATGGTATTGAATGCAAAACTAAAGTCCAAGAAGAGCAGTCTGATGTAAGAGGTCTTGTTCTCCAAGTGAGTGAGGGCCAGGTGAACCACAGATGAGATGGTGTAAGCAGTGAAGTGGTTCTTCATGTATTCTTCCTGGTGCTAGGAGAGGTACTAGAATCCTCAAAACCAGCATAAAAGGTGTTGAGGGCATCAGGAAGAGCCCTGGGGCATTCTGCATCTTTTTTGTTGTAGTCAGTGATGCTCTTGAGTGATGCTCAGAGAATGCAGATGCATCAACACACCTGAACACAAAGTCCCGGGCTTTCAGAAGAGAATGGACCTCTGCGTTCAGCCAGGATTTCTGGTTGGGTGGATGGTGATTGTTCTGGTAGTGGTAACATTGTCAACACTCTTACTGATGTAGTTGTTGACGAATGATGCATACTTCCCCAGGTCCACATCTCCAATGGGTATTGCTGCCTCTCTGAAGATCTGCCAGTCAGTACATTCAAAATAGTCTTGGAACATAGAGGCAGTGTCACTAGGCCACACAGTGATGATCTTTTGTGTTGGTTTGCTGGACTTAAGCACAGGATGGAAGGCAGGAACCAGCATGATGGAAATTTGGTTGGAGAGGCTGAGGTGGGCCTATGTCCCCTATCTGTTTGTGTACGTGTGATCAAGCATTTTGTTTCCTCGGGTTGCAATGGTGATGTGCTGGTAAAACTTTGGTAGAATATCCATCAAGTTGATGTGGTTGAAATCATCCATAATCAAGTAAAATGCCTCCAGGTGCTTGTTTTGGAGTGAGCAGATGTTATCATGAAGCTCCATGAGCGCATCACTAGCGTTAGCATTCAGAGGGATGTAATGTCATGAACTGGCTCAGAGTCAGCGACAAAAGAAGACAAAAGAATCACACACAATAAAGCCTCTAAAATGACATTTGTCAACAAAAGTATGTGATGGGTTCAAACAAACAAAACTCTAACCCATCTGGCTGGTGGAAGCCTGGAAGGAAGAGAAGAGTGAGAGGTTCACAAAGAAGCCGCCAAATAGTGAGGCCTAAATTACCCAGGTGCAGGTAGTTTCCTGACATCCTGTCCCAGATAGCAAAATTGCTGTGGCCCATATCCGGCCCACACCCGACACTTTCATGTGGCCCACATACCGCATGGAATGATGGCACTTGGGCGGTCCACTCCTGTTTGCCAGATCCGGGCCACAAGCGAACCATAGCAATGCCACATGTAAACCAAAAACTAAACAAATAAACCAGATCTGGCCCACATCTGGACCACAGTTCATTTTTATTCTGGCCCTGATTGGGCCCACATTCCATATCCTCATCTGGCTCACATATCGTGTGGAATGATGGCACTTAGGCGGTCCACTCCTGTTTGCCAGATCCGGGCCACAAGCGAACCATAGCAATGCCACATGTAAACCAAAAACTAAACAAATAAACCAGATCTGGCCCACATCTGGACCACAGTTCATTTTTATTCTGGCCCTGATTGGGCCCACATTCCATATCCTCATCTGGCTCACATATCGTGTGGAATGATGGCACTTAGGCGGTCTGCTCCTGTTTGTTATATGTGGGCCATTTTAGGCTCACATTCAGATAAGCCAGTACCAATTGTGCCACATCTTTACCTAAAGTGGCCCGATAATGTTCAGCAATATTTGGACCATATTTACTATTTCAAATGTGGGCCACATTAGGCTCACACTATGACAGCCAGTGCTGACTGTGCCATATAATTGCCAAATGTGGGCCAAATTTGTTGTATAGTATTTAGGCCATATTTGCCATATCATATGTCGGCCACTTTAGGTTCACATCAAGTCAAGCCACTGCTTACTGTGCTGTATCTTTGTCAGAACTGGCCTAGGTATGTTCTAAGATAACCAGGCCACATTTGCTGCACCATATGTGGGCCACTTTTGGTTTACACCCACATTAACTATTGTCGACTAGGCCAGATCTTTGCCAAAGGTGGCCCACATTTGTTTTGTGATATTTCGGCCATATTCAGTATGTATCAAATGGGCAACTTTAGGGTCTCATCCAGTTTACACATTGCAGAGAGCACCACACCTTTGCCAAAAATGGCCCACATTTGTTTTGGGATATTTGGGCTATATTTGTTATTTTACATGTAGGCCACTTCAGGCTCACATCCATTTTATCCGGGTCAGAAGAAGGTCAGCAGTGCCGTATTATTGCCTGAAGTGGCCCACTTCTGTATGGTGGTTTTGGTTTTGGTCTGCTTGGAAGAGTAGCAGCCCGTTGATCTGAAAAGCAGAGTCTGGCATGTTGCTATTTAGCCAGGTTTCTGTCAGGAGAAGTACATACAGTTCCTCATCTCTCGCTAGATGCATAGTCTAATTCAGTAGTCAATGTCCAGTGAGCAAATGTTGGCTGGGAAGAGTGATGGAATTGCTGGCCTGTTCGTATTTGCTTTTGGCTTGGCTAGTAGAAAGGCCTGCTTGCCCCTTTTCTGGTTTTGTGCACAATGCTTCCTCTTGCCTCTGAGCTACTGTACTGTGCTATGCCAGTCCACTGTCCTCAGGAGCTGCAGTCTGCCTAACGCTGCTCTGAGCTTCGGTGTAAGTGTGGCAGCCCAATTGTTGTTAATGTTCAAAAGTTTGGACGAACTATACCTTACCGCACACTTACTCAAAAAAGAGATGCTGAAAGTAAACTTATCACCAGGAGCTAGAGAAGCCATTGCACTGCTGCGTGCCACCATGTTTACCAAGGTTAGAGCATGAACATCTTTGGGCGGCTGTCTGCAGATTGAGCAGTTTCACAGTCTGGTAAAAAATACAGTTGTATCAGTTGGCCCAAATATAAGACAACACCATCATTTAACAGCTTCAGTGCAGTCATGAGTGATTGATGACATGGAGAGACAGAGATGTTTTTGAAAAACAAATGTCAAGAGTACAGCAAGTAATCAAGGTTTGAGAAAAAGTTATTTTAAAGCAATGGTGATCAATGAGGCACAGTTGTGCAGGTGTGCTGGAGTGTTAATTTAGGTGCAGGTGTGCTGGAGTGTTAATTCC